>NW_024344378.1:10915074-10960788 GCF_902729225.1 Pteropus medius | reverse complement strand
TGTCAAATGCTTTTTCCACGTATATCAAATTGATCATATGGTTTTTTCCTTTATTAATATGATGGATTACACTCATTGCTTTTTGGCTATTAAACCAACCTCATATTCCTTGGATCAGTCACACTCGGCCGTGGTTTATAATCTCGTTTTTAGATTGCTGAATTCAACTGCTGATATTCTCTTAAGGATTTTTGCATTTTGCATTTTCTCGAGGGATATTGGTCTGTACTTTATAGCAAATACATATTGAGCAACTTCCGTGCCAGGCATTGTTCTAGGTGCTGGGGATTCAATGATTTTTTCAGAACAGATTTTAGAAATCTCTTCTTCCATGGAATTTACATTCAAGTGGATGACTAGCAAGGCTTCTCGGCACTCACATTTGACATTTTTTTCCTCCGTTTTCTCAGTAATACCTCAGTGCTTAGGTGCTAGACTTTTGGTAACCTGGACGTCAGCATCTGGAGATTGGAAAGGATCTGCTTTTCTTTTTTAAATTGCTGTTCCTTTTTTCCCTCTACATGTAATTAAATTATAACATCCACTGAGAAAAGAGGACACACTAATGACTTTTCATTAACTGACACACCCACGTAACCAGCACCCATATCCAGAACAACAAAGTATAACCAGCATCCAAGAAAGTCCCTAAAGTCCCTTCTAGTCGCTAACCCTCCCACCATCAAGAAAGCCACCTCCCAGCTTCTAATACCAGGTATTTTCTTGAACTTTATATATAAAAAGTAAGTCCGACTATAGTTCTCTGTTTGCGTATTGGTTATTTCACTCAGTATTGCTCTTGTGAGAGATTCATTCATGGGGCTTTGTGTTGTCATGGCTTGTTTATTCTCATGGTTACCTAGTGTTGCCTTATATAAAAATTTTAAAATGTATCTTTGCTACCGCAACTGGACATTTGGACTCTTTCCTGTTTGGGGCCGTGCACATGTGTGGAGCTGTCTTTCGGTAAAACACATTTGCTCACTTCGGGGTATATCCCCAAGTGCAGAATTGCTCTGTCATAAGATATGTTTAGGTTCAGTTTTAGTAGATTCCGCAGTTTTTTGCAATGCATGTACAAAGTAGGCTCTCACTAACGATATGTGACAATTCTAGGTGCTGTGCATGGTCACCAACACATTGTAGCCATTCTGGTCTCACAGTAGGATTCTAATTTGCATTTCTCTGGCAACCAATGAAATTAAGATTCATGTTCCTATTAAATGTGACAATTAAACAGAGCCATCTGTCTACGCCTGATCTTTTCTTCACAGATATTACAGCCTTCCTGGGCGCCCCTTTTATGCTAGTAAATTCAAGAGGCCGTTATTGTCCAAACTTCTTCCATAGCTACTGACTGGCTTTATATTTCCCCAGTAAGAAGAAAAATGCCTCTGAGAAGCCAGTCAAGACCACCCGGGACCAAGTGCCTACATATCAGTATAACATGAATTTTGAGAAGGTGGGCAAATGCATCATAATAAACAACAAGAACTTCGACAGATCGACAGGTAGGTATTTGGGACATGACCTGTTCCCTTCCAGTTTCTTCAGCTTGTGTTAAGACTTGTATCAGACATTCAGCAGAGAGTGCTGTGCCCATTCGCTGTGGCAGACAGCCTCTCCATGGATGGTATTCTCATGTCCAGGAGAAAAGGATGCAGAGAAATCAGAGACTTTCAGTCTGAGATCCCCCTGTGTGCATTAGCTGATGTGGGACTTGGAGCAAAGGGCTAAGAATCGAGGGGAACTATTTGGCCTTGACTGGAGCTGAGGGTTAGCTCTTAGCTGCACTTGGCACCTGACTGGTTGATGCCAGTGCACAGTGCTCAGCCAGGGATTACTCATCATGGACGGTGCTTGATGCCCACAGGTATGGGCGTCCGGAACGGAACGGACAAAGATGCCGAGGCTCTTTTCAAGTGTTTCCGAAACCTGGGTTTCGACGTGGTCGTACATAATGACTGTTCTTGTGCCAAGATGCAAAATCTGCTAAAACAAGGTGGGTGCCCACCCTCTCCTCTCTCTCTCTTTTTCCTGCTCCCAAGAGGCACAGGGTCCCAGCTGGTCTTGGAAGTACCCTCTCCCAGGACACAGAGATTACAGCATGGAAGCCTTTTCTTTCTCCAGCCCACTCCATACCTGTCTCTGGGGTAGGAGTTCTAGTTCAGGAAACTTAGATCTCTCCCTTTAAATAAGCTCACATGACAGCAAGAAAAATAGGTTCTATATCTACAGAATGGTCTCAATTTCAAAAGGCTAACTCCTAGGGAGGTAAAAAAAAAAAAAATCTATATTATTCTTCCCAGAACAGAGTTTAAGGATAAACTTTTCCCTGGTGGCAGGTAGAGAAGAATAATCCCCATAAACCTCAGAACCGCTTCACTCCCTCCTCCAAGACCCTGGCAGCCACCATTCTGCTTTCTGCCTCTGTGAATGTGACTCCTCTAGGTTCATCATTAAGTAGACATATTCAAGTGTTTGTCCTTCAGTGACTGGCTCATTTCGCTTAGCATGATGTTTTATTTTCTTTAACAAGTCCTTGCATGACACTTACTACATGGCCCGCCTTACAAATATTAACTCATTTAATAAGTATATTGTTTCCATTTTGTAGACAAGGAAACCAACACACCGAATGCCAAAGGAATTTGCCCAGTGTCACAGACCCAACAAACAGCAGGGCCGCCCCATCAGCACCCTAAAATGCTGTTTCCCAGCAGCTTCTCGAACCGCTCCCACACCTGGGGCTCACTTCCTCATGAGGCAACTCCTTTCTGGTTTCAGACTTGAGTGAGAATTCTAGAATTCCTTTCCTCTAATTGCTCTCCACTGGTCCTTCTCTCCAGAAGGGTCTCTCCTCTTTTAAAGACTCCTGAGGTCCCACGGGACTCATGTTTTAACTTTTCAATGTTCAAATCCCTTGCTTGCAGCTTCTGAAGAAGACCACAGAAATGCAGCCTGCTTCGCCTGCATCTTATTAAGCCACGGAGAAGAAAACTTAATTTATGGAACAGACGACAAGATAGCAATAAAGGACTTGACGGTCCATTTTAGGGGGGACAAATGCAAGACACTTTTAGAGAAACCCAAACTCTTCTTCATTCAGGTAATCCCCTTTCAAAGCCAGTACACTTGAAAATGGGAAAAGATCACAGAGTGACTTGGATTGCATCATTTTTACAAATCCATGTGCCGCTTCAGCTGGGCTGTACAAATTTGGGTTTTGTTTTCTACCTCTAAACACTTGGCGTCTGTATTTGCTTCAGATCACAGATCATGAAGGTTTTTTTAAGACATTACAGTACTTTTACTGGCTTGGCTGACGAATTCAGTTCAGCATTCATTCACTTGGTCATTCATCAGATTACCATCAAACCCCTAATATATGCCAAGCACAGTTCCAGGCACTGGGACACAGCAGTGAACAGCACATACATTTCTGTTCCCAACTCCGTGGAGTGACGTCTGCTTTGACATTTAGGCATGCCGGGGGACAGAGCTTGATGATGGGATCCAGGCCGACTCAGGTCCTATCAATGACACAGATGCCAATCCTCGATACAAGATCCCAGTGGAGGCCGACTTTCTCTTCGCCTACTCCACAGTTCCAGGTATCAAATCTGTCATCTGCTAACTGGATCACACCATTCTACCATCAAAATGCCGCAGTGATAAATTACCGCAAACATAGTGGCTGACTGAACACGTACAAATACGTGATCGTACGGGTCTGGAGGTCAGAATTCCAAATCGGGTTGGCAGGGCTGCATTCTTCCTGGAGGCTCTAGGGGTGAAAATCCACATCCTTGCTTTTTCCGGCACATTAGAGCCTCCTGCATTCCTTGGCTTATGGCCCCCTTCCTCCAGCTTCAGAGCTGGTTAGAATGTGGACATCTCTGGGGGCCATCCAGGGATCTATTTACTTTTCTCTCCAAGAAAGTAGAATTCTGTCATTTATTATTACCAGTATCATTGGTAATTATAAGAACAAGCCTTTTTATATTACTTTAAATTTACAGAGTGTTTTTCATGTCTTTTACCTCTATATCATCCCTATAATAACTGTAGGTAGTTAGGAAAGGTGTTATTGCTGTCCTTTTATAAATTAAAAAAAAAAAAAGCTCAGGTGAGCATAAGTGTTGTGTTCAGGGTCACATAGAGATTTTGGTACGGAATAGAGCGATAGCTCAGACCAGATTCTTTTACACTGCAGGCTATAAACAGGTACCAGGAAGAGCCAGTAATGAGCAGGCCTGCTCATTATTCATCAAGCTCTGTGCTTGCCTGAGTCGGTTCAATGAAAGGCCTTCCTTTGGGGTAAAAACCATCACCCAAGTGGAATTCTCTCAGCTGTAGTAGTGGCCTGTCAAGTGCTTGATACAAAGGTATTAGTAAATAGATTAGCAGCATATTTGGAAAATCATCTCTGGCAGGATCTACAGATGGGATTTTGTGAGAATGATTTCTTCACAAGTTTTAAGATGTAAGGAAATAATTTGGTCTTCCTGCTCTTCAGAGGGAGGTGGTGTCATGGGGGCATCTATTTGAACAGACCCAGCGGTAAGGTATAGGGGCCCTGAGCAGGGTCTGGGGTAGGTAAAGGAAGAAGGGTAGATTCTCAGGAGGCAGGCGAGAGAGGCTTTTCTAAAAACGAGCTGCCGTAACTCCAACAACAGTGGGGAGGGAGATGGCTTACCAGGCAGCATACCAAGGGGTCAGCTGCCCAGAGCACTGGCACAACTCACCAGGCTGGACCACAGGTGTGCTAGTCGGCTCAGGCTGCTATAAGAAAACAAAACACAGACTGGGGGGCTTACACACCAGAAAATTGTTTCTCACAGTTCTGGAGGCTGAGAGGTTCCAGATCATGGCACTGGCCAGTTTGGTTTCTGATGAGGGGCTTCTTCCTGGTTTGTGGATGGCTGTGTCCTCACATGACAGAGACAGGGATTACAGCACAAGGTGTGACAGGGCATTGGCACAGTTTAAACCTGGATGAGTAGGCAGGGAGCTCCACTGTGATGGGCCCGGTGTGCTGTGCTAAGCAGCCTGAACTTCCCCTGGTATAGAGTGCAAGGGAACTATTTTAGGTACAAGAGTCACAGGATAAGATTTGCCTGTTAGAATAGTTACCTCAGAGACCACGTAGGACAGGGGTTAGAGAACACAAACCCAGGGGAACTGATTGTTGTAAATGATAATATGATGCCCCAAATCTCATCAAACCAGTGTGACCGATTGGCCGTGGGAGGAAGCAGCACGCTTCATCGTGTAAACCAAATACAGCTTTTCGTTTCGCACTGTCCTTTTAAACTGGGGCATGGGGATGATGGGATCTTCCTTCCCCCAGCTAAAAACACCAGCGGGTCCTTAGCCATGCTGCTCGTGCTAAGATATTAGACAATATCGTGGTCACTTTTAAAGTCACAAACAGTCACTGTACTATAGCCAGGTTGCCCAGTCTGAGATAGTTACTAAAACCCCAAACCTGACCTGCCTGTATATTTCTCCCAGTTCCAGATCAGCCCTGCTGCCCCGCCAAGGCGCTAAGGGGCCTTGGCTTGACCCTGCGGTTTCCTCACAGCCTCCCTCACTTGCCAGATCTCTTTCTTTTTAAATCCTCCCGAGGTCAAAGAGGAAAGGAAAGCAGAGAGGGAAGGAGGCAAATTAAGGTCCCATGGTCACCTAGCTTCTTGTGCACTGGAATTGAGATAGTTAAAACTGGTACTTTCCTCTTGGGCGTTTTTACAAGTCCGCAGGTGACCAGGGTCCCACTCCTCCTTGGCCTTCGGATTTGCATCTCCATTCCTGGTTGTGCGCTGTGATTTCTTCCTTCAGTGCTGGCCACTCTCTAGGGTGCTTGTCCAGCCTCTTTTTTACTGAGGTTTCATTGCACCTTTAAGAAACCCTGCTGGCCAGGACCCAGGGCAAACAGAGCCAGCTTCCTCCACCGTGGACAATGTGTGGTCCATGAGAAACACACCCCTCACGCCCGAGTGCTGGCCCTCCCAGGGCAGTGGGCTCTCCTGGCTCCGCCCCTAAGGCCTATTTGTCAGCCAGCTCTTGCTTCTGTATTTCTCCAGCAGGAACCAGCCTCTAGTTCTCCCTTACCAGCAGGAATGCATCTCAAACTTCTTTGCGGCCCCCTGCAAACTTCCCTCTCGAGGCTTAGATTAGGAAGTAGCAGTCACCCCAAAGGGTAATAAGTTCTATAGTTACGGAGTGATTCCCCAGCATTGCCTTTGGAAAGCTCCATGCGCCAACTCGTCTCACGCTCACTTAGGTATCTGACATGTATCCATGCCGGAACCCCAAAGCGTTTATTGAGCTTATCTTCACGCAACCCTCTGAATCTAACATGTTTGCTCTGCGAGCACACCAGCATAATCCTCATTAGGGACTTGCATGCTGAAGAGAGTGAAATAATTTCAGAAAAGCATGCGTGGAAGCCCCAAACACCAAAAGTTCATTCTTAGTGGTGAGTGGAGCCGCGGCCGGGTCAGCTGATTCGATCTTCTCCTTCCTCTCCTGTTGAAGGCTATTACTCGTGGAGGAACCCGGGAAGTGGCTCCTGGTTTGTGCAAGCCCTCTGCTCCATCCTGAACGAACATGGGAAGAGCCTGGAGATCTTGCAGATCCTCACCAGAGTGAACGGCAGGGTGGCCAGGCACTTCGAGTCTCAGTCCGATGACCCGCATTTCCATGAGAAGAAGCAGATCCCGTGTGTGGTCTCCATGCTCACCAAGGAACTCTACTTCTGCAAATAACCGTTCCAGGGGTGCATGGTAGCCGAAAAGCACTGGATCATTTATTGATGAATCAGATTTTTTTTTTTAATGCTCTCGAAATACCCAGAAATTCTAAAGGATTTTAATTTCAGGAAAATTTATTGATTCAAGGGGAAAGAAATTCCTGGTGCTGTCTTATGTTCTATGAATCTTCAGAGACTTTTTTTTTTTTATAGTGTTATCTATTTGATAACTTTGTAATTTTCTCTTATGATTTTTTTTGTTTGTATTTTTTTCTTCTTGTCACAGTACATACAACAAAAATGACCTCTGCAGATGACTCGTGGCTGTGTCCACTGTGATTGGTGGCGATGTTGGTAGACAGTCAGTCACATTCGTACCTGGCAAAGAGAGTCCTACTGCTTGACAAAACACAACCAAGGGGGTACTCATTCTCTTCTGTTGCAGAAAATGGGTATAACGTGTGGTGTGAGGGATTTTTCAGTGGCTTAGGGCAGATTCTCATGCCGTAATTCTCAGATAAGTTAGAGGGGGAAATAATTTAACAATTTTAATATGTATCAGTCAGGATCCAGTCAAGAAAACGGAAACCATTCTAAGTATTTCAATAGAGGGAATTTAATAGAGGAAATTGACTCACATTAGGTGATGGGAGAGAAGCCAAAGCCAAATAAATGAAAACCGTTAACACCTAGGGCTGTGAGGAGGTGCGGTTCCCTGAGTTCAGAAGCTGCGGTCCTCCACAGTAGTTGGGACCATGGTGGGGGCTGCTTGGTAGGAGCTAGGACCACTGAGGAGTTAGAGAAAATGGAGCCGTGGCAGGGACAAAGCCACTGCCTGAGATGGGGTAACACCAGCTGACTCGGACATGGAGAAATACCCTGTCTTCACTTCTCCTTTTGCCCTCGAGTCTTCTTCCAGCACCTTCTTCCAGCCCTCCCTGGAAGCCAGCTGACAAGGACCCTGAGAATTACAAGAGCAAAGCAAGAGAGAGCGAGGCAGGGAGGAACAAGATGATGTAAGCCTGCCCATAATGTGAACAGAAGTAATCATATTCCTTGATGTTCAGCATTCCCTCCATTCAGTCATTCATTTAGTTGTCAGATAATCTACGTATTGCCCACTGTGTGCAAAATAATCTGTTTTAGCTTTGAGGTATACCTGGAACTTTTTAGATTCCAAGCCTTATTCTAAGTAAATTTTGTATTACCTCTAATTCTCTAAGTGAGGGAAAGTTTATGGCAAAATTTTTTGCATAAAAAAATGTTATCTTTTGAATTCTTGATAAATGACTATTTTAGGCTGCTTAAAAACTGGTTAACAAACAATTGTTCATATTTATTGATTAAAATTGATTGCCTAATTCCTAATCTGCTTAGTTTGCTTTCCTTCTGAAGTGTTTTATGGCAGTGGGAAATTAAAAAACAGGATAAGACTCGACCTCAACACAAAATATAATTAACATTTCTTTTGAAGCTAGAACACTAGCGAAACAAAATGTAATCACATAGGAAGCTGAAACTTCACATAAAGGGTTAATCAACTTATAAAACTGTGATGGGCTTCCATTTATCAGTTTGGCAGCACAATCAGATGGTATAAAAGTATCTTTCGAAAGGAAAACGAATTTAGGTCCAGTTTATTAGACTTGTCCCTGGTTTCTTGCCATCTAAAATATACCAAATGTTCAAAATTTAAGTGACATTTATGAATCAAGAATCAACAAGCATCTCTAAGCAAGTTTCTGTAAGCCATCAAGCCTATTAGGTTTATAAATTGCCCAAAATAGGCCTCAAAATAAAGTGCTAGGGTTCAGTGTATTCGTGTGGTTTACAACTTTAAGGGAACCAGGGCCTCTCTGTGAGAAAGAAAATGATATCCACTGACAGGTCACACACACTGATCGACAAGTCCTTTATTTGGTCCAGTCTTGCAGTGTGTCCCCTGAAATCTTTTGTCCAGCTACTCTAGCCACCAAAGATTGCCTTTTGAGTTCCCAGGAGCACACCATTCCATCTCACTTTCATCTTTCAGGCCCTTTTCCAGCAGACATCTGGCCAGCAGTTCACCTGTGTCACGAGGCACGGGGAGGCACATAGCATTAGCCCAGGTGTCACTAATTTCTGAAGGAATGTGATTCTTAACATTTCTTCAAAGATATTCAGATCGAAGGGCTCTTTCATGCTGTTTGCCTTCTAAATATCTTGCAACACCAGGTGTGCACAGTGACAACAGCATCCCCTGGGAGCTTGGCAGAAATGCAGACTCTCAGGTACCGCCCCCCCATCCCGCCCAGGACCTACTCAAGAATCCGCATGTTAACCAGATCCCCAGAGCGTCCATGTCCACGTTACACTTTGAGAAGCTCAGTCTGGAGGGCAAGAATCACTTGTTTATACATTTTTGTCTCCCTTCTGCACTGAACCTGGAGCTGATCAAGTTTATGCCTAGAAAGAATTAGCGAAAGAACATACATATTTTGGAGCTTTCACAGAAGACATATCTTGAAGCATCTCTTAACCTTGAGCAAATCCTCTTGTAAAACCACATGATGTCCTTCATACCCTCCATTTTAAATGAGCCTTCTGCTGAGTGATATAATAGGATTGTTTTTATGTTCTCAAAGCGTCTGAGAATGTGAATTGCAGCCTTTAAAATGTCTTCATAAACAGAACAGGATTAAGGGAGCCATTCTTTTCATGTTTGCATTGGCGGCAGGAGCAGTTATGCATTGAAGCCACAAAGTTTGTCTCTTTTCACCCATCTTTTGAGCCCAGTGGACACACAATTATTTTCTCTCCCTGCCAGTGGGCCCTCAGTCTATAGATCACCCTTTTGATAGACCTCAGGACTTTGTTTTGGATCAAATAGCAAGTAACTTTTTGATTCATAAATCATTAACACAAACACACCAAGAACACACTTGGAAGGCTCCAGCCACCACCACAGTACTGATGTGGCCAAGGAAACTCATTAGCTTGCAGCTTCAAGCATGAACAACCCACTAAAAGTACATGATCAACATTTGAAAACAAAAGCCAAATATGATGAGTTGGCTTTGATGTCACTTTTGATTTACCCAGCACTATAAATATTTATGGTACTGCTATTTTCTAATAAATTTGTTTTAAGCATATGAAGCCAAACCATGCCAAAGGGTTTAAATTTGGAAGGCACATGGGATTATGGCTTCAGATATAGAAGCCTGGGCATTTCTTAAGCTTTGATGGTCTGAATCAAGTTGATGGCATGAGTTTGAGGAAAGATTTGGGAAAGAGAAGGAAGTATAAATGGTCTGATAGGTTTGGTCTAAACTGCTAGTTTCAGTTTAAGTTGTTTAAGGCGTACCTCAATCAGCACAGCCTCAAACTTTTATTTCAGGATCTAGAGATAGCAGAGGTGTTTTAACCATTAGTACTTAGAACTTTGGGTCTGCCTTCCATTTGACCATTTAATACCAAGCAAACCTTAGGTGATTCTTCAGTTTCCCCATCAACATATGAGGTTAGTAACATTGTGAAGTTTAATGAGATAATATATGTGCAGTGCTGAGCACAATACCCAGCATAAAATACTCAAAATGTAGGCATCAAAGATGATGATGATGATGATGATGATGATGACGATGACGATGACGATGACGATAACATAAAGCTTATGGAAAGGGTAAGAACAGAAGAAGCTTCACTGAACCCCTCCACTCACTTTTTCTGCTTCAAGGACTGTTTATAGTCTATGCCTTTCAAAGCAAGGCCTCTCAGAAATGCAGGGATAACACCAAGGGTGGATGTATGTACCTACTAAGTGCCAGGTGTCGTGTTGGCGTGGGGCTTAAAAGAGGACCAAGAAATGTTGCTGTTCCCAGAGGAGGTAAACACATTACTCTAGTACAATAGTGGCTGAAACGGAGTTATGTGTACATAGATGAGGGAGGATCCCTCTGCTTGGAGGTTCAGAAAAGGATTCCCAGAGAAAATATTGAATCCTCTTCTATTTCAGCCTCCTGACAAGGCTGAAAGGAGGCAGCAGAGAAAAGGAAAGGAAGGTCAGTAGATAGAAGATGGTTCTTTTACTCTGGTGAAACTCAGGCTTGAGAGTGCCTGAGAATCCTGGAGGATCTTTTAAAGCAGATTCCTGTGCCCCACCTCACCCCATTGTAATTCAGTATTTCTGGGGCAAAGGCCAGTAATCTACACATTTAACAAACCTACCTGAAGATTCTGATGTAGGTGGTCCTAAAACAACATGCTTTATACTGATATCAGGGGGCTCCCTTGCACATCAGCATGAGTGTGAGCTAAGTGTGATTTAATTAAATAGCTGGAAAAGACCACCAAAGGGCCAGCAATGCATTGGCTACTCACAGACCCCAAGTCTTAATCAATTTGGGCTGCTATAACAAATTACCATGGACTAGATGGCTTAAACAACAAATGTTTATTTCTCACAGTCCTGGAGGCCGAGAAGTCCAAAATCAAGGTGTTGGTAGATTTGGTGTCTGGCAAGAGTCTGTGTTCTGAATCTTAGACTTCATTTTTTGTTGTGTCCTCACATGGCAGAAAGGATGAGGGAGCTCTCTGGGGTCTTTTTTTTCATAAGGGCACTAATCCTATTCAGGAGGGTTCCACCCTCATGACCTATTCATCTCCCAAAGGCCCCACTTCCTAATACCATTCCATTGGGGATTAGGATTTCAACATGAATTTTGGGGGGGACATAAACACTCAGTCCATAATACTTGATTAGCCATCCTACCCCCAGTTTTAATGGCAAAGGATTCAAGGCACAAATGTGCTCAGAACTAGAGTAATTTTGCTCAGGAACTTCCAGAGTCTGAACAGGAGTGTCAAGCCCAGGGCAACTTTTGAGGAAGTCTGTGAAGTATTAGGGTGGAGAGGACCAGCAGACAGCTTGCCACGAATGGGTCCAGAGGCACTGGCTTCTTCTTCAGCTGGTGTCAGCAGGCACAGTACTTTCCTTTTCCTCTCTAATCACTAAGGCAATTGTTTCTAGACAAGAAGGGCCACTCATGTTTTTCTGCTCCTCTAATACCTTGTCGATAAAACAATGCAAAATGCTCCCTTTAACAATGTTACTGACATTTTTAAAGGAACCTTTCTCTACAAACACCTTTCATAATTAATACTAACTAGATTACTGTTATGTAGGGAAGGAAAAATTAATTCTCAAGTGAATGTTTTTTATACTCAAATATAGGACCAACTCAAAAGCTTAGGAAAATGAGCTTTCACAAATTATCTTTCCTGAAGCTTCCAGCTCTATTAAGTGCTGACAGTTTTTTAAGCACTGAGATGAAAGAGACAAAGTCTTTTTCTTTTGTGTTGCTAATTGCAATTTTGCTTGGTATTAGAAGCCTACTTTCCTCTTGAGACGTTTGCCAGCACATATTAATTGCACAAATATTTACAGACTGCTAAAGCACAGGGCAGCTTATACCAAAAAAGATATGGAACACTTGAAAAAACCCTTCTTTGACACATTATATTTCTGACCGGTTCTCCAGAATCAGCATAAACTATTTGCCCCTTAGCCTCAGCAAATGTGTTTAAAGAACATTGTCCCTGGGTCGATTTGGTGTTTACTTGACAGGCAATGGCTGCTGAAGTCTTTCTTCAAGAGCCTTGTGGGTGGCACTTCTTTTTTTTTTTCAGGGTTAAAAATAATGTTTCCAAAAATACATATGCATCTTATGGATTGTTATATTGTCAACATTTTTAATCTTCCAGGCCACCTACATGGCATAGAAGAGGTTTATCCAATGGCCGTTCCAAATCCCAGGAGCTTCAGAAAGCCAACTCAAACAAGCTGGAGAACTTGAACAGCAAAGCCCCAAGGCTCTTAGTGCCATCTTGTTTCCCAGCATGCTAGTTAAGAACGAAGGCTCTGTAGTCAGACAGCCCCATTCGAATCCCAGCTTTGGGGCTTCCAACTTGTGGGATCTCGGAAAATCTCTCAAGCTCCCTAAACCTCTGTTTCTCCATCTCACAATGGAAAGAATCCTATGTAGGTTCCTAAGATATGGTACCTACCCCCAAGGGTCTTGTGAAAAATAAATGACATAATGAGTGCTGGCCCACTGAAAGTACCGAATAAGTGTTTGATTGTGTTTTTCGACCAGCCTGACCTAATAAATAATCCATGCCGCCAAAAGGGGATTAGGACAGGAGAAAAAAGGAAGTGCAAGAAGATTCTAATATACAGAAGAGGCTCTTTCTGAGGATAATGGCTACTCAAGTAATGGAGAAGAAGAACGTGGGCAGGAGCTGAAGCTGTCCGGTTACTGGGAGATCATAGGAAGGCAAGAGAATGACAGCTACAAGTCTAAGTTTTGAAAGAGGCATAGGCACTGAGTGTAGAGATGTCCCACACAATACATGGTGCCCAGTTAAATTGAAATTTCAGAAAGAACAATTTTCTTAATATAAGTATGCCCCAAATATTGCTCAGTTTAACGAGCTTTCTGTTTCGGTGGAGTTATTTTTCAGCTTTGATTGTTTTGCTTTGTTTTATTTTTATTTTTATTTTTATTATTGTTTTGTTTCTGTTTGCTTGTTAGTTTGTTTTGCTCAATTTGGTCACTCCAGCCCTAACTGCAGACCACTGCTTCAGCTGTCACGGCCTCCTCTTGACCCTGAATGTCCATCCCAAAGGGATGTTGGGAAGCACCAGAAATAATGTATGAAAAAAAGGCTTTGCAAATTCTAAAGAGCTATAAAATCAAGTCAAGAGGCATTTCCTTGGGTAGGTGTTATTATAAAAACTCTTGAGTCATCAAGAAAAGCCAGGTCTTTGTGAATTTAAGGAGATGTATGGAAAATTCCAAGGAGTCTGGGGAGTTTATTCCAAAGGGGTGTGGTTTTAGAGACCTTAACGAGAGGAACTAGATGATTCTCAACTGTGGCTATACCTTAGAATCACCTTGAGATTTATTCCAGGCCCAATGCCCAGGCATCACCCCAAACAGGCCAAGTCAGGATCTCTGAAGGTGAGACCAGGAGTCAGTGTCGTTAAACCTTTCCATCTAATTCCAATTCACGGCTCAGCTTGTAACCCAGTGGTAGAATACAACCAGAAAGGAGTAGATTGAACCGTTTAGAAGCTTTGGAGGGTCCTAAGCGATAGATACACTCTGTAGTGAAACTGGATGTAAGAAGAGGAGGAGGGGAGAAAAAAGAAAAACAAGAGAGGAAGGAATTGTAAAGCTAGATAGATATATTCCATCTGCAAATCTGGCTAATTTTAAAACCAGGAGATTCGGATGTGTGCTAGCACTGGGTTAGATAAGAATACCCAAAGAGAAAGTTCTACAATTAATCAACCAGCACCTAACAGCCGCATACCCAGTGGAACAGCGGTGTCTCTCTTTTGAGGGCGAAAGATCCGTTTGTGATTGAAAAGGGCTGTGTTGGAGGATTTGTACTTTCAGTGAAATCACAGTTGGTTCACAATTTCTTTTCTAAGTTTTGACAGCACTTGTGGGAGCTGAAGACCAAATTCTCTTTCAGGCATGAAGATATAGAAGGTGTGGGTGGTTATGTAAAAATGCACTAATTAGCGTTCTGAGTAAACCACACCTACATGAGAAGCCATCACTTGTCTTTGACTAACCATGGTAGGCACCTAAAAGAAAATAACTAGATAGATAGATAGATAGATAGATAGATAGATAGATAGATAGATAGATAATTGATAGATAATACATGACAGATTGACAGAGATGATAGATATAGATATAGATAGATATAGATATAGATATAGATATAGATATAGATATAGATATAGATATAGATATAGATATAGAGATATAGAGAGAGCAGGTACTAAAGCAGTCTTAGTCCTCATATTTTAGTGGAAGAGACAACTAATATAATTTTATAGAGAGAGAAGTGTTATGAAGAATGATAAAGCAGGATAAGTAGCTCAGGAATGCTGAGGTGGGAGAGGGGCAGGTTAAAGTAAAATGGCTGGGAAGGGAAAGGCCTGCCCAAGGCCTACATCTGAGTAGAGTGAGGGAGTGGGCCATGTGGATATGTGACGAAGGAGCAAGCAGTGAGTGCAAAGGCCCTGAGGCAGCTGGGCCTGTTTGAAAAACATCATGAAAGCCAGTGCTGCATCGCAGGATACAAGGAAATAAGGGTGAAGGGCAGGCAGGGGGCCCAGATCATGTAGGGCTTCCAGCCATGGTGAAAACCACCTTGGATTTCACTCTAATGCGATGGGAACACATGTCTCTACTTCCTGAATTCGAATACTGATTGAGGTGAAAATAGCCATGTGCCCAACTAAAAAATTGTTTCACAGACCTATTTGCAGGTAAATATGACAAGAGCATCTGTCCAAAGGAAACTGTAGCAGATGCTGGCAGTGCCCACCCTTTCTCCCTGAAACTAATCACTTCAGTGCCCTGGCCTACTCACAAATGCCAATGCCCACAGGTACCTCTAGATCCTTCTAGCCTCCTGAGCCCACTTTGCTAAATGCGTGACAGACCAGAAGTACCAGAAAATAATGTCCCTCCGACGATTGACAGGAGCTGGTCTATAAATACCCCAGCTCCCTTGCCCCTGGATGGAATAACAAGTTGGTGTTGTCCACAGGCTTCCAGAGCTTTCCAGTGAGCTTCAGCTCCCATTACCCTCAGTGGTAACTTACCTTGTAACTTACCTGGTAACTTCGATCAGCTGACTTCTCTTCTTGGTTATAAAACAGGGGAAATAATATCTGCTCTGCCTCCCTCACAAGGTTTTTGTGCAAGCAGAAAGAGATACTGTGCAAATGCTTTGTAAAAGGTTAACTGCCAAATCAATTAAGATGGTCTTATTATGAGACTATTAAGCCAGACTATTAAAGAGGTCATCCAGTCACCCTCGCCCCCTCAGGGGGAGAAAGGGGACAAACGGAAGGTCTGCCAGCATGTTGAAGCAGACCACAAGCATGAACTTGGTGCCTGGTTCTAGATTTGGTGAGTTTCAACTCCATCATGATGTTTATTACAAGTTCTCCCTTAAATGATTTCTGAGCCTCCTGTGTCCTCTATTTATTCTTGTGTAACTTAGAAGGAATGAATAGACACCCCCATTGTCGTTTCATAAAGTACTTCGGAGAGTCTTCAACGTCTTCTAATAAAATTAGAAGTCGGCTCATGCACAAACACATTTGTAAATTACCGATAGAATGCCCTTGATTTATTTGACAAACACTTATAAAGTGCTTACTATGTGCCAAGCACTGTTCTAAATTCTTTATAAATATCTACTCATTCGATAACTCTTAATAATTCTGTCAAGTAGGTACTATTATCATTCCCTTTTTAAAGATGAGGAAACTGAGACATAGAGTTTCAGTGAGTTCTCCAAGATCACAGAGCACAATAACAAACCCAGCAAGGATGACTCCATGCTTGAAAATACTATGCTGTCCTGAGTTCTATCCTTTCTTCCTTTTTTTTTCTTCTTTTCTCCTTTCTCTCCTTCTAAACTCCATCCCCCCACCACCACCCCGCCCACCGCATCTCTATCGCTAGGCCAATTCCTAATGTTTAAATCACAGCATGTTTCAATCAAAAGAATTCCCATCTGAAAAAAAACAAACAATTTAAATGGCCAAGATCATTTTGTTTCTCATAACAGGAAACTCCAGAAGAAGGATGGAACTCAAGCTTTCTCCTGGCTTTTCTTGGATTCCTTGTTCCAGAGAAGAGGTACCAAGGATGCCCTGCAGTGATGTAGTTGATGGCACTCCTTCACTAATGACATTGGCAAAGGCATATTCACTATCCATATGGAGAATGAACCTACAACATGCAGTGAGACAGTCTGCATGTTGATAAGTCCCTGGCTTTGCTTCAAGGGGATAATCATAATCAGAGTTGAATGGGTACTTTGAACTCATAAAAAGGGACAGCAATGAAATTAAGAGGTCCAGAGAGTTGGCAACCTATGCAGTGTCACACAGGCCAAGAGTCCAAGCCAATGGATCCCAGCCCAGGACTCAACACAGTATAGTGTTTAGAAGGGCACAGGCAGGCTTTGGAGTTGAGACAAACCAGAGTTTGATTTCTGTTGGTCACATACTAGCTGCATGACTTTGAGCAAGTTATTTTTCTCTTTCTAAATTTCAGTTTCCTCTTTTTCAAATTAAGGAATCATAATTCTTATCCTGCAAAACTGTTGGGGTTAAATGAGATGTTCTATGTAAAAGAAAAAAATCCCAATAATTGTTAAGCATCATCATGTGATATAAACGGTTCAGTCATGTTTGGGTTAAGAGACAGTAGAGCCAAAGAGTACTTTCGTGATAGAAAAGCACAATTAACAAAGTCATGGAATAACTCACATGATATTTCAAATGAACAGCTGATTGTTTTTTTACAACAAGTATTGTACTAGTATGTTGTTTATAGGCCTCTAGAGACAATAATGGAAACTTTGCTTGCATTTCATAGGTATGTTTACTTTTCACAAGCCTAATATTTGATGTCTATGTCAATTTTGGTTGCTTGCAAGTTTTTCTATTATAGATGGCATCTACAGCACAAATAGCTTTCCTAGACATCTGTGGAATGTATTAATATTCTTTCTGAAAGAACTTTGTAATATTATTAGGAAAACATGACCAAAAAAATCCTAGAACAGGTGAGCTAAGAAGATGCCTGGGTGAATGGACACATGGATGGATGGATGGATGGATGGATGGATGGATGGATGGATGGATGCATGGATGCATGGATAGATGGATGGATGGATGAATAGATGGGAAGTCCATTTCTCTGTCTTATTGATTTATAGAAATCCTTTCAAAGGAACACAATTTAAAGTAATTTTTCCTCTCTCCCTTTCTGGTTAGGTCATTGGATTATGACGATGGGTTCTCGGTATCATTACAGTTCCCAGATTAGGGGAGATCAGCACAAGCTTTTTATGAACTACTTAGAGCAATAACTAGTAATACCTGGTTAAAGACCAAATATAAAAATACTAAAGATTATTTCCAGAGTAGTCAAATGCTGACCCAAGAAATATCTAAGGAAATACATTCCGAGAAATTATTTCTCCCAAATCAAGCAAAACCTGTCCTGTTCAGGAAATGAATTATAAATTAATCATTTCTGCATGTCTAAAGTTCAGCTAGGTTTTCTTAAAAAAAGGAATCAATAATACCTATACCCTGCATGGAGTGCAAAAGGGAAAAACAGAGAAATAACCTTTGTCGAATGCTTACCATATATCAAGCACTGTGCTACACACTTTTTGTATGTAAAATCTTACTTAATTTTTAAAAAGATCCTGTGGGGTCAACATTATCTATCCTATTTTGCAGATGAGGAAACACACTCAGAAAACTTAAGTAACTAGCCAAAACCACTCAATAAATACCTGGCAGAGTAGGTTCAAACTCAATTATACTAATGAAAACAAAGATTAAAGTTATGTATTTTCACTTCTAAAGATGATCTAAGAAAATAAAATGTATTAGCCATTTCCTCTTTCCCCCTAAAAAAAAAATTTAATATAAACAAAAATATACCTAAAGTCCTTTGGTGGCCAGATAGCACTCAGCAAGCAGATGTAAGAAGGGCCGTTCATAGCAGCCTGCTTATTTTTAAGTGTTTTTGGGTGGCTGTGAAGAAGAGTCTGCCTAATGCAACTTCATTATGGATAAATAAGCATATCCTCCTGGAGACTCTTGCCATGTACAAATGCGTTGGACAAGCCAGGCTTTTGTTTCCTCATCTGGCATAAAGGAACCCTTCCTACTATCCCCAGGAAGACATTGGAGGGATGGATACGGATGGGTGGGAAACAAGGGAATTGTTTCAATGGTAGTCACTGCAAGAGGTCAAGGCTGGGCTGGCACTGTTCACAATAAGAGTCATTGTGACTACGTTCTAAAGTCTGAAGTTTTTTTAAATTTATTTCCTTTTATTTTCTGTCACTAGACAGCTGGAATGCCAAGAGCGGTTCTGTGCCAAGCCACAAGAAGAATAAAAACCAGGGGCTTCCCCTGAGATATCAACTTTCTTTTCAACTTGGGGCAAGAATAAAATCTATCCTAAGATAGAAGTTTGAGAACTTCCTGTTTGTTCACATTTCAAACAGAGCTTGTACGTGAATCCTCACCTTGGCACTCAAAGCTCAGAGTGAGCAGGGTCGCACTCAGGAGACCCAGAGGCAGGGCAGTCTGCTGAGAACTGAACCAGTAACCACCTGGCTTTCGGTAAGTACCATTTGGTGTGACTAGTTTGGATTCTCAATGCTATGGTGATCTGGAGGCTTAACGAAGCAAAATTGCTGGTATGGGCTCTTTATTCATAACCTTTGTGGGCTGTACAGTCAATGAGAAACAGGACCTCTTGGTATCACAGTCATCGAATCTCAAATGACATTACGGTGATCAGGTTAGGTGACAACGATAGTGAGTAAATTCTCCTGAATGAGCGCAAAGGGCTAAATCAGAAAGGCTTTTGTTGTTGTCGTTTAGGGGCAATGACAAGGAATGCAAGCAAAACTATGAAAAGATTTAATTCTTCCCTCTTAGATAGGAGGAAGAGCAAAGTAGTTCAGACACCAACTCTTAAGATAGAATTCTGACTCTGCTTCTTTTTAATTATATAATCAAATTGCTTGATATCTCTGGTAAGTTTCCTCATCTGTAAAATGGATCATTCTAAAAAGAGTGTAAGCTTTATAGTATTGTTAGGCGATGTATATATTTAAACCTAATAAGAATTTATATATATAACATGTAAGTTTTCTTATATGATATAAGCAAACTTTATATAACAGATTTCATATGTGTATATCTATACTGCATTTAATATGTAATATAAAATTCATATAGATGATATAAAATATATATTATATATGAAATCTAATTATGTATATATATGCACATGAAATCCATTATATACATATATATGAAATCTATTTTACATATTTTTAGAAGTATCTGAAATGTATTACATACTCTAAATAAATGCTAGTCATTATTAAACAATTATGGAATCATGGAGTAGCTGAGCTAGAAATGACCTAACAAGCAATATTTATTAAGCATCTAGTAGATACTAAGTGCTCTTTGCTAGATTATCGAAAGCAATGCTGACGGCAATCCTGTGAAGGTGGTGATTTTATCACTTTCATTTGTACTCAGGATCACATCTCCCACAACTGATGGAGATGACACTTAAATCCAGATTCTAGAGTTAGCACTCCAAACCAGGTGTCCCCAACCTCTGGGCTGCTGCTGTTAGGAACCGGGCCACGTAGGAGGTGAGCAGCAGGCCGGTGAGCAAAGTTTCATCTGTATTTGCAGCTGCTCCCCAGCACTAGCATCACTGCCTCAGTCCACCTCAGATCATCAGGCCAAAAAGTTGGGGACCGCTGCTCTGAACTACCACACCCTACTGTCGCATCTGTCATCTCATTTTGTGGTGAGTCGGAAAAAGAGGGAAGAGTGGTCCCTACATGTGACTTTGGAGCCTTCCACAGACATTGGAAATGTCCTTTAAAGCTCTTCGCCATCCACGGTGTGCAAGTAGTGCAAATGTAGCTGGGAGTGTCCCATGATCATCAGTGTGGTGCAGTGTAGGGCTCTGCCAGGAGACCTAGCACATCACCTCGCTCCACCTCTACCAAATGCAGCTTTTCATTTGTAAAACGAGCTGTCTCATAGGACAGTTCTGAGACACCAAAGCAATAATGGTTGCAGACATATTTTATAATCTGTAAAGGCTTTACAAATAATTGTTTTATCTAGAAAAAAAAGAAGTTTGGCTTTTTAAACACAGAGCTTATAGTACACACACAGCTTTAAAATATCTCACCCTCAGCTCATCTCTCCTGCACCTTTCTCTCTTCTGACCTTTGAGCACCATCACTCACCAGCCTAAATGCCCCTTGGGAGGGGGTGGCCAACTCCTACGTGGATGGATGGAGGGAAGGGTGATGGGCTGAAAACCAGTGGTCCCCAATTCTATTTCAGTCTGTGAAATCCCTACAACTGGAAAGAATTTAATGGATTTGACACAAGACTTCAGGGGTAAATTGTTTTAAATATCCATGTCATTTGGAGGGTGGGTAAGTCTTAAGTAGATTATATTCCTCTTTCTTGTGCAGAATTGCTCTTCCAGGGAATAGAGGGTTTGGCCCTGGTGGCCTGGCACCTTTCCCAGGCATCCAGCTCACCTCACAGAACTGAGTGTGCCCCTTACACCAAGCAAGGGCTAAGGACACAAGTTCTTCAAGGTATGCCTTAAGACACCCCAGAAAAGTCTAATTTGCTATTTCGTTTTTTGTTGTTGTTATTTGTTCAAATAATCAGTATCCTTAATATACAGGGATACCTGAATAGAGAAAACCTTTCTCTGGTCAGGAAAAGTGTGAGTGAGTCAGGGTCCAGGAAAACCCCACTAGTCTTTAAATAGCTCCCACATGCTTCTGACAAATCACCAAAAGTAAAACCTGTGGTCTTAATCTTAAGATTTTCATCTGTTTTTAAAAAATAGATATATAAATATGTATGATTTAAAAATTGTTGAGTCATTTATGACTTAAAAGGAGAGAAAGAGTTTATCAGGAAGAAAAAGAGAAATGATACTAGGTCGATGGATGGTAAAAGTCCCTTGGCCTCCATCCATTTTCCTGGGACTGTCCTGAGGACTGCCCTGTTCAGTGCTTCCTTCTATTATGAGAGTCTTATTAACTCAAGGTAAATATTGGTCACCAACACGTGCCTGTTCTAAAGACCTCACCTGCCCCGAGGCCCTTCACCCTGTGGGAGTCTCCTTCTCTCAGCGCACCGTAATGGGCATGGGTCACCGGCAGAGCTGCCCAGGAAAGGACTCTCCCTTCGGAGTCAGTTTCACTGTGTCAGCCTCAGCCCCCAGAGTCAGGCAGCCTTGGGGACGAGCCACCCAGGTGGCTGAGGCAGTTTAAGTACATTATATGCCTTGGTCCTCACTTTTAGGTTTCCCACTGGAGAAAGTGAGCTCCTGGCATGAAGATGGACTTATGTGAGGCTTCCTTTTGGCCAGAAATGATTTCTCAGTTACATTTGCTCCATAGCTGTCCTGCCCTCTGCCCTGTTCTTAACTCCTCCTTCTTGGTGTCGCTCCCCTAGGCATTCTTTTATCAGAGTCAGTTCTGGACCAGAAGCAGACAAAGTCCAGGAAGACAGCTTCTTCTGTCATCCTGGCAACACCTGTACAGAACTGCCACTTGGTAAGCACTGCTTGGACGAGTCCTTGTAGCTGAGGCGACCATCAGCCTGGGAGCAGGGGGCGGGAGGAGACAGATAACCATCTCATCAACGTTCATGATCAGCCGGCTAATCAGTGAATATACTGTTGTTTGGAGACTAACAACACTTAATATTCTTTTTGACAGGTGAGAACAGATAGCTGCCATGGAATCGAAACCTCAGAAGATTCCAGGTACTCAAGGGGCATACTCTCAGAAGGAAAAAACTTTTTGTTGAAAATAATGAAAAATTCTCATCAAGCTAACCAGGATACATATAGAAGATGGTTTTAGTGGCGATAACAGGTGGCATTCTGGGACAATGATTCTTGCTTTGAAGAATGTAGCAGAGGCTTATTGGATTCAGCTAATTATTTCATAAGAGCTCATCTATCTAGAAACTTGGCATTTTCTGATTTTCATGGGCCAAATGTTCCCTTTGTTGCTTGAAGATGATACTCACAACAAACTATAGCGCAGAAGGGGATTTCCTTAATTTTATATGAAATTTCTCACTTGGAAAACTTTCCTAAATTGTCTTCAAAGCTTATTATGGGGGTAGTATTCAGATGTTCTTGCTCATATTTACATAGATCATTGCAGGTGAGTAGATAGAAGAGCTGAGTTTAAGATGAAGTAATTTAGAAATGAAATACTTCAATCCGATTCAAAAAATATTTTGAATATTTATTTAAAGCACCTGCCACTAGTAAGTCACTGTGCTTCATACTGCAGAAGACATACAGATTAACTTGTAAGAGTCACTGTTCTCATAGAGTTTTAGTGGCGATAAGTCATTGGGAAGTTAAGCACATACAATCAGGCTAGGCTGGGAATCGAGACATAAGTGCACAGTCTGTGGGAATCTGAAGAAGAAAAAGCATACGAGTAGCTGTCATTGAGATTTTGAAAGAGGTTGTATTGAATCTATAGATGTGCATCTAAGTTCATTATTTTTTGCACATGGATATCCAACTGTTTCAATGTCATTTATTGAACTGGTTATCCTTTCTCCATTACGCTGCCTTCGCATCTTTGTTAAAAATCATTTTTCCATATACGCATGGATTTCTAGACGATGTATTTTGTTCTATTGCTGTATCTGCCCTTTTTCTGTGTTGTTTTAGTTGCTACAGCTTTATAATAGTTCTTGAAATCAGGTACTGTGAGTGTTCTAATTTTGTTCTTTTTTTCAGTTATTTTGACTATTCCAGGCACTTAGCATTTTCATATGAATTTTCGAATCCGCTTGTCAATTTTAAGATTCTGTTAATTGCATAGCATGTCATTAAAGACTTCTAAGACTAAATTTTCACAAAATATTAACATTTCCTGAACCCTCTAAATTGAACGCCACCAAAGAGCATCTCTATTATAGGCAGATTGAAGACTGGTTTATTCTGTAAATGACTAAGTCTAAAATTTCCTCTATTTTTTAATAATACTACCCTTCAGTGAGTCCCACTGTGTGCCAGGCCCAGTACTGAGAGTGTTCTATGCATTAACCCTTTCAGTCCTCATCACAAGTCTACGAGGTCAGTGCTGTTGCCTGCATTTTAAGATGAAGATACTGAGGCAAATTTAGTGATTCAAGATGCTCTATAAATATTTGTTCATAAACAAATCTGTGAATTTGTCCAAGGCCATACCAACTACTAAAGGAGTTGAAACTTATTTCTACATGGTTTCCTTCTGTTTTTCTTTTCTTTTATTTTTTTTTAGAGGGGTTGGGGCAGAGGGCAGGGGAGCAGGAAGAGTTGCTGCAGAATGGGAGGGAGAGGAGGTGAGGACATCTGCCTAAGAATTACTGGATACTAGCATAATGGCCCCATCAGCTGTCTTACCTAACTCTGATTCTGTCTTCACTGAATAAAAAAGCTCTAATTCTTTAGTAAAAGCTGCCTTTCCCAAAACCAAGAACAAACTACCAGTATAGCCTGGATGTGAAAGCAAAACCAACCAAGCTCTTCAAAAAAAAAATTTTTTTTTTAATAACGTTAGTTGTGCTTTCTAAATAATGGATGTAGTTTATATTTCTTATAGACATCTTGGAAAATATAGAAAAAATATCAAAATTGCATATAATTGCAGCACTTACAAGGAAGCATTTAACGTTTCCGTAACCACTTTTGCTGCCTCGTTTTCAATAGCAGGTGGTTTTGCTTTAGTTTGCTAAGCCAAAGGGCAAGGCAGAATTATCATGCTCCTTGGCTGGTTCGTCAGCAGGAATGCAGACAAGCCTTCGCTCTCATCTAGAGAGCCAGCAAAGTGCTCCAGAAACAGAGAACGAAAAAGGTGTGACCTGCATTAAGGTGCAGACAGAAGTGAGCTGAATTAAGTTACTTCTAAATGTCATCTGAATAAAGGTCCCTGCTGTGGATGAACAAGAATCACACACTTGGTCTTTGGGTCCTTTGTTTTCCTGGCCTATTATAGATGTTCTTTTCCATAACTGAATAATCTGAAGACTTTTCCAGAGGTAAACAATGTTTTCCAATTGAAGCAGTTCTTTTCAGAAATTTACAGGGAACAAACTGAGTCCTGTTCGCTTTCTTTTATTAGGCAAACAATTTACATATTATTATGAAAATGAAGTCTGCAAACAAGATTACTTTATTAAATCACCACCTCCTCAGCTTTTCACTTCGGTGGTAAGTATTCACTATGATTTAACAAGCCTCCCACCAGCCCCATGAGCGTTTTTAAAATCCTTTCTCTTCCTCTGAGATTTAGCTGAGATGCTGAATGTTTTCATTTTTCAGACCTCCTGGAAAAAGCGGTTTTTTATTTTGTCAAGGCGTGGGGAAAAGAGACTTAGTCTTTCCTATTACAAAGACCATCATCTCCGAGGTTCCATTGAAATCGATCGGTGTGTATCCAATCAAGAAAAAGTTTATAACAATAAAAATTAATATGTTGCATGCAAATTGAAATTACTATCATTGAAAGAAGCAAGGGCTTCACACTTATATTTGTTGCTAAAAAGAAGGCAAAATGGGGAACATTTAAGTAAAAGATAGCTAAATAATTATTTCATATTGTATATTTTAGTTGATAAATTATTAATTAATTTAGTTACAAAAGACTTTGATTTACTTAATTGATGGATGAGGGAAAGCAAGTGAAGTTATCATTTCATAAAGCCAAAGAGATTGTTTAAAAAAAGATTAGGTTGGCTATTTTTGTCTTCTCTTTAAGAAATTATGTACCAAAAAAATTAGAAAACAGGATAATTTGTGGAATCAAGAATCCAACTGAAATAAGAATCTTCAAATTAAGTTTCATGCTGGACAAAGTATCTTCAATGATGAATGAGATTTAAACTTATTTTCTAAAATGATGAGCTTGTGTTCAAAACATCGATCGAGCAGATCTAAAGTTTTATTCAATTTGAATCCTAACATAAAATGTTAGTCAATTTTCTTCCCAATTTTGTATTTGCATGTGTTTAATACTCTATGTCTGTAACTCACAGAAATTGCAGCATAGAAGTTGGCATAAGCAGCCACGAAAAACTGCTGACTGTACAGAAGATGTTTAAATGCCACATGGATGAGGTGATGTCCATCAGAACCGCTACCAGGGAATACTTCCTCATTAGCCATGAAAGGCAAGTAGTAATATAACACAGTGTCTCCTGTGTGCAGAACAAAAAACAAACAGAAACATTTTAAACCATGAATAATAAGCATGCTTAGAACAGAAAACCCTGGTTACAACCTTAGACACCATCTTGGCAGCCTTCATTATTTGTCAAAATACCATGAAAAGTCACAAGATTCATTCCCTAGGGCTTCCATAACAAGGCACCACTAACCGGGGGGCTTAAAACAACAGAAAGTTATATTCTTACTGTTTCAGAGGCTAAGTCCAAAGTCAAGGTGCCAGGGCCATGCTCACTCTGAAACCCTAGGGAAGATCTGCTCCTGGCCTCCCTCCTAAATTCTGTAAGTCCTTGGCTCTTAGCAGCACAACTGCAGTCTTCATATGGCCTTCTCCCTGTGTGCATGTCTCTGTGTGCAAATTTCCCCTTTTTATAAGGACACGAGTCATATTGGGTCAGGATTCCGCCCTCGTTCAGTATGACCCCATCTTAACGAATCACATCTATAACAACCTGACCCAGTTTCCAAATTAGGTCACATTCTGAGGTCCTGGGGATTGAGACTTCAATATGTAAATTTTTGGTGGCACACAATTCAGCCCATAACAGCCACCATCACCCCAGATGCATACCATGCATACCAATACACAAACATCTGTAGGAACTACATGTATTGGGGAGGGTTATGCTCATCCTTGAAAAGGTCCTCAGTTTTTAAAAAGGGACTCCTGGGGCTAACAAAGGTGCCTAGCGGATTCTGCATAGGTGATTACCTGCTTGTGGAGGGGGAGGCTGTGCGGAGGAGTCAACGAGTACAAAAGCCAAAGTATGAAGAATCTCCATCTGTTTCCAATCAACCCAGAGCCAAAAAGCTTTCTTTTTAAATTGTCATAAGGGTCAACAGAAAAGAAGATGTGATTTATGTACATTTTCTAACACATTCTTCATAAACACATCCACTCTCTCAAGGGAGGCACACCTGGATAGCTACTCAACACTGGCGCTGACCGGTTGCCCAGCTCGCTTAAGAACACAAAAGAAATCGGTGTCAAAGCCAGAAGCTCCGAACTCTGTGATTACTACTGTTATTTTCTACTTTTCTTCCCATTTTTCTGAGCTTTGCTCACAGAGGTGTCACGAGGGTTAATTCTAGTGTGCGAGTGTGGAGGTGGTGAGGAGTCAGTGGGTCATTTAAGCAACTTAGAAAAAAATCCTTAATTCCCCAATACCTGTTCCCACTGCCTGTTCCAACCTTTATAAAAGAATTCTTTTCTAGTTCAAAAGGAGCGCAGGCGCCATTGTTGCCACATGCCAATCAAACGTTTATTCCTATCAACAGGGAGAAGATTAAAGACTGGGTCTCCTTCATTTCATCATTTTGCTCGGATATAAAAGCAGCACACCAGAATACAGAGGTGACTCTCCATCACTAACAAAATAACAGGGCACCTGAACACAACAGCCCTCTTTCATGAGGAAAACAATCATGGCTTTTTCTTTTCCTCCTTAGCAACTGGCATTAATACAAGGAATAAATAAGTGAGAAAATGTACATCCTTGTTATTTTTATGACTAACAACAGGAAAAAAAATACTTTTGTGCTTTGTAGAGAGCTAACCTACAGACACTTCAGATTTTCATTATTGGGGTAGGAGGAGTGAAAATTAACTACAGCATTTTTTGAAACAGTAGCTGAAACTATAGTATTTTCCATCATTGTTATTCAAGGTACAAAACAGCTACCTTTCAAATGACTAAGTCTAAGGTGGTCTCTGTAAAAATGCTTTTCATTTATCTTGCATTTTCAAAATAATATCTCTTTAACATAAGGGCTAATAATTTTGTTTTTCATTTATTTCCTAAGAACCTTTGCTAATTTACACAAGTCCTTTCTTAGGGCGGACCTTTATAAATGAAATTTTGGTCTCTAGATATCGTTTTGACATGTTTTCTAGGTTGTTCTATGCATCCAGCAAAAGCAGAGGCCAGGGAGGAGGGGAAAGCAAGGCATGTCTACCAGCTGACTCGAATTATTAGAACAAAGGAGTGGGTGCAGAGGACCACAGGGTTCAAAAGATAGGTTGAGGGAAGTTCAGGACATCTCTGAAGGCCACAATGCTAGTCCTCGAGGGTTTAGAAACAGAAGAGGGACAAGATGACCTCATGTCTCAGTGAGAGAATGCTGGCCGTCAGTATAAATGTTAGTGGTGAAAGACTGGAGGGAGGGAGCTCAGTGACGAGGCTGTCACTTCATTCCAGACGTGAGATCAATCGTGCCTGATTCCAATATTCTTTTTTTTTCATAAGCAGAAGATACTCTCATTGGTTGATAAAAGACCCTCTTCAGACCCCGACCCTCTCCCTGGTCCTTCCAGCACATTGGAGGCTGACAGCTTCCCATCATCGAGAAATTATCTTCCAGACCTGGTAATCAGACTCTCCTCATTCTCTCTTAGGACGCCATATCTAGGAGTCAGCTGATGGCTCAAAAGTCTTTCTAATGTATTTGACATCTTCCTCAAAATTTCACCCGCCATAAGAATGATTCAGAGCCCTAGTGTTTATTCTATATTGAGTCTGTTTGCCATACCACAGATGAGCCTTACTGCTTGCCCTGCTCACTTCTAAATAGATTCATTCATTTTGGACGCTCCTCAACATACATGTGGGCATGCTGGGAGGATGCCCCTCAGCTAAACAAAAGCCTGGGTGGCAACCTTTTCCTTCTTCTCACGCATAAAATGTAAAAATGTCCCCAAAACACCACTTGATTTCCTGCCATATCATCTCTACTCCTCAGGCAAAATCAGAGTTTTTATTAATTTCTTTCATTTTCCCAGATCAGTCTTGCTTCTCCTCACATGCATACATGTGTGTGGCTTCATCTTCATTCTAATGGAATCTATTTGAGGAAAAAATATATCTGCCCTCTTGAAAGTGATGTGTAATTATACTCTCAGCTCTCTCAGATTTGCAATCTTCCCAGCTTGGGATATTATTAATAAATGGGTTGAGTGCTTTTTGCTTCTGCTATGAATATTAGTCTGTCCCTAGAGAGGTAACCACTGGCTTTCCCTTCTCTCTGGGGACCAGGCACGTCTTAATATGGCATAGCCACCTGTTTTATCTAGTCGGGAGCTCTCCAACTATTTTAAACGCTTTTTGGAGCTTATCGAACTCACCAGGTCAAACACCTCATTTGATATTTATAAGAAAGGTGGCAAGAAACAGGGTTGGGAAGATAAACCCTTTTCAGTAAATGCCTCTTGCTTTTCACTCACAATACCCCTTCTTCTCAAAGATAATGTTACTGGTTGTCTTGTCTTTTCAAACTATGTATTCCAACCCAGCAGTTTTTTAATCAGCTCCAGCTAAGAGTACCATCTGCCTTGTTAGGATCTCTTGTTGTTGTTGTTGTTGTTGTTGTTGTTGTTGTTGTTGAAATTAAGTTAGAACCCTTCTTTGTTCCCAACTCAGCATGATCTGGATCCATGAGCCTGGAGCTAGAAAATGAATGCAACTTAAATGTATCTTTTTTTTTTTATCACATTTTTTCAAGGACTTCCTAGAGAACGGTCAGGGTTTTTTTAAAACCCCCTGCTCTCAGGCATTGTTCTTGGAAGAACTAAATTTTATAACAATTTTCCTGCCACGTAAAGCCACTACTTTAGTAGAGTATCTTGTATCTTTTGGGGAAAGAAGGCAGTAATTGGTTGAACTTAGATCACCCTGAATTCTATAATTTATTCCATCACATGATCAACACCACCAAATTGCATAGCTATGAAAAAATAGAAGCAAGTGAGCAGAATACAAAAGAGAAATATTGAATAAGAAGAGGAAAGTTGCAGTCCCATTTGTTTTGAGTTACAAATCCCAATCATAGAGGACAGCCTGAAAGATTAACTCATACTTTGACATCATCAGTGGTGACCCAAATTCAAGAGGCAAATTCAAGTCATGTGGGCTTCTAGATAGAACCTTGGAAGATCCTCTGATCATCTCAACCCAATTAATCTATTATGGCTTTCCCAGAAAGCATGTGGTTTAATTCTGTCTCTTGCAAAGAAAATCAGTCATTCTGTCTTCATTTCTTTATTCAGCATTTAATGGAAAAAAGTTCTCCAGCACTCAGACGAGCTCATCTACCACATGATTTCTCGTTGGAGACCACTCAAGATACAGAAGAAGAGAGTCATTATATTAGTCCTCGAAGTCTGCTTTTAGAGGTAACCCCTTTCATTCATTAATCATTCATGCCTTCTGTAAATATCTGCTGCACTCCTGCTAGGTACTGTTCCTGGGGCCATAGGCTGGTTCAGTGGAACACAGATCAGAGAGTCAGACACAGGTGATGTGACCACAGTGTTAACACTTGAGTAGGAGCCAATCATGATACAAGGCAAAACGGAATCTATGCTGAAGAAAGATGCTTATAAAATGCCTTGCGTGCATGAGGGATAAGAGGCAGGGAAACTGACTTCCAGACTGAAGACCAGGGAAGGTTCCATGGATATGACATTTGACTTCACTTGATAGGTAAAATTTGGACTTGGGGGGTTGACTTGGGGAGTCTTTCTGCATTCTGGGCAGAAATAATAACATGAGCACAGGTCCTTAGGTGATAAATTGTGTGGCATGTATCAACTAGACTATTGAGCAATTGGAAGCCTTCTGTGCGCTAGACGTGGTAGTGTGCTAGGTGTGATGCTACAATCCAGGACCTTACATCACTGAGAGGACCTTACACAGTCCTCTCAGTTACCACATGGTGATGCTATACATGAGGTATGGGCAAAGAGCTTTGGAAGCAATAGAAAAAGCACAGATTTTCTCTCTTCTCTGGAGTCAAGGAAGGCTTCAGAGACAAAATATCATTTGATATACATATGGTGAGTGATTCAGTTGGACCGTAACCTAGAGTGAGTGAATGGCATGATGGGGAAAACTACAGAAAAAGGAGCCAGACCGTGATAGATCTTGAATGCCAAGTTGACTTCATTCTTTAGTCAGCACAGGGACAATGATGGCTTCTGAGATGGGAAGTGGAAAAACCCAAATTATCTTCCAGCACTATTAACCCAGCAGATATTTTAGGTGGATGATAGAGAGAAGAGAATGAAAATGGAAGGTAAGAAGACAAAATTAGGGAGAGGGAGGTTGCAGCATTTTCCAGAGTGAGAGTTTTCTACAAGATGGTGACTCATGTTCACATAAATGAGACATTCTGGGATCAAATAAGTTCCAGAAACACCAAATTAAAGTAAGTTAAACAAGCTTCTTAACTGCAGAATTTGCAGAGTCTTTGGCATGCAATGAAGCATTATAAATTGCCAAGTAGGATATAACACACAGCATTTCCCAAGCTCATTTGACCACAGGACCTTTCTTTCACCAAAATATTTTCATGCCAGTGTTTCCTGGAACGTAATGATGGCAACCAGCCTTTTATGACAGTTCAAACAACCAGTCAGTTGTACTGAGCATTAGTTACATAACTGAGATGTGTTAGATATTTCATGGGATGCAAAATGTAGTCAGGCAGATAAAACTAAGATAAAAGACCATTAAAAAAAAAAAAGACCCCAAAATTTTTGAGTACAAAACGGTGCCATAGAAGTTTGGAGAAGAAAGAGATTGGCAGTGGCTAAAGTGGTCAGAGGAGGCTGTGGGACCTCGGCCAGGACTGAACACAACTTCATTAGGCAGAAGAGAAACGGGGCGTTCCTGGTGAAGGACACAGCCTGAAGATGGGCATTAGAAGAGCACCATTTGCAGGGCTGTAGTGGGAAAACTGGCTTCACTGGAATGAAGTGTTCCAATTATGGATTAATGATTAATTTGTTAGGTAGGCAATAGAAAGCCCTGGGGTTTTGGAGCAATCATTGACCCAAATGACTGTCTCGATTCTGAGGCGCTAATTGAGAGCCCCCAGGAAGGACCCTTCCAGCTACCCGAAACAACCTTGGCCACCTGTGATCATAGTAGCCTGAGGCAAGTTTTGCATTGTGTCAAGGTCTTTGACCCAGCCAAGTTGACATGATTCTACAGTTGCACTGGTTGGGAAAAAGAGTTCATGTCATTAAGTGGCTAGTGATGAAGCAGAAAAATAAATATCAATGTAGTCAAAAAGAACACTTGTATCAGAGGCATGGAGAACACAGGAGAAGAAAACAGACTTTGAGTCTGCCAAAGCTTTACTGGGTCAGTCCCTCAGAATGTGCACAACTATTCATCCAATGGCAGATGTGTTTCCTATTTCGGGACCCAGAACCATCATGTAAGGTATAAAAAGGTGCTTGGCTTATTGGTAGACTTTCATCCTTATGTCTACTTCTCTTGCCTATAGTTGGATAAGATTATTGCTTCCAATGATTCTGGTGAATCCATTACACCTGGTAGTCCAGACCAGGTTTCCGAGAAAACCGAGGGTCTTTACATGTTAATGGAATCCTGGTAAGTAAAACTGCCATATTTTTAAAATTGATTTTAGCTAATATATAGTTATAGAAAATTACTGTTGATGTATTTATACAAAAGCATTACCACAGACCAAGTGCTACACATTATTAAGCAATCACAAAACACGAAAAAGTGAGAATTGGTTTCTCTATCCACAGAAAGCCATCAGTGACATCCTCCAGACACTTTTCCATCTCCTGGGGAAGTTATTTTCTATTTTTCATTTATGTCTCTCATACTCTCACTTGTCTCCCAACCTGCCCAATGTTAAGGGGTTATTTTGACTCCATATTCACTTTTAGATGGAAAGTTTGTTGGATTCGATTCTAACTGTGGCTGTGATTCTGATGGGTGGACATACTTCAAACTTTTTTAGTTTTCACGTGGCTGTTAGCTGCTTAAATCTGATTCACACACTTCGGAAAGTTGTAAATAGATGTGCTAAAAATGGGTTCGTTTCATTTCTTATAATCTAGTTTTTTCAAAGAGACAACCAGTGAATCTGCTGATAGCAAAGAGGAATCCCAGACACTTTCCGAGACCCAGAATGAGGGGCTTCATCTGCAAGAACGAGGCTCAGGAAGTGACTCATGTCTTTCACCTGCCAAAACAGAAGCACAGACTATGAATGATGAAAAGGGGTCGGCCTCACTAACTCTTGTGCAATTATCTATATTAATCAAGTAAAGTTCTAATTTCTAAAGCTTTATGGGTCCTTAGAGCAAGGCAGTCTTTCTTTCTAATTCAGAATTCAAATTTTAAAGCAGTTCCTAAAAATCTCCAAGTCAGTCAAGAATCAGACCAGCTCCCCCTCCTCACTGATGCGGTGACCACACATAGTGAGTAATAGACTTGGAAGCAAAGTGGTCCACCCACTCCCCTACCCCCGCCCCCGGGGCTGTGGGTAAAATTCTCAAATACTTTGGAAAATTCTTCCTTGACTAGTCTTTAATGTCCTGGAACTTTGGATCACACTGATATGGGGAGCACGTCGCCCAGCTTTACTGTTAAAATTATGGGCATGCAAGTCATATGAGGTTTGGTGCTAGACTAGGAGGAGAAAGAGGCTTAGGTTTTAAGTGATGCCAAGAGTGTTTGATGAGATTATTCTCAATTTTAACTCCTTCCGGTGTCTTTTATGGAATCATTTCCAGTGGAAAAATATGCAAACTGATATGACCTGATATGGACAGTTATGTAATCAATTTAGTCCATTTTTTCTCCCTTCCCAATGTCTACCACCCACTACCATCTCCCGTGAGGGGCGGAGGAAGGCATTAATGGGTATTTTTCAATAACTTAAATTCATATTCTTCTCCAAATGTTTTGGACAATATTTAACTGGAAAATACCATCTCATCTATAGGGGGCCAAAGTCTATTCAAAAAGTACAGTTCAGAGCCAGAGACTTTTGTGATTTTTGAAAGCCTGATGTGACTTTTATAAATGTCTTATCTCGTAGTAACAACATCCCTGATGAAAGCCAAGTGGAGACACTGCATTTGTTCCTTTCTCCTACTGACATTATAAATTATTTGGCTCTCATAGAAGCTGCAGGACAGATTTGGTAAGTTGGAGATCTGAGGGTCATTGATAATCATTTGGGATTGGAAGATATGAAGACATCAGCTATATCTTTGAAACATTGTCTTGGACTGTCTTGTCATATTGCTCTTGTCACAAAAGGTCTTTGATTGAGGTAGAAATGAGGGTGTTGTGTGGGAAAGTCAGCGGGGAGGTGGACCCGAAAGTCCAAGAAGGAGCAAATTTCTGATTTTTTAAAGGTGAGGAAAAGTGAGATGGGTTATGTATGGTCCAAGGGAATTATCCCAATCAATGAACAATGAATATATGTGAATAAATGAAGTTAGTGAAGTCAACAAGAATCTAAGGCCTAAAAGAAAAAGGCATACCAGGGTTCAGACTTCTAGACATCAGCTAAAATCCTGCTGGTCAGGAATAGACACCAAAGACTGGGTAGCAGAGAATTTTTTTAAAACGATTGCTGTTTATTTGACTCTACATTCTTTTAAAGACATAATTCATTTTGATGGAAGGTTACATTTTTATAAGGGAAGAAAGCCTTTTAATGTAAAGTAAATGTCACACACCGTTTGTCTTCTAAGTTCTGTAAGAGGGCAGGAAACATAACTTTTCATTTTTCCACATTTCCCACAATCTAAGGCTCAATAAATACTTGATTAAAACTGTGGACCTCTCTGTGCCTAAGCTTGCTCATTTATTAATTCATTTATTTGTTCATTAGCTATAATCATTATGTGCTCACTTTCAGTAAATACTTCTTAGGCACTTTTTGTTTACTTGGAGATGTAGTGTTATAAAAAATATTTTTTTAAGGTGGTACCAAATTTCTGGTGTCTCATAACCTGGTGAAAAAGACAACCACATAAATAGGTAAATATAAAATGCAATTTGTTTAAATATACAATAAGTGAGGTGTTCGCACAGTGCAATAGAAGCCTGGGGGCAGGAGAGATTAATTAAAGTGAGGGAAGAGGGATGGAGGAGGGTTTTGTAGAGGCAAGGCAATGGGAGCCAGGCTTTGCAGGAAGGCTCCGGCTCCCACGGCAGTGATAGAGGAAAGAATATTCCAGACAGAAAAAGGTGTCTGACTACTTCAGAAATGGTGCAACATAGCTAAAGAAAGTGGTGTCAGGAACAATGGGATAGACTAGAGCAAAAGGCCCCATCTGCGTCCCTACCAGGGTCCTGCACTGCCAGTGAGCACAGTCTCACACTTGTGTCAGATGCTGTGTCCCCCTTGCAGTGTGGCTCAGTGGAAAGGCCCTCCACGCCTGGGATGCTTGTTTTGTCACGGAGATCACCTTTTGGCAGTGAATGATTTGAAGCCCCATAGCCTGGAGGAGGTCTCCTTGTTTCTCAGCCGGTGCATCCAGAAAGAGGTAAGTCCTGCTAGCTGGCTCTGGATCACACTGATACGGGGAGCATGTCACCTTGTCAGGGCAAGTCAGTGCCAGAGGGGACGAGACCAAGGTCTTCTATGGAGTCTGAACAGCCTCTGAACACAAATGGGACTCTTCAACCCTCGGCCACCAAGTGTAAATAGGAGAATAAGAAGTGTAAACAACACTGTGTACAATACATGTAAATAGTAACAATGTTATTTTAGGACCTCTCAAAATTCTTTCATATAAAGTAATTTTGGAGAGAGCCCTAGGCTAGGAGACCAAACAGCTGAGTTCAGGAACTCAGATGCAGCACGATGTGGCAAAAAGAGCTCGCACTACAATCAAACTAACTTGGGGTTTGATTCACGTCCTTTAACCAATCTGTGTCTCAATTTTCTCTAATGTAAAATCGGAGATAATGATAACACTAGATATTGGTGGATTAAATGAGATCTTATATGTAATGAGCTTACAGCAATGACTGGCACATTTAAGGGCTCAGTATGGTTAATATTATTTTACTTCTACTGCCCTTGGCTGGGGAGTGTTGGACAAGCTCACTTTTCTAAACCTCAGTTTCCTCATCTCAGAAATCGACACAGCCATACCTTCCTCACAAAGTTATGGTAAGAGTTAAACAAAATACGCGCATATGTATGTACTGAGGATGTGTGTTTTTAAAAGGGCTAACCACAGTTCTGCCTATTACTGCAATCTCCACATTGTTCATTCCTTCCCTTGTCTATTTTTATTTCTGACAAGCCACGTGACCTGGGGAAAATCACTTCCATTTCTGGGCATCGGTTTCTTCTCTCAAAAGTGAGAAGTTTGTTTTTCATACTGTGCTTCTTGGCCCCTGAAAATGGGACAGAAGGAGAGGAGAGGAAGGGGACAGTACGTGAGGCTTTGACTGAAGCAGTCTACGTTTATCATTTATCTCTTTCAAACGTTGAACAGTTAGCTCTCCTTGAGACACAACTTGTTGCCTTAAAGTTTCTGAAAACCACTGTACAAGGTGATCTCTTAAATTTCTTCCGGCACTGAGCATTTATGATTATATATGTCTTATCTCTTCTGTATCACAATATAACCTTGTTGGTTAGACAAATTGTACAAATCTTATCATCTAAATGGGGAAACCCAGTAAGGAATTGTCTAGGATACATAACTAGTTAGTGGCAGAGCAAGGGCTCATTCATTCATTCATTCATTCACTCGCTCACTCACCATTTATCGACCACCTACTGTATACTGGATACTGTGCTAGATCATAGAGCTATAAACATGGCCTCAGCCCAAGCTTAAAGAGCTCATAGGTTAGTGGATGAAACAGGCATGTTGTACGCCAGTTATAACATAGTATGTGCCTTGAGATATGAACAGAGGGCCATGGCAGCATAGAGGAAGAATGGAGTAAATCTATTTGAGGGGGGCCAGAAAGGTGTCTCGGAGAGGGGATATTTGGTTTGCATTTGGAAGACTAGATTAGGAGTTGTGGGGTGGAAAAGAGGTAGTTTTTAGGGGCCCAGTTCAACAAACTGGTAACTATAGTTCATCTTTCAAAGACCCACATGGGGGCCAAGTGTTCAATACAACCTTCTGAATGCTTTGGAAAGTTACAAACAATCCCCTGACCCAAAGATCCAGGTGTCATGTCACCTCCGAAGCCAAGAGTAGGATTTGGGCCTGGGAGGAGATCCAAGAAAAGGGTTTTTACCTGGGCGTCACTGACTGCAGTTATCAAAACTGCCTTTATAAATTGTTCCCTGCTGGGGAGGGGACGACAGCATTTCTCCTGTGCTCATTCTGCCTGCACCCTTTCTCTTGAATAACAGCTAGAAGCTATCGAGAAACGTGGGATGTTCACCAACATGATTACCTGGAAGATCGAAAATATCCTCTACTTTCCCAGCCTCGCCATTCCTAACTTATTTCTTGATGTGAAAATGGACACCCAGTCCTTTCTGAAAATGCAAAGAGCTAGTCCCAGGAAGGAAAAAAAACGTTAGAAGAGGGAAGATATGGAATCAAAGGAGAGGCAGCCAAGGGCCCCTAATATTTTAAGCACCTGAACCGAGCAGGTTCACTTTCCTTCCTTGAGAATGACATTGAGTAGAGAGAAATGGGAGTTTGGGGAGGGGGTGCGTAGGCGCAGTGAGAGGAAAAAATGTGAGATTTCTAAAGGAGGGCCAGGAGATGCTAAATGGCAGGAGAAACACCTCGAACTTCAATTTCCTCCCCCATTTTGTCAGCGACTGGTCCCGTCTTGGGTCTTATTTCAATTCTCTAGTTTCAAGAGGCTTTTTAATTCTTGATACAGATGGGACCATCAGGCACCAAGGATGATCTTTGGATCCAGCCTGTGGATGCCAGAGAATAAAAATCCACCTTCCACCCGAATATGCAAGTCATCCCAGCTTCTTCTGTCCAGAGATTATAGTTCATCACAGGATTTTCTTCAAAACTGTCTTCACAGGATATGAATGAGGACAGACCGAGAACAAACAATCCTAAGGATAATTTTTAGTCCTATAATTTTTCTTCTTTCTTATGTTTCAGAAAATAAAACTCACCATCGGCCGGATCCCAAATTCAGAGAAATTCCACGCTATAGACTGTACATGCCCCTTAAAATCCCAAGGTGTGGTACCTTTCCAACTGGATAAGTCTGAACCAGAGAGGATGCTAAAGAGGAGTCCAGCCATTAAAAAGGGTCAACAGAAAAAGAACTGAAAAGTAACATGCTAGGACCCACACCCTGTACTGAGCTCTGCCACTTATTGCTGTGTGATACGAGGCCAGTCAGCACACCTCTCTGAATTTTCACATCTTCATCTTAACAATGCGGATAATTGTGCCTTCTCTGGCTATTACATCGGGAATGTGGAGAGGGCCAAGTGGGATAATGACAATGGGACACATTGAAAACATAAGGCCTTATCTGAGACTTTGTCCCAAACGCCACAGAGATTGGGTAAGTTACTCATCTAACATGTGCTGTGTGTTCTGTGAGGTCGTGGTCCACACAATCCCTTCTTTGTCAGAGAACATACATTTGGAAATATTCATTCCAGGAAGGCAAGATTCCCAAGAGAGATGTGATACCGTATCAGCCTTCCCAAACACCTCCTGCTGCTTGTCATGCCCGTAGTCCAGAATGCTGAGACAGAGCGGCCTCTTGGATTCAACAATTTTCTTGCTTTCTTAAAGACCCAGTAACTATTTTGGAAGTCAAAGCAGTTTTGGGTCACATCCAGCAAAGTTCTGCCTGCTCTACAAATAATAAGAAAACTACTTAGCACTTCTAAGTTTGGAAGGTCTTAACTAATTGATGCATTAACTGATTGATCCTGGAAGACCAAAAAAAAAAAAAAAATCAAATCTTTTTTATAAATAAGAAAATAAAAGCAGAGAGTTCAAGGATTAATCAAAAGGAATGTCAGTACAAAAGGGGACTTCAGAACGTTGTCATTTTGCATGGGAAGAAATTAAGGCCTCGAATGTTTAATGATATACTTTCTTCATGGCTCCTAGTTTCATAGATGTTTAGCGGCAGAACCAAGAATCTCAAACCAGCTCTGAGAAACAGATGTCCTGATCCTCACTTTGTATTTGCATTTAGGATTGTAAAGACCTTCAGCACATACAAGAGACATCCAAATACAGTTCATTTTCTTTTTTCCAGATCGTACAGAAAGTATTAAAATGTTTCATTTACGTGCCCTGTTAAACTTACTGTTTTATTTTTAAAGGCGGGTTGGAGTTAAGACTCTGCTTTTTTTCCAGTTTTATTGTGATGTAATTGACATATAATATCATATGAGTGTAAGGTTCACAACAAAATGATTTGATATATGTATGTTGACCTACTGTTCCTACTTCTAGAAATTCATCCTACAGAAATACTCACACAAGTACACGGATATATTTGTAAAAAAAAAAAAAAAAAGTTCAGTGTAGCATTGTTTGTAATAAAAAAAATTGGGGGGATTGCTTAATTACGATGACTTCATATAATTGAACACTCTGAAGATGTTAAAAGTTTTGCACGTACAGTTATGGAGAGATGTTCATTCTATATTAAGAATGAAAGAAGCGAGTTGCAGTCCGGTAGTTATAACATTCTCTCATTTTGCAAAAATAAATTACTGGTATTTTTGTATATAAAATATCCCCAACCCTAATTAAGGAGAGAAATCCCCACCTCACAGGATTGTTGTGAGGTTTAAGTGGACGATGAAAGTGATGTTCTAGGCATATGTCTGGAGGAAAGGCAGTAACGAGAATGGATTATATGTTGTTCTTGGCCATCACACCCTAAGTCTGAATCTGATGCAGCTTCAGTCTTGCTGGGGAAGAAACGAGAGCCCAGAAATGCAAAGAGGCTTGCCCAGGCTCCCCGAGCTCCGTGCAACACCCCCAAACTCCAGGCCAATACGTTTTCTTCGCTTGCACGACTTTTCGCCAGGGCATTTGGAGGTGCCACCTCTTCAGCCTCTCCCTCTTCCTTGTGGTTGCCTCATGCCTCTAGAATAGGCCTCTGAGGGAATCTATATTTTTCTAGTTTGTTCTCTCTGCTAAGGATGCAAACTAAATAGCAGCTGGTAAGATATGCAATAAATGTACAGAGCCAAATACATCCAGCCTTTCTTAAGCTGCTAACATGTGAGCATGGATTCCAGAAAGGTATATTTGTTTTTACATAGAGAGTGAAGCCCTGTACACTTACATATATGTACATATGTGTGTATGTATACGTAGTGGGAAAGGGAGGGAGGCAGAGAGGGAGGAAGAAAGGGAGGGAGGGAGAGAGAAAGGGAAGGAGGGAGGAAGCAAGGGAGCAAGGGAGAGAGAGGGAGAACTCTTCCCCTTTCTTTCAGGGCTTATGCCAAATGCCTTTCCCTTGAGATGATAAGGAGAATTTAAAGTATAAACGGGCCCAAAGGGAGGATTCAGAACCTGGATCAACTCAGCGTCCTTTGGTGAAGTTTGGCTTTCAGATATGGAAGAAATGTGTTTTATTGAACAGCTCTTTTAATGTCTGAGTTAATGAAAACTTTGTCTAAGGATCAAGGATCTGCAGGATCTTGGGAGCCATTCTCAGTATCAACTCTGGCTAGATGGTTATGGAAGATGAAGGGGTTCGGGGAAGCTTGTACTTTTAGTGATGGACTCTGGAGCTGCGCTGCCTGATTCGGGGGCCACTGGCCACAGGAGACTTTAAATTTAAGCTAATTAAAAGTAAATAAAATTTAAAACCGAGTTTCTCGGTTGCACTAGTAGAACATCTGAAGTACTCAGTAGCCCTATGTGGCAAGTGGCTCCAGGATTGCACAGCATAGATATAGATATTTCCATCATCACAGAAAATTCTAGTGAACGACACTGCTCTAGACTGTAAACTCCCAAAGGGGAACAATTCATATTTGTGTCATTCATAAACATTATTCTATTTTGATAATGTCTTCAAATAAAATTTACATCAACGATTCTGGTAATTTTTTTTTTGGCAGGAGAGGGGGAGTATGGGGTCAGATACAATTTACTTAAAAACTAAGCTGTAGCCCTTTTAAATTTAAGCTGTTTTCCCAGGAATTAATGGGTTTCTAAGGAGAGTTAGTATTGACTTATGAGCCGTTATGAGGATGCAAAAGAAATACGAGATCTAAAGCTTTCACAAAAGCTTCTGACATGGTGAAGAAGAGAAAAATGAGCATACCATGATCTCTTATTTACCTGCTATTGCTCGAGAAGGCACTATTCTATAAATTTAATTTTTAAATTATATTAATCATAATCTTTCTAAAATTCACTTTCTTGCCTCCTTTCTCAGCGTCACGGTAGTGGGCATCATTTCACCACACTCGAAGTATTTCCTAAGGAGTTCTGAGACATGGAGGACTATCTCCTCCTCTACCAAATGATCCGGGACTGCTTTTGTATATGCTGTGGGCTGGGAAAGCAGATGATGCAGCTTGTTCTAACTGTACATACGCTAAGAGTTAACAGGCTTTAAGTGTGGGCGTAAGAGGTTTTACGAGTAAAGCTCATTTGTTTTTAGTACAGGGCTTCTGTGACATTGATTTGGGTGTTCAGCTATTTGGATGGCGGTATTGGTAGTACTGTCATTTGCATGCCTCTTGGTTTTCGAGTATGTTCTGGATAGCCGAAACCACCAGAAAAATAATTGGAGCTAAGTAACATTACGCTATAAGAAAAATTAGAGAAAATTAACTATCGAATCGTGTGATGACAGAGGAGTTTAGAGAAGAAAGAGATCGTGGTGGGAGTGCCAATCACAACTGACATTTAATGAGTACACACTACCGAACCCTACTACAGCCCTGTAGAACCAGGACTATCATTCTACCCATGTTTTGGTGGGGGAACTAAGGCACAGAGAAGTTCAGTAACTTGCTCGAGGCTATGGCTAGTACATGACATAGCTAGAACTTAAACCAGACAGGTTGGCTTTGGAGGCCATGCTAAAAGCTTCCTGGAAGAGGAGGTGACTTGAAGATAATCCACGGCGATGCAGACAGGAGCAAGCATGAACATACTTTCTAAGTGAAAACAAGGAATGCGTGAAAGGACAGCTTTTTCACATCTCTAATTCCAATAATCTCCATTCATTTTCTGGGCCTCTAGCCCAGGAGAACCATAGAAGTCCACACCTTATGTTCCAGGAACCAAGGGAATTCTGTGGAGGCTCCTGCTGTGACTAGATTGACGCCTCTCCTTGTAGATGGCCATCTGGCTCCATAGAACATTCAAGTTAACAAGCAGTTAATGCACAGCTCCAATGACAAAGGCCACAGGTTTGTCCTCTGGACGGGAGTTGAGTGATAAAGAATCCTTGACTTTGCAAACCTGATACTAGAGGCAAGTCCAATTATTCTAAATCTTTTGTTAAAGTACAAATTCAGTGTTCAATGAGTAAAAGACTTAAAGACTAATCCTATCTAGTTGGTTTGGGAAAAGCTTCAAAGAAAGAGTGATTTTTTTTGGTTTCCCTAGAGTGTTAGGGAAGGAATTTTACATATGGAAGAATGTAATGATCTAAAACAGGCCAAACCTCCCAGTGCACAGCCACCAGAATGTAATTGGCAGGGACAAAGAAGTTCTCAAGCATCCTATAGAACTTTTCAATCCTTATTCAATTCCAACCCTTCGAATTGTCACCATCAGCAATTTTTGAGCACCTCTTTGTTCAGAACAATGTGCCAAGTGCTGGTAATATTGACAGAAAAAAAATTCCCTCAGGGAGGTGATGGCCTAATTAAGGATATGGGCGTAAAAAATGCTTGAGGGTAAAAATTCCCCTTATAGAATTGAAATACATATTCATACAAACACTTGTACATGAGTATTCATAGCAGCATTATTCATATTTATCAAAAAGTAGAAATGCCTATCAATGGAATATCATTTAGCCATAAAAAAAAATGAAGTACTGATACCTACTATGACATGGATGAACCTTAAAAATATTAGGTTAAATGAAAGAAACCAGGCTACATATCGTATGATTCTGTTTATATAAAATGTCCAGAATAGACAAATCCATAGAAACAGAAGGTAAATTAATGGCTGCCAAGAGAGGGGGAGAAGGGACAATGGAGAGTGACCACTAAGGGATACCGGGCTTCTTCTTGGGTTGATGAAAATGTTTTGAATGGACATACTGAAAACTACTGAATTATACACTTTAAAAAGGTGAACTTTATGGTACGTAAATTATATCTTAACTTAAAAAAAAAGTAAAAGAAAAGTTTTCCTCATAGTCTCTAAACTGGGGTAAGGCAATTTGATATCAAGGTGTCACCCCAACCTTGATGATTGGCTTCCTTCATAGTTAATGCCAAATAAGGGCAGGAGCAGTCTTCCCCATGGACTGATCAAGCAGCCTTTTCTAAAACATTCCTTTATATGAAGACGATAAGATTATCCTGTGTAATAAACAGTTGATTACCTTATTAACAATAATCCTTAACTCATTCATAGGTGATAACTTTTATTACCATCAAATCTTAAAATGAAAGTACCTCGAGGACTTTGAATCCTACTTAAAACTAATTTATATTAAAGTAGAAATGGCTATATGAGTAAACTTAGAGCAAAAGTATGGCAGGAGAGGGCGAGAGGGCATCCAGTGCCTAGTAGAGCAGGATGTGCAAAGATAGGCTACAGAGAAAGAGGAAAGATACCAATGAATTATCAAAGACAAATAGCATACTTCTCAACTTACCCATAGCCAAATAGCTACTAATACGGGCTAACGTAGCCAGAAATGACTTTCCCTCCTGTAAAGCCTTTTTCTAGGAACTGCTGAAAAAACATAATTGCTCAAACATAATTGTTCAAAGTCATATTTAGGACTTGCAAGATTTTCTGATGCTCTAAAGAAAATCTCCTTAATCAAATGTTTATTTTGCCTTATATGCTAATTCAACCCTGATTTCTCATAAACTGTCTTGCAATTCCATTATGTTGCCTCTAAAAAAGATCGTCAAAATTTAACACTGTAATGAAAAGGTCTGGCAAAGCCTACACAGTGACCAAACCCTGAGACCCTGGGACCCTGGTCAGAAGATCAGAAACTCTGGTAAATGAGCTAAGCAGAAGAGGAGGAGAGCTTGAACTCAAAAAGGGAGATTTAGGAAGAAATTGGTCGTAAGCAACCACAGATGGCTAACAAGATGCTGCCAGCTCAAATCAGCCTGGAAGCTGCAATGCAGCTTTTCTTTAATTAATATCTCACACTTCTAAACAAAGTGGGTGAAATTGTAAAAGATTCTGCCAGGATTCCTCTCAGCTTACACTAGCCAAACTTGAGCAGGGTTATGGATTTATTAGGTCATGTTGTGAACATTTTTAATGCGGTATTTATTTACTGAGCTATATAAATAGACTTGATGTTAGTGTCACCATCCATTTAGGAAAGATACTTCTTTTTATATGGTCTTATGTTGGCTGTTAGACATTTGCACATTATTCATTATCCTCAAAGCATTTCCATATCCACAACCGCCCTCCCCTCTGCAATCCTTCTCTCTCAGTCTGCTGGATTTGAGAGTGTAGATGACAATCTAGATCATTGAAACCATATCATAATTGCCTAATTAACTCTCTATGATATAGAAATTAAAAGAAAAATAAGAGGAAAGCAAATCACAGTGCTGTGAGAACTTTTAATATAGTATTCACTTACTTGGCAAAAAGTCGACCCTCAAAGTCCATCTCAAATGTTACCCATCCATCTCTATCTCTTTGTTTCTCCTTCTCAGAATTGATTGCCCCATCCACGTTTCCACATCACTTTGTATCCATTTCCTCTGTAGCATGTAAATTTATTAAGGTAATTTGTCAATGTATCTGTTATTCCATGCAAGTCTGTGGATTCTTTGCAAGCAAAGTCATATCTCGATCACTTTATATTGTTAAGGTCTTCAGGAGTGCTCAGAATAAGAAATGCATGTCAATTAAAGGGAAATATGAGTTACATACAATCTCACAATGCAGAGCCTTCTCCAAAATGTAGCTACAATGCCAACAGTATAGCAAGTCTCCATTTGGTTTTGGTTACAAAGATGAGTCCTCATGGCTGTATAGTTCTAACATTTATCATTAGCAAAAATCCTCCATTTGGGGTTGATAATCATGTGCTTAATACAGGCTTGGAGCCTAGAAACTGTAAAAGATATTTTCTTTATTCTTAAAGATGTAGAAAGGAATGGAAAGGGGTCTGATATTTTTGAACATCTATCTATTGGACAATGCTAGGCCCTGCACACTATTCCATTCACTCTTCTCAATGACTCTTCAAGGTAAGTAGTATCATTTCCTATTTATGTACACTATTCCATTTACTCTTCTCAATGACTCTTCAAGGTTAAGTAGTATCAATCTAATTTTACAAATGAGGAACATGAAGTTCAGAGACAGTAAGTAATTGTCCTAAGGTCACAGATTCAACCCCGGGTTGGCCTGGTTCCGAAGCTCATGTACCAACCACAATATGAGACATGGTCTTTAGAGTTCCACTGACTTGTCGTTTAGTATCTGTTTGACCTTGGACCTGGAACATTCACTTCACCTCTCCAGTCCTCAATTACTGCATCTGTAAAATGGGAATAACATGACTGTTTTTGATAGATGACCATCTAATTTTTAAAGAAGTTTTGTAACCCTTAGATCTATCATTCTAAATCCATTCAGGTAAATATGACTCATTATCATAAAACAAGTATTATACAATAATAAGGATGTATTTGTGTGCTAAAATCCACCATATAAACAATATGCAATGTAGAAATTTAGAGGAAGAGAACATGCAATATTCTTGTAAGCTAATGTTCTCAAAGAAGCCCCCTTGGAACAGAGAGAGCTTAAATTGATACTAAAAGGATGAATGACATTTGGAAAGGCAAAAGAGAGAATAGGTTGAGCAAAGGAGAAAAATAAGTTTGAAATGAGCATAGTAGTAAAAAGATCACTGCACAAAATAATAATGAAAACCGCCATTTACTGTGTATTTACTATTCAGCAGGAGTATGCCAAGCACATTGTAAAAAGATTATTTCATTTATTTATTTTTAATTAAGTTTATTGGGGTAACATTGGTTAATACAATTATATAATTTTCAGGTGTACATTATCATTTGACATCTGTATATTCTATTGTGTTTACCACCCAAAGTCCAGTT
>NW_024344378.1:10535672-10915063 GCF_902729225.1 Pteropus medius | reverse complement strand
ACTTTCTAAGTGAAAACAAGGAATGCGTGAAATGACAGCTTTTTCACATCTCTAATTCCAATAATCTCCATTCATTTTCTGGGCCTCTAGCCCAGGAGAACCATAGAAGTCCACACCTTATGTTCCAGGAACCAAGGGAATTCTGTGGAGGCTCCTGTTGTGACTAGATTTACGCCTCTCCTTGTAGATGGCCATCTGGCTCCATAGAACATTCAAGTTAACAAGCAGTTAATGCACAGTTCCAATGACAAAGGCCACAGGTTTGTCCTCTGGACGGGAGTTGAGCGATAAAGAATCCTTGACTTTGCAAACCTGATACTAGAGGCAAGTCCAATTATTCTAAATCTTTTGTTAAAGTACAAATTCAGTGTTCAATGAGTAAAAGACTTAAAGACTAATCCTATCTAGTTGGTTTGGGAAAAGCTTCAAAGAGTGATTTTTTTGGTTTCCCTAGAGTGTTAGGGAAGGAATTTTACATATGGAAGAATGTAATGATCTAAAACAGGCCAAACCTCCCAGTGCACAGCCACCAGAATGTAATTGGCAGGGCCAAAGAAGTTCTCAAGCATCCTATAGAACTTTTCAATCCTTATTCAAATCCAACCCTTCGAATTGTCACCATCAGCAATTTTTGAGCACCTCTTTGTTTAGAACAATGTGCCAAGTGCTGGTAATATTGACAGAAAAAAAATTCCCTCAGGGAGGTGATGGCCTAATTAAGGATATGGGCGTAAAAAATGCTTGAGGGTAAAAATTCCCCTTATAGAATTGAAATACATATTCATACAAACACTTGTACATGAGTATTCATAGCAGCATTATTCATATTTATCAAAAAGTAGAAATGCCTATCAATGGAATATCATTTAGCCATAAAAAAAAATGAAGTACTGATACCTACTATGACATGGATGAACCTTAAAAATATTAGGTTAAATGAAAGAAACCAGGCTACATATCGTATGATTCTGTTTATATCAAATGTCCAGAATAGACAAATCCATAGAAACAGAAGGTAAATTAATGGCTGCCAAGAGAGGGGGAGAAGGGACAATGGAGAGTGACCACTAAGGGATACCGGGCTTCTTCTTGGGTTGATGAAAATGTTTTGAATGGACATACTGAAAACTACTGAATTATACACTTTAAAAAGGTGAACTTTATGGTACGTAAATTATATCTTAACTTAAAAAAAAAAGTAAAAGAAAAGTTTTCCTCATAGTCTCTAAACTGGGGTAAGGCAATTTGATATCAAGGTGTCACCCCAACCTTGATGATTGGCTTCCTTTATAGTTAATGCCAAATAAGGGCAGGAGCAGTCTTCCCCATGGACTGATCAAGCAGCCTTTTCTAAAACATTCCTTTATATGAAGACGATAAGATTATCCCTGTGTAATAAACAGTTGATTACCTTATTAACAATAATCCTTAACTCATTCATAAGTGATAACTTTTATTACCATCAAATCTTAAAATGAAAGTACCTCGAGGACTTTGAATCCTACTTAAAACTAATTTATATTAAAGTAGAAATGGCTATATGAGTAAACTTAGAGCAAAAGTATGGCAGGAGAGGGCGAGAGGGCATCCAGTGCCTAGTAGAGCAGGATGTGCAAAGATAGGCTACAGAGAAAGAGGAAAGATACCAATGAATTATCAAAGACAAATAGCATACTTCTCAACTTACCCATAGCCAAATAGCTACTAATACTGGCTAACGTAGCCAGAAATTACTTTCCCTCCTGTAAAGCCTTTTTCTAGGAACTGCTGAAAAAACATAATTGCTCAAACATAATTGTTCAAAGTCATATTTAGGACTTGCAAGATTTTCTGTTGCTCTAAAGAAAATCTCCTTAATCAAATGTTTATTTTACCTTATATGCTAATTCAACCCTGATTTCTCATAAACTGTCTTGCAATTCCATTATGTTGCCTCTAAAAAAAAAAAAAAAACATCACACAAAATTTAACACTGTAATGAAAAGGTCTGGCAAAGCCTACACAGTGACCAAACCCTGAGACACTGGGACCCTGGTCAGAAGATCAGAAACTCTGGTAAATGAGCTAAGCAGAAGAGGAGGAGAGCTTGAACTCAAAAAGGGAGATTTAGGACGAAATTGGTCGTAAGCAACCACAGATGGCTAACAAGATGCTGCCAGCTCAAATCAGCCTGGATGCTGCAATGCAGCTTTTCTTTAATTAATATCTCACACTTCTAAACAAAGTGGGTGAAATTGTAAAAGATTCTGCCAGGATTCCTCTCAGCTTACACTAGCCAAACTTGAGCAGGATTATGGATTTATTAGGTCATGTTGTGAACATTTTTAATGCGGTATTTATTTACTGAGCTATATAAATAGACTTGATGTTAGTGTCACCATCCATTTAGGAAAGATACTTCTTTTTATATGGTCTTATGTTGGCTGTTAGACATTTGCACATTATTCATTATCCTCAAAGCATTTTCATATCCACAACTGCCCTCCCCTCTGCAATCCTTCTCTCTCAGTCTGCTGGATTTGAGAGTGTAGATGACAATCTAGATCATTGAAACCATATCATAATTGCCTAATTAACTCTCTATGATATAGAAATTAAAAGAAAAATAAGAGGAAAGCAAATCACAGTGCTGTGAGAACTTTTAATATAGTATTCACTTACTTGGCAAAAAGTCAACCCTCAAAGTCCATCTCAAATGTTACCCATCCATCTCTATCTCTTTGTTTCTCCTTCTCAGAATTGATTGCCCCATCCACGTTTCCACATCACTTTGTATCCATTTCCTCTGTAGCATGTAAATTTATTAAGGTAATTTGTCAATGTATCTGTTATTCCATGCAAGTCTGTGGATTCTTTGCAAGCAAAGTCATATCTCGATCACTTTATATTGTTAAGGTCTTCAGGAGTGCTCAGAATAAGAAATGCATGTCAATTAAAGGGAAATATGAGTTACATACAATCTCACAATGCAGAGCCTTCTCCAAAATGTAGCTACAATGCCAACAGTATAGCAAGTCTCCATTTGGTTTTGGTTACAAAGATGAGTCCTCATGGCTGTATAGTTCTAACATTTATCATTAGCAAAAATCCTCCATTTGGGGTTGATAATCATGTGCTTAATACAGGCTTGGAGCCTAGAAACTGTAAAAGATATTTTCTTTATTCTTAAAGATGTAGAAAGGAATGGAAAGGGGTCTGATATTTTTGAACATCTATCTATTGGACAATGCTAGGCCCTGCACACTATTCCATTCACTCTTCTCAATGACTCTTCAAGGTTAAGTAGTATCAATCTAATTTTACAAATGAGGAACATGAAGTTCAGAGACAGTAAGTAATTGTCCTAAGGTCACAGATTCAACCCCGGGTTGGCCTGGTTCCGAAGCTCATGTACCAACCACAATATGAGACATGGTCTTTAGAGTTCCACTGACTTGTCGTTTAGTATCTGTTTGACCTTGGACCTGGAACATTCACTTCACCTCTCCAGTCCTCAATTACTGCATCTGTAAAATGGGAATAACATGACTGTTTTTGATAGATGACCATCTAATTTTTAAAGAAGTTTTGTAACCCTTAGATCTATCATTCTAAATCCATTCAGGTAAATATGACTCATTATCATAAAACAAGTATTATACAATAATAAGGATGTATTTGTGTGCTAAAATCCACCATATAAACAATATGCAATGTAGAAATTTAGAGGAAGAGAACATGCAATATTCTTGTAAGCTAATGTTCTCAAAGAAGCCCCCTTGGAACAGAGAGAGCTTAAATTGATACTAAAAGGATGAATGACATTTGGAAAGGCAAAAGAGAGAATAGGTTGAGCAAAGGAGAAAAATAAGTTTGAAATGAGCATAGTAGTAAAAAGATCACTGCACAAAATAATAATGAAAACCGCCATTTACTGTGTATTTACTATTCAGCAGGAGTATGCCAAGCACATTGTAAAAAGATTATTTCATTTATTTATTTTTAATTAAGTTTATTGGGGTAACATTGGTTAATACAATTATATAATTTTCAGGTGTACATTATCATTTGACATCTGTATATTCTATTGTGTGTCGTCAAATTCAAAAAGTCCAGTGTTCTCTCTTCAAGCTGTCATCATATATTTGGACCCCTCTTTACCCACTGCCTCCTCTACCTCCCCTATATGGACCCCCCTTTCTACCTCCCCCTCCTCCCCCACCCCACTAGTAACCACTACACTATAGTCCTCTGGTATCACTAGTCTATAGTCCATGTCCATGAGTCTCTGTTTGTTTGTCCTGTTCATTTGTTGCTTTTAGGTTTATATCTCACATATAATTGATATCATGTGATTTCCAACTTTCTCGGTCTGGCTTATTTCACTTAGTATGATTATCTTGAGGTCCATCCATGTTGTCGCAAATGGCAGTATTTCATCTCTTCTTATGGCTGAGTAATATTCTATTGTATATATGTACCACAGCTTCTTTATCTAATCATGTATTATAGGACATTTTGGTTGCATCCATGTCCTGGTCACTGTGAATAATGCTGCTGTAAACATCAGAGTGCAAATATCTTTTCACATATGGGTTTTCAAGTCTTTAGGGTAAATACCCAGAAAAGGGATTGCTGGATCATATGGCAGATCAATTCTTAGTTTTTTGAGGAATCTCTATACTGTTTTCCATAGTGGCTGTACTAATTTGCAGTCCCACCAGAAATGAATGTATGAGGGATCCTTTTTCTCCACATCCTCTCCAACATTTTTTATTACTTGTCCTATTGATTATAGCTATTCTAACAGATGTGAGATGATATCTCATTGTGGTTTTGATTTGCATTTCCCTAATAGCTAGTGATGTTGAGCAAAAAGATTATTTCATTTAATCTTTGCGTCAATCTTATGAGGTTAGCTGTTTGATTATCCTCACTTTACTGATGGGAAAACTAAGGATCAGAGAGGTAAAGTGATTTGCCCAGGGTCACACAGTTATTAAATTGTAGAACCATGAGTCTGACTCCATGCTCTTGACTCACCAAAAAAGATGGCACATGTTGGAGAGAGCTTATGGAGAGGAATATGGAAAGTCTAGTGACCTCTACAGTCCTGGGATTATCATTCTATGCGAAGCAATTTCCTCAGAAAATGTTAAGAAAAATGATACCTTAAAGATATCTTCCTAAAACTTGTCCTATCCTTTGATAGACCAACAAACTCGGCTCATTTAATTTGACTTTTTCTGGGCATTTAGAGTATCATTTCATTTTTGCCAATGAGAATAGATTTCACTTTTTGTTTATTATATACCCTGATGTCGACATAAAATCAAAGTGGTTTCCAGTATTTACTTTTCTCCCCTTTTGAAAATTTTCCTTTTTCCTCTTTCTAGTTAATATCTAATAACTTTCTTTTACCGAATAATTTGTCGATCAATTCAATGTTGAAAGAACCATGAGAGGTAGGCTGGTCAATGTATAAGCAGATTTATTTCCTTAATTCCATGTGGTAGATGGCAGCCACATGAAGTACTTTCTAGAGATGCATTTTCCAAGGATTTTTTAGAAGAAGATAGTCTTCAAGATCTTTGTTTTGTAGTCTAGTCTAAATTTATTTTAATTTCAGTATGTTTAACAAAGAGTTCCAAGTTTTACCTTTACTGTTCTAATTTCTAGACTCATTTCTCATGTGCCTATTGATTTTTTTCCCCTTTATCTCTTTCTCCCAGGTTTTTAGCTCTGCACAACGTATTGACTCTTTAACTAATACAACTCCTTCTATACGTTATTATATCAGAGAATATAATATATCAGAGGCTTTTGTTCTATCATACACTGAGTCATTGTGCTCTCAGCAATTTAAGAATTTAAGAATTTAAAGCTAGACCTCTAATATGCAAATAACATGATATAAAAAGTCACTTTCTTGCTACCTTCAACAAAAAGGAATAATCACATATGTGATTGTGGGATTTCAGGGGTCTAGCAGTGACCCTGTTTCAAATTGAGCTGCCTTTAATCACTGGTCCTTTTAGGTTTAGAAAGCACTGCTCTTTAGATGACCACCACAGTTTGAAGCATCCACAATGGCAAAGACTCAGTGAAATTGTCACCCAATTTCACAGCATGAATGTTGTGCCTTCAAGGGTGGGGCCTCCAGCACTTGGTGGCAGTTTGTGCCCAGAATTTGTGGTAGGAGGCAATCCCTCGGCCTCTTGGTTACCATCAGGTGAAGATGCTATTTAAACTTCCCCAGAAGTCAATTATTAAAGATCAAAGTGAATACCTAGCAAAAGCATAAGTCTTTTCAGATGGGGAAAATTCTGGATCCCATGGCTCTAGATCACCATTTGCAAAGGAAGTACGTTGTGTTGAAAGTCAGTATTTAATAATAATTGCTGAACTCACTCTGAAGAATATGTGCTGATAGAAGAGGGTGTGGTGAGGAGGTGGGGAGGTGCACCCCCATACTTCCTCTTTAAGTTTCCAGTTCCCTTGGGCCCTCCTGTGAAAATTCAGCCATGCAGTCTTCCTAGCTGTGTGATGCGAATCCCCCCTAGGTGACAGAAGCATAGAACAAGCTTAGTCAATTATGTCAACCTACCCAGCCCTTGAGGGGGCTTCCTATTGAAATGCTTAAGCAAAGTATCTTAATACAACATACATCCATTGTAAAATCTCATGGAAAATTATGTGGTAGCACCTTCTTTGAAAATGACTGGCAGGTGGAGAGGAATTGTGCCGCTTTTTCCCATATGTTAACTACTTTTCATTTCAGGTCTGAAAATAAAACCAAACTTAATCATCACGGCAGGGCTATATAACAATATGTCTGTTGTTCAGTCCTTATGTCGATTCTTGCCCAGATTAACATTTGCCATGAGAAATAGAAAGCTACACTTAAAACATAAGTTGCATAGTCCCGTGGGAATCTATAAATGTGTATTGAATACCTACTGTGTGCAAGACACCCTGAGGAAATAAAGATGAGTGAAACATAAACCTTCTTTCTGTTGCCATCTCTGACACTACAAAATGTCAAGGTATACATGTGGCTGCAAACACATGGGCTGAAGATTTGAAAAATTAATGTCAAAGCCAAAATCCCTTCTTACTCCTAAATTGATGACCGACCTGAAACCGAAAATGGGAATAACAAACAAGTATTAAATACTATTTAACCTTGGTAAATCCCCCAAATTTATAGTCCCGGCTATATATATCTGTTAGCCAACATTTATCTGTTTAAGAAAAGCCTTTGGTTCAACAAATATTTTAGCATCTATTGTGTTCCAGGTGTTATTCAACGTTCAGAGCTATATAGCAATAGACAAAAGAAGCAAAAATTGTGGTTCTCATGGAGCTTACATTTTGGGCAAAATCATAGCAATTATAATAATAGATGTGTTTTCCATATAAAGTTGATAGAGACTATGTATTTTCTGCCAACTTTTTAGAAAGAATTTTTATTGACAGACATCTGAATTGAAAAGAAACTTTCTAAATAATAGGCATACTGGTTAATATTTAATTATACCCTTATTTTAAAAATTAATATTGTACTTGCCCTAAAATTAATTATAACTATGTTATTGATTAAATATACATATTTTAAATAAATCATTAAAATTTTTAAAATATACTTAACATGCTAATAATACCAAAACACTTTCGTGCATTTGCAGTTGTTCCTAAGATCTTGGGTCTTGCTGGATTGTGGTTTTTGCTGCCAGCATAATCTTGGCTTTCTCCTTCCAACAAATGTAACCTCTTGAATAACTTGTTTTTGTCCTGAGACATATTCCACATGTGTGCCCTTGGAAAGGCCTCAAACATTTTTTACTTCATAATTTTGCTGCTTTTCTGCAGGTAGTTGGGAGTGGATCAGACATTTTTTAGCAACATTTTTTGGCTATGAATTTAAAATTCAGATAATGTAGTGCACCATTTGGAAAAAGCAAGAAATTGGTTTAAAACTTGCAGAGGTTTGCATTTATAAAAAGCATTGAAAAGAGGGTAATGTCACCAATGCATTCAACAGTAGAATTCCCAAGGCAGTGAGTGGGGTGTTGGTAAAAAGCAAAACATCTGGATTTTGTCTGACCTTCACAACTGACTCACTGTGCAACCTTAGATAAGTGACAAATTGTCTGTTTCCCCACCCTCCTCTTCATTGCAAACCTACATCTGGCTTCCATAACGAGCCTTCCCTCTCAAACAATTTGATAATGTTTAAATGAAGTAGATTAGATCCTGTGAGTAATTCCATTTAGTTTTAAATAAAAACAGGTGGAACAATTCGTCTTAGTGATAGCACTTTGGTAGATATTGACACTAATCTCAGGAATTTAGAACTGACTGTCTACTTTCGGGACCAGAGAGAGCACTGAAATTACTTCTTTCCATGTACAAAATGATTTTTAAAAAATTTTTTAAATCCATTACTTTTCCTAGCTCAGTTCTGAATGATCAGAATTGGAATCTTGGCTAAATCCAAAAGCATAATATTGAGAAATTCACAGGACTATAATCTAATCCACTTAATAACACAAGAGTGAGAGACTGGGCTGCTGGGTTGTTTTCAAATTATTTCAAGATCACATCTCCCTAGTTTTGTAACTCGTTTCTTCAGCCATGAAAATAAATAATTGCAAAATATTTTCAGAACTTAAATCAGGTTGAAATCAGGCGATCAGGCTAAAAACAACTAAATTTACTGTTTCTCTTTCACATTTCCTAACAGCTGTATTTACTGGAAATCTTTTAAGTTCAGTGAAAATTGCAGATTCGTCTTGTTAAGGAACGGCGTATAGTCCATCATATAAAACTTTTTTCCAATAAAAATTGCCATTGAGGTTAATAGTGACCATTCTTCCCTATAAGATTGAGAAAACACTCCTTAACAAGACTGTGATTTTTTTCTTTTTTTTTTTTTTTTCTTTTTGGTGTCTTCTAAAGATTTTAAAGCTAAGAAAAGGCCTAAAAGCCAAAACATATCAGGTGGGGTTTTTGTTTGTTGGTTTGGTTTTGGTTTCATTTTTATTTTCCCAGAAAGTTCACACGGTGAAGGAAATAGTGCCACAGCTGTAATTTCCCTAATACCAGGAAGTCCAGCAAGTCACAAGATCAAGGCCTCATAGGTACAGGTGATGATAAAAGATTCTTACATTCTGTTCCGGCAGGATTTAAAGCAACCCAACAATAATGAGGATCTATAGAATAAATATGCCTTGCTTTACTCTGAGTTGTGTAAGACTAGGGTTGGCTGGAGGGAGGGGATGCTTCCCATCCTGCAAGCCTACAAAATACCCACTGGGAGCATAAGATAAACATTTATTTATTCTAATAGATGTTCTTTAGATAATTGGTTAAATTTACTTCTAAGAAATTCCAACTCTTTTTCTCACTCATTCGTAATTTGTAAAAATATATAGGATCTATGTATGTGTGTGCGTGCGTGTGTGTGCATGTGTGTGCGTGTGTGTGTGTGTGTATAAAGCTTATTTTAATTTCTCCTGCAAACTTTCAGTTTTCCTTGTGACTGGACAGAAATTCAATCACAAATAAATTGCCTTTTCAATCTGCCTGCTTAAAATAGATTTTCTTAGTCTAACACGGACTCGTGTGGTAAAGAAATGCTGAGTTTACTGGAACATTAACATGAAATGCAAGTTTATCTCTTTCTGAATTTTTTGCAACTCATTAATTTTGGCTATTCATTTATATCATAGCTGATAACATGAAATGTGATAAAATAATAAAAGCTGACTTATTTTAAGCTAGATTCCTGTTTGGTCATGAGAAAAATCCTGAAAGTTTGCAGAGAAAATAATTGATTTCAACTTCTCCCTACTCATAAGAATCACCGAGTTGAAATGAATTGTATTAAGGGTATGAAATAAATTGGACTACCTGGTAGAGATATTATAAATATCTATACTGAATGCATATTTTTCATGGTTACATTAACTTTCTTATGAACTGTGCTAGTGAGCTTTGATTAAGTCAGTGGTTCTCAACCGTGGCTACATAGAATTCTCTAGTGAGCTTTTCATAGAATACCAGTGCACAGCCCCTCCCTAGACCAAATCGAATCAGAATCCCTAGGAGTGGGGCTTGGGCATCGATACTTTGGAAATCATCCCATATGATTCTAATAGTCAGAGTTGAAAATCACGAACTCCTTACAGAGTCTGGCCCTAGAAACGTGAATGATCGGTGGTTTATGTTCTGGAAGTTGCTGTTGCAGATCTACTACCAGCAGGCGGCAGTAGAGGGAAATAAAAAAAAACCAGGCCTGATGCCAGCTCTGGTTAAGAAGCCCGGCCAAGGCACACTGGGCACCAAAAGGAATCTTAAAAGATTGGCAGACTTCTTAAAAATGATTTTCCAGGTGGTGTTTTGCGGCTTTTTCTGAAATGTATACTTGAGTCTAATATCTGGAAAGCTCAACACACATGACCAAGGCAAGGTATACGGAAGCTCGGATAAGGAGGAGGACAAAAGTCACAGAAGAAAAGACTTTTTTTTTTTCAAGGACTTCTTTGCCTCCAGGAAATGCAAAGTTATTGGGAGAACCATCTCTATGCGTCTACACTGATGTCTGTTTTTGTCTTTGTTCTGAACCTCAGGACCTCGGAAAGATCTGCATCATTTAAAATTGAAGGTCGGGGAATCAACGCCACAACAACGTGACCTTGAGCAAGTTCATCTCTCTGACCCTCAACTTCCTCATTGGTTAAAACGGGGTTCAGATAGAAAAGCAACGGAAATACAAACCACTTGTAAAATTTTCCAGTGTACAAAGGTGAATTATTTTCTTTAAAGTTGGCTTTTGGGTATGTTGGAATTTCAAGGTCAATCCCTCAGCCATCATTCTGTGATGGTCTCCCGTGGACACAGTCCTATACTTTACAGCCCTATGAAGTCCCTGACTCCTTATCAAGTATGATTAGAAATATTCACCCAAAATGTAGTCATCATTCTAAATAGTGGTACACTACTTGACTTTTTCTTAGTGTCTCGAGAACTAGCTAGTAAGGAGTTATAGTTCAATTAAAACTACGGAAATGTGACTGCAGTGGGACATTATCTTCTCAGCATCGGGAAGGAGAATCACTGAATTTTAGTGTGCCGGCTTCAGGAGAGTAGCCAAGTTTTAAAATGTTTATATCTCCACGTACTTCTGCCCCAAGAGGCTTAATAGAGATTCTGGTCAGAATTAAATTTACGATACGGTGACTGGACATTTCATTTGTACTGAGATGCAGTCTAATCCCTTTAGAGTACTGTATTTCATCGATGTAAATATCTACAATTTGCAGATGTCTGTCTCTACTCCAACAAATTGCAAAAGACGGTTGATGATATTTGGCCTCTCATGAGCTCACAGATTTGTTTACAAACTATACTGAGTATTATTTTCAAGCTTTGCGATCGAAACTGTGAGCCTCAGCAGTCAGCTGCTTGGGCATTTCGTAACACATAGCCTTCGACGGATGAACTCCTGTTTGTATGCCTTCCCGCCCCAACTGCACTATAGTTACTGAGCAGCAGGCACCAGGAATAGTTTCATGTCCCTCCTTAGCCTCCCATCCGTCTCATTCACAGCAGACACTGATAACTTCTCCATAAGACAGAGTGCTAGAGTTGGGAGGGGTGTGGAGAGCCATGTGATCTGACATTCTCATCCACGGAGAGAGGTTGAAAGACCCCAGAAAGCTGAAAGACATGCCCAAGGTAAGTCAGTTAATGGCAAAATGAGAACTTGAACCTAGGATTCCTAACTCCCAGATTCATTGGGTGAACTAGTAAGAAGCAAAAACAGTTTATAGAAGACCCAATGGTATGAAAGGTGGCCATTGAGAAGGGGAAAAAAATGTGGAGTCATTCTATTCACCCTACCCCCACCCAGCTCCCTGAAGTTTCCCCACAATATAAGAACACTATGTAACAAGCCTGAATAGAAATCACAATAGCAGAAGTAGTAGCATTTCGGAGGATTTAAGGATATAGGAAAAAAAGGTACAAGAGTTCTATCCTGTCTCCAGGAACATCCCAGCTTGTCCACACCTGGTTCTTGAAAGAGTAAACTGATTTGCCAAAGCTCTGAGTGCGGGCTTCCAGGACATCTGCACACATTGGTCTGCGTTTGGGTTAGTGAGATGAATGGGACAGGGATTTGTAAATAACAAAGCATTGGGGAAGCAAGAGGGAGATTACTGCCCATCATTTATGTTAATCCAAGAAAGGTTTGGCTTTCGTCTGTATTGTTGGAATTTGGAGTCAGAACAAAGAGAACGCTGCAGAATTCAATCTTAGCTTTTAAAATGCAGAATTGCTACACCTGTTCCCTTCATGACAGGAAAGCGCCAACTTGCTATAAGTGAAGTTCCCTCACTATTTCTTCATTCCAAGGTACCTAGGAAGCATATATCTTTTATTGGATTCAAATCCACACATGGTTAATATTTCAAAGGCTGACAAAACACAAGAACAGCAGGACAGCTTTGCGAGTAATCCTCATGTAATGTAGTGACTTCAGGCATTCTGGCATGTGCAGTTTACAAAGTTAAATAACAATTTCAGCCACATTACTTGATTCGTGACAAGAAATCTCTGGAGGTAGTAAAAACAGTAAAACAATTAGAGATGTAATTCATGTCCCCTAGCGAAGACCCAGCACGTGTGTGTTGGCACTGTGCCCAGCCGAGAATCGTTAGCAGAACTGCTAACATGGCTGAGCTCTTCAGGGTCAGAAGAGACATGCTTTCTTCAATCTGGGGACTGTGCATACCCCCAATAATGGGTCTCAGGAACTGAAAGCTAGTTGCGCAAAAAGCCAAATCTCAGATACAGATGGAATGACTATTTAAAGCTAACACACAAATTAACTTGGGTGCATAGAATGAGTCCTAAAATAAAAGAAATCCAGCCGGAAGAACTAGAAACTCTAGCAAAGATTAGGGATAGATGGATGATTCTTTTCTGAATACCATACACAAATATAAATTGTATTTTAAATTGTATTTGAAAATACGAGCCTGCATTTCAAAAGCTAAGATTGAATTCTCTAGCATTCTTGGTGCTGTGTTGTTTTGGCTCCAAACTCCAACAGTGTAAAAGAAAGCCATATTAATGATCCCCCAGGCATCTGTGCCAGAGTTAGTCCTAAATTTTTATAAATGATCCAAAATTGAAACCTCTGAATGTAGATGATGCTACGTTTTTCCAGAAGCAGAATGCCAAAGCTAATAAGGATAATAGCTAATAATCAGCGGGTCCTTTGCCATTAAGTCTGGGTCGTGTCCCTTCCCCTGTGTCTACTCCTCCTCAGCCCCTCTTCTAGGAGTACAGAAGAGTGTTGTTCTCCCTCTCCTTGCATTGTCCCCCTGGAAGAGAGGGCTCTAAGCCACCAAGCTTGAGAGTAGTGCACTAGTGACATTTTGAAAGTGGAATTTGAAAGAAGCGAATTGAAGATAAACAAATCTCTGACACTTATAAGATAGAGGAATTCCTCACCCCTTCAGGAGGTACGGGTTGAAAACATAAATAAGCTCAAAAAAAAAAAAAAAGAGCTTTAAATAAGTTATTGGATGATAAGTCCAAATAGATTATTATAGGACATTGAGAGTGTGTGAGAGACATCTCTAATCCTTGGGAAATGATATAGAATTGAAATCACATCCTTTAGTGTTATTCTCCAAGGTCATTCTTATGCTGAATGAATTAGGGTCTAACCTACTTGGAAAATTTTTACTTAACTTTCTTTAGGTTCCTGAGTGTCGACAATTTTACTTGGGAGAGAATGGGGACAAAAAGGATGGGCTTGTTAAAAACTGGTAAACTGACTGATTTTCAAAGCAAAGACAAATGTCGCAATGACAAGAAGAGGGCAAGGGAAATGATGATGTTTGGAAACACAATAATGTTTTTCAAAATAGAAAAGCTACGAGTGATCAGTAACTTTAGCAGAACATAGTAACCTAGGAAAATAATAAACAGTGAAGACTATTGCGAATCGTAAGCAATGACTTCATGTTTGTAGTTAACAGCTGATACTCAGGAACTATTGTATGATGAAATTTTCTCCTGTTTCTATTCATTGCAGTCATAATCTCCTTTTGTATTTCTTTTGATAATGCTTCACAGAGACCAACTATCTATATTCATTGTCTGTATATGTCCTTCCCAGACTGAAGTAAGAGTGATCAGCATCATCAATAAGACATCATCAGGCATCTATTATGACTTGGGGTCCTGTGTTAGTTGCTGGCTACATGTTTACTTATCCTCAAAGTGTGATCATTGTTTTAAGTACTTATTTATTTTAAAATAATATGAAGTCTAATAAATTAATTATGAGCAACACAGTTGAGCAAATCAAGATGACAAAATATGGACTGTTATATTTTCCTCTTATTCTACATTTATTACTAATTTTGAGAAACAAATTCTTATCTTGACTATGTGAATCAGGTCACTCACAGAGCCCTCTGTCATCTCAGCATAAAACCTGATATCCTTGCTGTAGTCAGCCTGGCCCATCAAGGTCACTGTCCCCTGGGTACCTTGCACTCCAAGCACACTGGTGTTTATTGAGCACCTCAAATGATCTAAGTTCTTTCCCATAGCAAAAAGTTTGCATGTGCTGTTCCCTCTTCCTGACCTGCTTTTTCTTCCTCTGCCTTTGCTGGCTGGATCCTTCTCATCTGTCACCTCTTTAGAAAAACCAAAAGTTGTTTTCTATCCCGTTCATTCTTCCACAAAAATGTTCATTTAATCCACTTTGAGTGGATTACTGACCACCAAAAAACCTTAATTCTGGATACCAAAAATAAATTATTAACTGTTTTCTTATTGGAATGTTCAGCTCTTCAAACTCATTGTTTACTTAAAACAATCATTTTTTGAAAGATCTAGTTTGGTTTAAGTTTAAATATATATGAGAATTTCTTCTACTCTTATCCATGGAAAAAAAATTTAGCAGATGGATTATTATATAATATAAAATGGAAAGCATAGGGGCTTTTTTAGTTGTTCGTTTGCTTGTTTGGGCCTTGGGTTATTCTTAGACACCAGGTTTTGGGGTTAGCCGGATTATCCTCTCCCATGATCTTTACTCCCCTCCCCTGTGTGTGTCATTAGTGTTCATCTTCTGGAAGCTCCTGCACGTTGAGCCCACAGCAGACAAAACTCAGCAGCGTGGGTTTGCTTTATGGGGATAAGCCAGCCACCTGGCTAAGCATGAGATCCCAATGTTTTTTCTGCTTCAGACTGCAGAACTATTAAAAGTCAGCTGCATTTCCTGGCCCCACAGCATGAGAACTCTGGGGAATGAGCCTGCACCCTCCACCAGGCAGTGAAGAGTGCTTCCAGTGGGGAGAGAAGGCAGCTGGGGCTCGAAATTCACTGCAGTGCAGTCTAAGAGACACCAACCAAGCCACTTCCTTATTCAAACGTTGCTTTCAGGTGTGCCATCTTTGTCCTTATACATACTTATATTCTTAAGCTACCAGCAGATGAGCTTCCTAATTCTTATTTATTTATTTTTTTCATGACCTATTATGCTGGTATCTTTCATGGTATCTGACTACTTTCATGGCAATGAAGCAACTGTCTTCTCTTTCAATATTTGTACACATATATTTCTTTAATGTTGCAGGATGCTTGGAGCTAAGCGACACCCACATTTCTTGGCTGATGATTCAACTGCTAAAAAACAGTTAAATTTTATCTTTTACAGGGAGAAAAACAGAACTTTGGGTCTCGTGGATTAAAGTAGTGATGCACGAATTTTTGTTGGCATTAAAAATCATCTGGGACCTTCCTCCTTAAACACAAAAGCAAAAAATTCTGCAGATTGCTAATTTCCAGACCCCATCCCTGGAGATACTGATGTAGGTCCAGGAATCTTTAAGAAAAAAAAACAAAAAACTAGGGCCCTTGGTGATTCTGAGAAAGCCCCACAGATCATGCTCTGAGAAATCCTAGAATGAAGAAAAGCTGTTTTAGCAAGTCTTATCCACTTATTAAGCTGTCATCTGGAGTAATTTCTTGTGTAAGCTCAGAAAGATACCTATGAAGAGTTAAAAAGTCCTTCTGTGAGTAAACTGAACATTCTGCAGTGGGAAGTTTCTGGATGCCTTCAGAAGAGATAAAAGCGAATGCTTTATTTCAAAAAATGGCCTCATTTCATCATCTGGTTACCTTCCTCTTCTCCTTCTCCTTCCTGTTCTCCATGTCTTCCTCCTCCTACTCCTTCTTTTTTTGGTTCATTCAGGCAATATATACTTTTCTATTACCCATCCTCCTTTTTTCCAGAAGCTGTTGTAAAGTTGTCAGGTGATTATATTTAAGAAGATGGAGTAGGTAATAAGTATCAACTGTTAGTGGAACTTAGAAGTCAGAGTCCCAACTTCAGAAAAGTTGAGAATAAACAACCTTTCTTATTTTTAAGATGATTGTAATAGGTGTGACATAAAGTGGTAGAAAAATTCAGTAGCACACCATTGCTCAGATCCCAGCAAGGGAGTATTCCTCCCCGACTCCACCCCACTCTAACCCCTGCCCAAGAATAGGCATACAGTTCAGAGTCACCTTGTCCTGGCAAATTCAAAGCCAACAGCCACAATGGAAACCTCCAGGAACTGATTATCAAGATTAGTCACCAGGGTAACTCCCAGCCTAGGAATGGAGCAGAGCTTTTAAAGTAGCAGTTGGGGAATGTGAGGGACCCGCACTAATTTAAGAGTTTGCTAACACAGATGAAGCTATTTACAAGCAAGGTCTTTCGTTCTTTTATCGGTGAAGCAAACCAGCTGCCCTGTTAGTCTTGACACTGTAATCTGACCAGTAAAATGGCAGTTGGTTAACAACATCCTCTCCCCAAGCCAGAAAATGATGAAAAAATGTCTTCATGGACTCCATTAGGGATAAACAGAGGGACATGCTTAGTATCTTTTGAACACTTAGCTATTGCGTTGGAAGGAAAGGAGTTGCAAAAATGGGTAAATGATTAACAGTGGGGTTTGTATCCTGGCAGTTTGTATCCATCCTCCTTATAGCTGAAAAGCTGTCTTCAAAGAATAATCCAGAAAGAGAAAAGAGAATGGAATTTTGAAAAGCTGTTCTTTTTTCCAAAAGCAGAACAGCTCTGTCCCTTTGCACTCCCATTAGGGGCCAGGCCTCTGTCTTGCCCTGCCTAATAGGGAAGTGACCCATCTTCTATCTGGGAACATGGCTGTCACAAGCCTGTAGAGGGAATCCTGAAGACAGGGAAGGGGATGGGATGCAAAAGTCCTCTCCTATGAGAGAAAATGAGCATTTCTTACTCAGGGTTGTTCAACATATGTTTTAACTCCCAGCTCTCCCCAAAGCCACCTCAAACTTTCAAATATATCCTTTTTGTTGATGTCTCATAAACTATCAATCTATTTTAAGTGCAGGGGAGAAGCAAATACTTAAGTATATTATCAACTAACCGAATCACCAGAGAGGTTCTGTAGATCTGCCAAAGCCTGTTACATATTATATAATTAGGCTGATTCTGGGAACTGCAATTCTGAGCTATGTAAGTTATTACTTGGCAACTGATGTAATATACAGGTCTTACCAATTATTTGTATCAACATCTTGTTTATCAAAAGGAATCATCTACATTTGTGGATTTGTTCTGCTCCTGGGTGTTCACTATACCCTAAGAATGCCAAAGAATGAATGTGTTTGCTCACTCACTCTCATTACTTACTGACAGGCTATTCTGTTGCTGTTGGCTCCTGGCCCCATTTTACAGTTAATATAACCATTTTAGTAAATACCACTATAGGGGACTGATTCTTCCATTGCTGTACCTCCAAAGCCCCAAACCTAAGTGGAGGAAGCTCTGCTGTTTATATCCAAGAAAAAAAAATTAAATAATAAACAAAATGAACTGGCTCAGAACATTTTCTCATCTGATGTATTTTAATATTATAGAGCATATCCACTGTGATAAATAGCTTAACCAAAACCATTCTGTCCAAGTCCTGCAAAAGCATAAAACACTGAAAAAAAAAAAGCAACTGAGCTAACACCCTCGTAGAATTATAGAGGCATGACCTAGAGCTCAATCAGCTCTCTCATTCTAGTGGAAAAAAACAGACCTATTTTAGTAATTCAGGGAAGTGAATTAATTTACCCGAGGTCACAAAATTAGTGGCAGAACCAAGCCTAAATTATAATCTCTGGAAACTAAGCCAAAAGTTTTCATTACTAGACCTGCTGCATCAGCAATATCTCTTCTCAAAGAGTTCTAAATTAATTACAAGTTGTACGATGATGATACCAATGGCCTTTTTGCAGAGCTAACTCCCTACCCCTCTGATTATCACAAAATAGTGTTGTTGTTCCCAGCTCACTTGGCTCATTTCACCATGTTTAACTGGAGCTGGAAAAATCCCCTCTTTCTTTAGTTGGTGGCCATTCCAACCCAAAGGTTTTCATCATCAAGGAGTCATGCTACAGAGAGAAAGTCCTTTACTCGCTCATGTTCATCTCTGGAATCTACTCGAGACCTGCCATCCATCACTTAATCTGCTTCTGTCTGGGCTGCTATGGCGGGGACCCCTACTCCCCTATGGAATGCTGTCATGGCTTTATCTCCAGGATTTTCCAAGTGTGACATCTCATCTCATCTCATATGCTCCCCCAAAATTCCTATCAGTATCAGTGGCTGCCTGAGTTTCCCCATTTATTCACGGACTTACTGAATAGCTGCTAAGGCCTGGATTTGCTATTGAAATCTACAGCACACGTGTGGTGCCCACCACGCAGAAAGCACTCAATAGAGTATGTTTGGAATGAATGTTTTCATGACAAAACAGGTGGTATACAATTAGAAATATTTTGTTTGAACACAGTACACTGTGCTACAAAACAATCATGTCCTTAATATTCCTGTGTAATTTGCCAAACCATGATTGCTTCCAAAAGTTATTATAGAGAGAAAATCATGAAATACAAGGTGGTAAAGATATCAGAGAGAGATTTCGTGTTGTTTAAGTAGAAACAAGAAACAGGGCTGGTTAATTATAAAGGCAAAGTAATAATATTATGGAGCTGTGATGAAAAGAGAAATAATGGCTTCAGGGAAGAAAGAACGGGGGGCGGAAGCTATATTCAGAATATAACCACGTGCTGAGAATATCCTTAGCCAAGAAAATTTGGAAAAGTATACAATCCAAATGTCAATAATCAACAATATAATGGCAGCAAAATTTGTAGTTATAAAATCTATTATTCTTTTCTAGATGTGTGTGTGCGTGTGTGTGTGTGTGTGTGTGCACGAACACATGCCTTTGTTCTAGGAAAGATGAACAAGACACACAGAAACTACAGATGTAATCATAAAGCAGGAAAAGCCAAGGATTTGAAGGGCTGGTTTTGTGAGAGCCACATTCTGAACCAGCACCAACAAGTCCCTGTCAGCTCCCTGACGGTGCACCGCTTACCAATGTGACCGAGTGGAAAAACCTCCCTGGTGCCAAGCTAGTCGTTGCAACTTTGATAAGAAGGTGACAGTTTAGCAGTGGACACTTCCTCACTCTCGAGGATCCTGCTATCGCCACCCTATTATTCTTCAGAAGCCCCTGCCTAACTGCTGTTTTCCTCCTTTATGTGTCATCGTTTCTTGCTGATTTGCTTTAATTGCTTCCCAACTCGTTTCTCTGATTTTAGGAACTTTGTTAATAGTTCATTCAACATCGTTAATCAGGCAAAACCGATTCTATTAATAAAAACTGCATACCCATTTATATCTAAAATTAGGAATTTGCCATATGCATTGACTATAACATAGCATTTTTATGCCCATGTATTTTATACTTATACAAAATTAGATCCTGATCTGCATAGAGACATGTTATTAACCTGCTCTTCTTTGTTTTCGTGTTATGGATGTCCTTCCATGTTGCTAAACATTCTTTTACCACATCACTTTGATATACCGAATAATATTTAATTGATTCATTTTTAAATTCGATCTTTTCCAAAGTAATATATGCACAAGGTAAAAAAAAAAAAATCAGATAGTATTAAAGGGTTTATAATAAAAACAAAACAAAACAGTACTTCATGCCAGCTGTCCCCATGTAAGCCCTGGTCCCCATAAACAGCCATTTAAGAATATTTAGCTGTTGTTCCTCCTAATTTATCTCTCTATTTTTGAATAATATGGGTACACTACTTTTTAAATTGGTTTACCTATTTTATCTACTGACTTGCAGCGTGATGCAGTTAATCATTCAACAAATATATATTATTCATCTACTGTGTGCCAGGCACTGTTCCAGGCAATGAGAAAAACAGACAACCTCACCGCATTCATGAAACTTAAATTCTAGGAGAAAGGCAATTAAAATGCAAATAATTTTTAAAAAATGAACCATGTGAAGATCTAAGGCAAGATCTACATTAATTAGGATGTGGGTTGGGTGTATGTAACAGAGCCGATAACAATGGCTTAAACAAGTTGTTTATTTTTGCCTGATATCATAGTTTGAGGGTAGGCCATCCAGGAGCCTGGGCTCCTTCTGTTTCTTGCTCCTAATCTGTAAGGTCCAAGATGGCGTCTCCATATCTATGTTCCACACAGCAAGATGGTGGATGGAGAAGGGCACATCCTTTCTCTGTAAGGGCACAACTCAGCAATTTCCCATCTCTTCCGCTCACATATTTTTGCCAGAACTTAGTCACACAGATACACCTAATTTCAAGAGAGACTTGAAATATAGTTTCTATTCTGAGCAGCCATGCACTGAGCTAAAATTCTATTACTGTGGAAGAAGAGGAAAATGGGTATCAGGGACCAACTTACGCTCTGCCAAAGAAATAATTTATGCAGAGGAAAGATCAAGAGCTAAGGCTCTGAAGAGAAAAAGACCTTGACTTGTTTAAAGGAAGAAGGCCAGTGTCACTGAAAGGTGGTTAGGGAAGGGGAAAGTGGGCAAATATGAGATCAGAAGGGCAGACAGGGACCAGACAGTGTGGGACTTTCAAATCATGGTAATTTCACATTTTTTTCTAATGAGTATACAAATATTGTTCATTGCAGAATCAAGTAATGTATTAAGGTTACATTTCTTTTCTTGTATAGCTTTTAGTTTGCCACAAGTTAACAATATCATTTTTTACTTACATAATTATATATTCATATGCACTCAGATACACAGCTTCAATTCATTCCAGATTCTCCACCATATCATCTATTGTCTATTCCGTCCGATTCCTTGTTTTCTGTCTTCCAGAAATTTTTTGTCGAAATCTCTTTCGCTGATGTGATTATTCTTGTAAATCTATTCCTTTTTAATATCTTTACTACCATGTTAATGAATCTTGGGATAGAGAGGAGAAAAATAAGCATGCTCTATCTACCAATTTAACTGAAATTCTATTAACATTTTAGCTTAAGAATTCTTTTTGGCTGCGATCAAAAAAAAAAATGCTGGCAAAATGTGGAGAAAAGAGAACTCTCATATACTATTGGTGAGATTGTAAATTGGTATAGCCCTATGGAAAACAGTATGGAGTTTCTTCAAAAAATGTAAAAAAGAGCTGCCATATGATTCAGAAATTCTACTTCCGGTTATTTATCTGAAGAAAACAAAAACACTAATTCAAAAAGATATACGCACCGTTATGTTCATTGCAGCAGTGATTGCAATAGCCAAGATATAGAAGCAACCTAACTGCCCACCGAAAGAATAAAGATCACACACACACACACACACCCAGCGCATAGCGCCATGCCATACTTATGCCTTTGATAATGGAATTCACTCCTCAGCAAAAGAATGAAATCTTGCCATTTACACAACATTGAATGAACTTGAGGTATTGTGCTTTGGGAAATAAGTCAGGCAAAGACAAATATTGTATGATTTCACTTATATGTGAAACCTAAAAAAAAACAACAAATAATAAACAAAACAGAAACAAACTTACATAGAGAGCAAGCAAAGGTGGGAGGTGGTAGGGAAGGGTGAGAACAAAAGGCTACACTGAATAGAAAATAACAGTCTTCTCCCTGAGTTCAGGAACAAGAGAGAGAGATTCACTGTTATCTTGAGGTTCTAGTCAGTTTAATGATGCAAGATTAATAAGAGGTATACAGATTGAAAAAGAGGAACAAAATTGTCATTTGCATTTGACATATCTATATATGGAGAAAAACTTAAAAGAATCTATGGCAAACTATTAGAATTAACAGGGCAATTAACAAGAAAGTTGGCTGCAAGGCCAAAAATAATTCTCTACTTTTACAATAACTTTTAATTTGGTAAGATGTACTGAAAGTGAGACTCCTCTTTTGATGATTTTGTGAGACCAAAGAAAAGACTCAAAAGGCTTCCCGTATATCTTTGTCAAGTTGTTCCTTCAAATGTGACTGAATGCGAGGAGGGGACCTTGAGCTGGTTTGGCTTCAGTTGGGACGCACTCCTCTTTCAACTCCCAGCTTAGACACCGTCCCGTTCCCCCTGTAATGTATCGTGATCTCATTGACTTTGTTGTATATTCCACTAGCCCCGTAAAGGCGGGCATCACTATCCTTTCGGTTGTTTTTGAACTGCTTGGCTTATTGCCTGAACTCCTTCTGTGGATTCTTAAATATTTCTTGGATGTACAGATACCATCAACCTCTTCCTTGAGAGGAAGGTTTTACTCACAACCATCTTTGATTTTTTTTTTTTTTAGATATTACTGCCACTCTTAGCTTTTATCTACACTATGAGTTCCCCAATTCTACTCATATTTAAAATCCCACTTCAAATGCTACCTGGTCCCTAAGACTTCCCTAAGGAACCCAAGCCCCTTCCTCTGCCTAGCAGAGGAATATCTTACACATAATTAGCATCCAGTAAATGTCCCCTGAATGAATAAGTCATCCAGTGAAGATTCAAATAAACTTTTTCATACGAAGTATTAAAATAATTTTAAGCTTCTATCATTAAATACTGAGCAGCTGAAAGGCTAGCTGGGTTAACATCAAACACCATTCCTAGCCTAGGAGCACACACATAGCAAAAGAATATTTAACATTTTCCTCAACTGTTTATTTGGCACAGCAAGGGTAATGTAACCAAACCCATCTGTTTCCTTTTGTCCAGGGATTTCAAATGATGACAAAAAGAACTTTATGCTGACCTTCTAATGACTCCTGACTTATCTCACCTGTTATTCGTCAGAAACTTGTTAAAATATTAATACACATGAATAAATTACTAGGACACAACCTGGAATAAGTATAGAGTTCCTATATAAAAGTCAACAGCTTTGAAACAAAAAGTTAAGTTTCTTGGCTGGTTTTCTATTCTCATGACATGTGAATAGCTGAGTTGTTTAAAACACTATGCTTTTATTACATATTTTAAAAATTTTGATGTTAACCAGGAATTATATAATTATAGAAGCAAGGCTAAACAGGACTTGACAAGTTATTTATTCCATTATCTAGTTTTCAGAGATCTCAAATAGCACACTATAATTTTAAAGTTTAAAAACTGGCTAAAGATTTATATTTATATTTTCACATCAGCATTGTGGGTCACTATTATAAATGACATTACTTATTCAAGGTCAGCTGGTATTATCTACCCTGATACTTAAAACCTTCTTATCTCAGGTCTTCCTTTCCAACTTATAATTATAAAGATCATTTTGCTTCCTTTCTGCAGGTTGAGGCAGTAAGTCTTACCTGCACTGCAAATAACCACTTCATGATACCTGGTATGTTGCTATGCATTTAAAATTTATCTTATTAATTCAAATAACTCTCATTAGACTAAAACTGTAGGCATACCATTATTAAATATCATCATCTTCTAGCAAATCAAAGCCAAGGTCTATAAAACTGACATTTTGCTTCCGTTTAAATAATACATTTTAGAGTAACCATTTAATTGAGCTTTCTATAAAGTGTTCTCTTTCAAATCAGAATTAGTGAAAAGGTGCTCAACATCATTAGTCTGAGGAAAATGAAATAGAGACCACGATGAGATACCACTTCACACCCACCAATATGGCTGTAATCAAAAAACGAGACAATAACAAGTGTTGATAAGGATATAAAGAAATTTGAACCCTCATACATTGCTCGTGGGAATATAAAATAGTACAAAACTTTGGAAAACGATTTGGCTGTTCCTCAAAAAGTTTAAACACAGTTATCATATGACCCAGCCATTTCGCTTCTAGGTGCATACCCAAGAGAAATGAAAATATATATCCACACAAAAACTTGTACAAAATGTTAATAGTAGCCAAAACATAGAAAACAACCCACATACCTACCAACAGATGAATGGATTAACAAAATGTGGTATTTTCAAACAATGGAATATTATTTGGCCATGAAAAGGAACGAAGTACTAATACATGCTAAACATGGATGATCCCTGAAAACATTAAGTCAAAAAACTAATCGCAAAAGACCATACATTATGTTCCATTTATATGAAATGTCCAGAATAGGCAAATCTATAGCCAGAAAGATGAGTTGTTATGTAGGACAAGGAGTAAGTCGGGATTGATGGGGAGGGGAGGAGAGGACTGGGGGGTAACTGCTAATGAATATGGGATTTCTTTTTGGGTGATAAAAATAATTTAAAATTGATGTGGTAATGGTTGCACAACTCTAGTAAATATGCTAACAACTGTTGTCTTGCACAATTTAAATGGGCAAATTATATGGTATGTGAATTCTCTCTCAATAAAGCTATTTTAAAAAATCAAAACATAACAAAACAGAATTTGGCATTCTTTCCATGGATAATAGACACTAATAAAAAGAATTGGCTGATTTAGCAAAACAAGGGTATTTGGCCTTTATTCCCCTTCCAGACATTGTTGCTTTTAGTGTATTTACAATTCTATCTGCTTATTCCATGTGATATGTAATCAGAGCTCAGAGCCACAACAGGAAATCCATAACAGTTCTTTAAACAAACTTAAAAAAAGTTTAATAACATTATCTAATAGTGTATTAAAGCACTGCTTTGATGCCATTTTATGATCTTAAGCTCTTGCTTTCTATTTTGAAATAACAGAAGAGCTTATACAGATAATGTGAATTGATTTTACAAAACATTTTTCATTGAAAAAAAAGTCTATCATATTTAGAACAAAGTGAATAGCGTTCTTAGGTGTTTTTAAATCCCTGTGTAATTTATAATAGCTCTAGGGATTTAAACCACAAAATGCAGTCCTAACCATAAGAGCAGCACTTACATAAACCAAATTCAATTTAAATTAAATGAGCTTTTTAAAGACCAGGTCAACTGATCACTCAGGAATTGTTTACATATTGTAAATAAATTGTGTTTCTAAATTAGTTTCACATGCACTTTATTTCACCAACCAGCTCATACAACTCCAAGCTACCTAATCTCTCCCTTCTCAAGATATAAAACAAAATTCATCTCTTAAGTATTTTATATATCTTAGCTTTTAGCAGCCACCTAAGGAAATTCTAAGCTCCTCTAAGGCAAGAGAGGACCTGGTCTTCAACTTCAACACCTCACAAATAACCTGTAATTATGTTTTTTAAGGTTTAGGAGTTGGCCCAGTTCTCCTGTCAAGCTATACATACATATATTATATATATTGCTCGTATATATGGCTATGTTTATGCATATTAATATCTACCAATCTGATTAGCCCTCTACCTATCTACCTTAGTTTTATATCATTTCCACCACATAATATGTTGACTGCCCCCAAATCTTCAAAAGCTCTTGATTTTCTTCAGAATAACTTCCTGACTCCTTAGTGTGGATGTCAAAGCTCTTCACAGTCTTCCCCATCTCTTTTCTAGCGTGAGTTTCACATGCCAACACACCAATTACTCAAAGTTCCTCTTCCACTCTTACGGTGTCACACTTCCAGGCCTTTGCTGACTCTTGGACTGCTCTTCAGGCCATGAAAAGTCTGTTAATCTTTTAAAGACCCTGTAAAAAGTCATCTTGTCTATGCACCCTTCCTTACCAGGATTAACTTCTCCCTTTTAACTGCTCCCATGGCATTTTGGTATTATACCACTTATCACAGCTTGACTTATATGGCACCTGGAGACGTGTCTTTCTCTCCTATTATTCTGTTTGAGACTATTTTATTCATGAATTAACCCCCTAACAAAGGACAATTGTATAACTCCCTCACCCTGTACAAAATAATCACTCAATAATTGAATTATTCTTAATTTCCCCACAACGCCAAGAATAGTGTGGGACACACAGCAGCTAATCAATAAGAAATGTTGATTAATAGAATATAAGTTCTTGAAGGGAGGATTCAAATGCTCAATGACTGATTTTGGTGACAATTAAACCAAAGTGGTAAATCTTGACCTCCCCGCACCCCCCAAAAAATTTATTCTCTAAATTGTTCCTACACTGAAGTGGTCTTAAATAACAATCATTTTAATGTACCAAAACGATTGACTAGTTTCCCTATATTGTTGTCATCGGTTCTTCTGGAATAAAACTATTATTACTTAAGGAAAATACATTAAAAATTTTTGGAAGTCAAATTCTTAAAATGTAGATGGATTTTTCACTGTTTAATTAATTCAAGCATTTACAACTTATTAGAACTGTCTATGAACCAGAAACAGAAAAGACGCTAGATCATAAAATGAATAAGATATGGGCCCTGCTCTAAAAATGTTACAGTACACTGAGGGAGGAATCTCAAAGAAATCTGGGTTTTGGTACTTCAGAAAAACTGGTACTAATTACTACATTGGTGAATCTGAAAGTTCTTTAAAATGTACTCTCATAGATTCAGGTTATACTATTTATGTTTTAATGTACATTTTAAAAAAGCATAATATTTTCAGAAAAACATTTTGAATTTACCAAAGCAGCAAAAAAAACATAATTAGATGTTATGAATCCAGCAGCCACTTGAGTCAAGCAAAAGGTTTCCTAGCGTAAAATTTGGGAGGCACTCACGGTCAAAGTCATGCAAGTACAGGGTCCGCCTTAGACAAAAAAGAAGTACCTCTTTCAGTTTTGAACCCTAGGCACCTCTCCTGCTTCACCCTAGGTCTGGCCCAGCTATGAATATTTAAGAAAATAATCATTTTGTGTTATACTTGGTTGTGTATACCTGGCATACACTCCATAACAAATGATTTATAAATTATTTCTGGCTTACCAAAATGGGACTGTGAAAATACGGAGGGAATGAGTTACTACACAGAGTATGTCTACATTCTAGAGGAAGGGGTAGACACCAAGAGAAAGATGAAAAGTTAGCATATTTAAATGATTACCAAGTTAAAAGCTTCCAACTATTCAGTTATAAGTAATTCCTACAACTAAACTGTTCTATTATCTGTAACCATTAACTTATGATTTTGCTTACTTCAAATAACTTTTTCATTGGAATTTTTCTAGCATCAATACTAAATGAACTGAATGGATAGTAATAAAAACATCAGAGAAGTTATATGCCACTATCAATACTCTTTCAAGACAGATCATTTTGGATCGGTCCTTGAGGATGAGTCTCTTCTTAGTACCTTAGTCTGGTTACTACTGATGGATATTCAGGACCAAATATGGAAATTCTAAATGCGTTCACAGGAATATAACTGAATAACTGAACAAAGTTATATTAAATTAACTAATTAATTTAAATTAGTTGTTCTGAAAACCAAAACATTAATAAATATGAAGTGTTAAATCACTTAGATTCAAAAGACATTGACATCAAGTAGAAAATACTTTCCTATTAAAGTCATGAGAACTTGAAATCCACCTGTTACCACTGCATCTGGTAGTTCAATGTTCAATGTCAGATAAGATGGTAAAGAAGCTTCCTGAAAAGTTCCAAATACATATATAGTAAAACGTTTTCCCCTATGTTGGCTTCATTCTATTTCTCCTTCTCTACACACGTTTGGGATGCTCAAGAGCTATCATCCACTTATTTTGGGTTGATAGATTTCTCCTTCTTTTGTTCCACTTTAAAATTGAAAATTTTAACCTACCAAAGTGTTAGGTATTGAAACTAAGAATCTCATATACAGCTGTCAACAGAGCCCAGGAAAGTTTCGTTATGACTGTGACTTATTTATAAAACTATTTGGGATGGTCCCTAAATGAGGTTTTGCATATTCTGCGGCAACAGCAGTGAAACAAAATCATTCCAAGCCACCATAAATGGTGGTCTGTGTAGAAAGATGTGTTTGCATTTTAAATGATAAAAAGGTCGAGGCTGCTCTTAAATAACATGAGTGGATTTTCAAAATAAAACCTTCAAAATCATGAAAAATCTTTTTACTAGTGAAAAATGATAATTCTAGGAAAAATAAAATGACCCTAAATGACTTGACCATTTCCTCTTTGTTATAAATACCAATATCTCTCGAATATATAACATTTTTATACTTATAACTCATAATTTATAACTTATAAAAAGCTTAAGGCACCAAGCCCAAATTAAAATATTTTACATGTGTAAATAAAGTCAACTGAGAACATAGTTTAATTGGATTTATTACCACTGTGCCCCTAAAAGCTTTTCCTCCCCTACATGTGATACTTACAGACCTTACCTCCATACAAAGCAAAATATAAGCTTATGAAAATAAAGTTCATGGAGAATAATATCCTCCTGTGACTGTAATCATTACTGAAAATGAGTTTCCATAAATACATTTATTAAGAAATCCCAAGTTAATTTCATTGCTAGAGGTAATGCAAGAAACATATGAATAAATTCATTATGCTAGCCACTTTCTTATTTAAACTCTATAAAAAAATTTTTAATATGCATTGGCCTAAAATTTTCATTTTTGAATCAGCTATTTAATCTGTATTGGAGAGATCAAGATTCATGAATAAATTATATAATCTCACTTTTTAAAAAAAATACAGCAATCTAAACTTTTAGTTCTTCAGTATCTTGAGTAAAGAGTTCAGATAAACATCATTCATGCAAACTTTCCTCCATCCTTTATTGAGTGATTATCTAGGCTCTCTGAGTCATCTTCTTCAGAGTAAAATGCTGAATTATTTTCATCAAAATTTATAAAATTGCATAAAAAGCACGTTATAAATCCTAAAAACCAAGACACTACATAGCAAACTTAAGATTATTTTTTTATTTAAGTGTACTTATATGAAAGTTTTATCACATAAAAATATCCCCCATATTAAATAATTTCAAAGATACATAATTACTTATATAAGTTTTCAATCTAGTTATCTATTATCGTGAATCTTTTTGGTCCCCGAACCTGCCTTTATTTCCTCTTAAGGCTGGATGCAGAATATAATTGCCCCCATGGGGAGGGGCAAGAATCAAGGATACTAGGGAGACCAGTCTCAGTTATCACTGATGATGCTGAGCACTCAGCACCATGAACACATTATTTAAACGTAAATAAGAAAATAAGCTCAATGCGTGACCTTTGTGAGTTTTTGCACATAAAGTATATTTCATACCATTAAAAATTTAACTACTAACAAATTATACACCTAAGTCCTTCCAGGTAACATCAATAATCAGCTTCCAATTTCCATTCTTTAAAATATTTCTCCATGGTGCTCCTAGATTTCCAGGTGCCAACATTCACGGTAGGTATGATTTTCTGGGGCTTCAGCCACTGAACAAAACGTTTCATTTCTAGGTAGCTGCTGTGTTCACTATAAGGAATTCCTGGAACACACAAAAAAAGATACTGCCTACTAAAAATCGAATTAATTTTTTTTAAATGTACAAGTCCAAAATAAAATAAAGTAGAAAAGGAAAGCAATCCAGAGTATTTTTGTCAAAAACCCCTTGATGCTTTATTTCTGTTTTAAAAAAAAAATGTTATTTTATGGATTAAACATTAAAATATGAAAGCTTTGAACATTAAAAGAATCTATTTTCTTTGTAGACAATAATATGCATTTACATAGATTCTTATTTATAATTAGGCTTTTCTTTTTAAATAATTCTTCCATTTGAACACTTAGCTCAGCTGTGAATTTCAGAAAAATCATGGAAGAAATATGAGTAAATTTTGAAGAACAATAAGCAGGAGACTCTTGATCTCCAGAGCAAGTAAGCCGATTCCAGTTTCCGAGCTTCGCCTACATAAAAAATAAGCAAAAAGAAAAAAATGAAATCCTAAAAATCCCTTGATCTTCCTTACTGAAGATCAAGTACCATGGTGAAAAGAGGGTCCTGTTCTGAGTAAACGAGGGTCTTTAGAGGCTGAAAGTCACCAGACTAGTGACATATCAAAACTGTTTCCATCAGCCATTCATGTAATAAGCCAATTTTTGAGGACAATGGTAAAGCTCCTCCAAGAAATGAAAAATTTCACATGTATAACTCTGGTTGTCATCATTTCTAATCCATTGTCACAGTGTCATCTAAACTTCCAGTACACAGCAGTGCCATCCCTCCCTTCGAGTAGTTCTATAATTTCCTCTACGTATCACTGGTCGCAAATAAATGATCTGTATTAGCCATGTCTATTTACTATGATCATACTCCTTTATATCAGTTCGCAATGAATTAAATAGGTTTAGAGTACACAGAGCAATTTGAAACTCTTGAATTATTAAAGATTCTTTCATGCCTGTTTTCCTCGCATCTTAATTTTCCAGCCCTTCTTAAAAATGTAAAGTAATTACAAACATTAAAAGTGAGAAAATTTAATAGTTATACCATATATTGCAATGTTTCCTTTGGTCTGGGGAATAACATCTGCTATACTCGTTAACTTATTAGAATGTGTCCATCCTGTAGGTCGAAAAGCCAAAATCTGATCATATCTCCCATCACACGTCTTCAAATGACTCTGTAAACCCTGGTAAGTAAAAACAGGATATTGATTTAATGATCAGTGAAGACGGGTTATATGAATAAAACAGAATGATTAAAGATGTTCCATCGGCACAGTCCCAGAGAGTTTCCACTTGGTAAGCATTAGCTTGCAACAATCTAGCTCGTGCTTCCAAATAAATAAAATCACTAGGGGAAAAAAAAAAATCTTTTCCCATTTCCTTATCTAAACTTAAACATGCTTGAGTACATGTTTTAAAAAAAGTAAGATGAGGCAACTTTTAACTTAAGTAATTGTGTATTTAAAAAATTACAATTCGGATAGCTATTAAAAAAAACCTCTCCAAATCCTACTACTACGAGGATGTTAATATTAGAGATACTAGTATGTATCTAACAGGATTCCTATTACAGCTAATATTATTACCATTGGCAAACATTAATCCAAACATATCCCCATACATTACACCAAAAGAGAATTGACAGATGGATAGTAAGAGGGAAATAATTTTATGTACTAGACAAAAGACATACATTTTAAAGATGCATAGCAGTAGTCTCCTCAGGAATTCTTTCCGCCTTTAAATACGAACTAGAAAATATTAAAACTTTTCATGCTGCTACAATTGGAAGCAATGTGCTTCCCTAACAAATCAGGAATAGGATACAGAACTTTCCAAACTAAAGTCATTATAAGTGATGACATTTGATAAAATTCTTAGAAATTCAATAACCAAAGTTCAATCTTTGAAAGATAAAAGAAATCCAATTAAAGATAATAACAGCACAAAGGATATAAAAAAAGTCTAACACTTTGGTCTTAAGCCTACACCCAGAGTTACAAAGCCTTAGTGTAAATTTATAATAAAATTCTAGTTTTATTTTAAATAAAAAACCTGAACTGCACATAGTGTCATCTTGGATTTCCAAGTCTCCTTTTTTTTTTTCCTAAATCATACATTCTCTGAACTATTATCTAAAAGATGCTGGTATCTATTCATCCATCTACCTGTTCACTCATCCAGTAAATATCTGCTCCACTATTAAGGCCAGGTGCTGGTGTCAGAGTGGTAGAGGACAGACACAGCCTTCACCTTCTGGAAGCTTACAGCCTAAGGGACAGACAGTCCAGAAACTCTGCCTTCTGAGTCTTTTTTTTTTTCCCATGGAAACCATCTGCCCTTTCTTAACGTTTTCTAACTCTCATCATCTATTTCTCCATCAGCACCTAGGAGCCTTACAGATTGACCTCTTCACAAAGGACTCATTTTTTAGTATAAATTCCTAAAAATGGAATTGTTGAGTTAAAGGATTAACCCCTAATTTCTACTATTATCCAAGTGGATGAGAGTGCAAATTTCTCTGAATGTCGACATAGAAATTCTACCTTTTAAAAAATGGTAGAATCTGGTAGAAGCCAAATATATCATTGTTGTTTTACTTTTATTTTTGATTACTAGTAAGAGGCTGAACATTTTATTTTTATCAGATATTTATATTTCACTGATGAATAACAATCATTTCTTTGTATCAAACAATGACTTTTTATTAATTTGAAGTCAATACAAGAATACTTAGTCATTTCTTACCAGTCATATTTCTTACCAACTACTGACCTCCCCCTAGCTAACGTAATGCTACTTGCTCAATTACTAATCTTACTCCCCTTGTCCTCACAAATAGGAAACTGAGGTTTACAGCAATTATACATGTAATACCACAACTTTCAATATAGGTATCAAACTTATCCATTCTTACTTGTCTCTGCAAAAACACTCAGGAGAATTAAATGAGAAGTAACTTCTGCTTTTCATGAGACAAATTAGTTAACACAAAAATACCATTAACCTGTGCCACAAACAAAAACATACGGCATTATCACATAAGCCAAACATACAGAAAGATCTGCCAACGGCCACTAGTCATTCATTAACCACACACAACTGGAGAACCACTATCATGGGTAATTTGATTTATTCAGCATAAAGTTCTATGACTTTGTCTCCCTGTTTTTTGGTAACCAGTTTGTGATGAAAACGCTTTTGGTATATGCCACTAGGACTATTTTTTTCAGTATGCAAGTAATCATCTGTAAGATTACTGTCATAATGTTTTACCACATTCAGTGAATCAAGTTTAAATCAGGGTGGTAGTCAACTTTAATATTACATACATAAATTTGAGTTGTTGAACTAAATAGCATGAAAGGTATTACTCATAGGGTTTAAGGCTTTCAAGCATGTCTTAGAAACTCTGGAAACTCTATCAGGTTATATTTTCAAAAAAGTCATTAGCTCTGATGCAACAAAACTATTTTTGGCTGGTAAAAAAAAAGCTTCAAGTACTAGCTAAAATATAGCTTCATGGTAACCAGCAGCTTCTGCTCCATCTGTGTTTTGAAGATAAGAAATCATCAAAAATGTCATTAACATCTGGTTAACTTTATTGGAGGAAGAGGAAGGTCTCCTGAAGGCAATACCAACAACAGATGACAAATACAGAAAAAAACAATGATTTCACATCATTCCTTTTTCAAAAACACTAGCTTCAAAAACAACAACAAAAACACCAAACAGGTTCAAAATGAACATTTCTAAGACGTTAAAACTGATCTGAATTCCTGGATAAAAAATTGTACTTGGGTTTATTATTTGAAGATTTAATTCTTAAGTTTGGATTTGCATATATATGATCTCTAAAAGAAAGTAATGTGTATCAGTACAAACAACCTATAAATTTATATGTTGCAAGGGAATTGTCAGAGAGGAAGAGGAGGCCCTCTTCCTGTTTGAGGCTAATGAATCCCTCTACCTCTATTTCTAGATCCTTCTCAGAAAGTTAACTTCATTAATTGTTCTCCTCTCTCATGTATCTTCGATTTCTCCATATCACTCACAGTGTAAAAACCCTCATCTCTTACAGCTAACAAACTCCCTTTATTGCACCTCCCTCTGGCTGTGAACACATGTGGCTCCTCTTCACAGCCATGCTCTATTGCTGCTTCTCTCCTGTCCCTCACCTTCCATTCGTTCATTCATTCATGTTTTTGTCTTCGAGGCAGACACTTCAGTGGTTTTGGGTATATTCACAAATTTGTATGGCCATCACAACTATCTAATTCTAGGACATTTTCAGCACCCGAAAAAGAAACACCATACCCATCAGCACTCTCCATTCCCTCTTCCTCAAGCCTTGACAACCAGCGATCTACTTACTGCCTCTACAGTTTTACCAATTCTGGACATTTCATATAAATGGAATCATATAAAATACAGCCTTTTGTGACCTGGCTTCTTTCGCTTGGCATAACGTTCTCAAGGTTCATTTATAGAGTAGTATGTTTAGTACTCCATTCGTTTTTATAGCTGAATAATATTTCCATTTTATGGACATGTCACATTTTGTTTGTCATCATTTGATGGCCATTTGAGTTGCTTCTACTTTTTGGCTATTAGAAATGATGCTATTATGAAATTTTTCAATTTTCTTGGCCACATACCTAGGACTGGAATTACTGGTGATATGGTCACTCCATGTCTAACTTTTTAAGAAATTATCAAACTGTTTTACATAGCGGCTACGCCACTTTGCAAGCTTCCAATTTCACCAAGCTTCCAATTTCTCCACGTCCTCACCAACAACTGGCACGCTCTCTCTCTTTTTTTAATATAGCTATCCTAGTAAGTGTGAAGTGCTGTCTCACTGTGGTTTTGATTTGCAGTCCCTGATGGCTAACAATATTGAGCCTCTTTTCATGGGCTTATTGGCCATTTGTGTATGTTCTCACTCATGTGGTCATCTGTATACCTTCTCATCCATTCCTCAGCCCTCTGCCGTCTGGCTTCCTCTAACATCTTTTCACTGAATCGGTTCTTGTACAGGTCACCAAAGATATTCTAATTGTCAAACTGCCATTCTCTCCTCACATGACCTCTCTGCGGCATATGGCATCTTGAAACACTTTGTTAAAAAGCTTTAGTCCTTTCATTTCCATAAAACTGACTCCTCCACTTCCATTGTCCTCCTAAATGGATAATTTATTCAAACAGAACAAACTAAGTAGGAAATAAAACTAACACAAAAATAATACAAATATGTTATAGCTTCCTTGGGACATTTGTGTTTATTTTATGATTAATCAACATCTCATTAGCTCCACACAAATTGGATGCCTCCCAAATTTAAAATAAGTTTGCAAGGCTGGCTAAAACACCAATGGACCAAACTCTGACCTGATTATCCCTCAAATTTCTTACGAATTATATACCCATGAAAATAGGCCATAAAAATTTTACCCTAATCTCATGAAGAAAGGAGTAATTATAGCAGTTAGAATTTCCTTATTCAAGGGATAGATCTCAAATATTTATTTTCTTTATACAATAGAAGTATTATTATTTATAAGATAGATACAGTAATCAGCATCCTAGGCTATTTCAAAAAGTTCCATAAAAATTATTTCACGGATGTCAGAGCAAGAGTGAAAATACATTTTCTGTGTACAGTATATTTTGAATAGTTTTTAATACACGCGTTTGATGTATTCCATTGCTGGGTGTCAAAATGTCAGCAAATGGAATAAATCTTAGTATATAAATAAATCTGATAAATAAGCCCTCTGAATCACAGTGAAGTCACATCTTATATATCTCAATTTATACCTCAGAACTAACACTAGAACTTCCTATTAGGATGTGCCTCAGTATTATATTTAATTCTCACAAGTAAATTTCTAACAGATATCAATATTATAGGGGCTTAATATTAACACAGAATAGATCTGAAGAAAAGTAAGAACTTCTCAGAATTCTCCACTCCTTTCTCCACTCATCCAGGAAGAACTGGAAAACGAGCTTAAGAACAGGTCTGAACGACCAGACAGCTGTATATTTTTCTACTTTTGTTTCTTCCCTTATGTCAGTTCACTAGTTCCTAAACTCCTGGTGGGCATATGAATTATTATAGAGCTGTATCCACAAAAAACTAACATTTTAAATTCCCCTTAAGAAATTTTCTAGGGCAAAGTTTACCATAGGTGATTTTGTTATAAATGAATTCCTCCATGTGAAATGCAGGTAAATGGCACTCTAGTTTACAATCATCAGATCACCTTTTCTAGTTCATCCTCAAAAGACATACCTCTTGAATGCTTACCTTAAAATTAATTTTCATCATTGGAAGAAGGTGAACCAGTGAACTGCACATGTCTGTAGTGATGAGGGAATTAATTTCTGGTATATTGAGGCACTGTAATGTTTTATATTTTTCTTTGGACATGCCCACTTTAGAACCTAAAACATCAGCAATGGCTGTAGGCAAAGGAAAAGGTTAAAAATAGTAAAATTACAGCTTATAAGAAAAATAATAAAATTACAACTTAAATTTTAAAATAAAGATTTACCAAATAAAAAGAAATTTAAAACATTTACATTGTCATAATATCACAAAAAGGCTGAATAATTTTGTTAGTTGACTGTGTAATAAATTGTGGGAAAACCAAGGAATTTATTTTTTAAAACCTAGTATTTAAAAACTGCAAAATACGTATAGAAAGGGGTAGAAGGATGGAAGAAACCAAATTTAGAGGAGTTAAAACCCTGGCTTCATCATTACATATCTTAATGTTTGGCATCATGTGACCATAGTTAAGAAGAAATGGAAAATACTGTACAAAATAACACAAAACTATCTAGACAAACTATAGCTAACATATCCAAAAATCATTTAGGAACAAAAATGAAAAGTATTCTCTAAGAATTGATGGTTTTCATCAAAGAATGCAGTAATATAACTATGCACTAGTCATCTTTCAAAGTTTATTTAAATACTAATGTAGCGTGGGCATTTGCTCTATAAACATTTTGTAGGTATAAAGGCTGCCATAAACACACTTACCAAATGCTTCCATTAGGTTAAGCCTTTCAAAGTGTAAATGAATCAGACTGTATCAAATTTTCCTTCAACTTCGAAGGTAATATTGAATCATTTCAGGAAATAAATATCAAGTACAAGAATAGAGACTGACAGGGCTTTATGCAAAAAGAAGCTGATCTTTATAATATATTAATGTAAATTAGATACAGCTAACACCCACCTAGGAAGACTTTCTCTTTTCCAATAGAATAAGTGCCACAGACAACAAGAGTCCGTGGGTTTAGAGTTACAGCCTCAAAGGCAGTGTTGACGGCAAACTGGATCACCTCTTGCTGAGACGGAAAGGAGTATTCTGGGCTACAATATCTGTAATATGGAAATGTGGTACTTTTTAAAAAGAGCAACAAGAAAGCCATAGCATTAAATTAGATGCTATTTTAGAAAATAAGCTTTAGCAATATTACACATAACAGCAGTATAATATACTTACACCACTGCAAGTTATCTCATTGCCTATGATTAAAATATTTACCAGTTATTGATAATTTATGATGGAAGTATGCATTTTCAGTATACTTTTTTTCACTGTTTCTTTTATCACCTTTGAATAAAAAAAACCTGCCTTTTTTTCTTCAAGTATATTTCTAGCCAGCCAACTCTTTTAGCTGTGAATTATAAACCTCAATATCTTTTTTTAATTTTTTAAATCATTATCAAATAAAATACTATTAATAGGAATTATTTTTGAACTAAAGTCTAATATAGTAAAGAAAATTATTAAAATAATGAAACAAAACATGAATTTAGTGTAGTTTTAAGTCAGTTAACATTCGCATAGTTGTTCTCTTCTTAGGAGATATAGAAATATATATAGCATTACAGGAATATAACAAATCCAGTTGGGTCTACTTCAAAACAATAACACCCAATGAAAAACTAACCCTATATATAGAGACAACTTTATATATATTTGAAATGAAAATTAAGTGTTTTATCACTAAAAAAGTCATAAAGTACAAACACCAAAGAAATATTTTCCCAATTTTCAAAATTGTTTTGCTGGTCAGCCATCAGAATAGAGAAACGATTTTGTCCTTTCTCTTATAAAAACCCAAAGAAATTCAGAATTGTATACAGAATAGTACTAAGTAACAAGAAAAGGTTTTTTTTTTAAAGAAAGAAAACTTATTTTCTTAATGTATCTAGTATTTAATATGTACATACAAAATGGAAAAATTAGCTAGTGTTAGCAAATTGGATGTGAAAAGACCATCTTTTACTAAAACATGCCATACAAACACACTTCTCCTTGAAACAGGCTGAAATAGGTAACATAATTTGTAACAAATTGCTGAGGTACTTTAATAATAAAAAAATTTTGGTTTATACCATTATGTTTATAGCACTTAGTAAGTCAAAGTTGTCACTTATGAATTACCTTTTTGAGAAAAGCGCAAACTCTGAATACTCTGAAATAGAATCGTATTTTGGCCTCAGTTTTCAGTTATACTTAATAGTTACAGATACCTTGAAAGGATAACCTTAAAAAGGTGATTTCCTAAAATCTGACCCCCAAATTTTCCTCCTTGTTTCAATAATAGGATTCTCAAACCATGTTTTCAAAAGGAAATTCAAAAAAAAAAATGAGCTATAGTCAGTTAAGACATGTAATCCCAACTTCGTCCTTAAGAAAATGTGTTTTTTTTTCAAACAGCATCCCTCTGATAAATAGCCTTGATTAGCTAAGCAAATGTTCCAATTATTCATAATACACAGGGCAAATGTTGTCATGAGAAAAAGCAGCACACAAAGAAAGCCTCTCTTACGTGGTATCTAGGTAAAGCGTGTGGACTTTCTGGCCAGCAAGAAGAGAACGTTCCATGGTGGGATCTGCTCGGAAGTCTCCCGTGTGTAATGTGACATTACCATTAGGAAGATAAAAAAGGATCATGACGGCACCTGGACAGCTGAACACAAACATGTCAAAAATATTCTTAACACAGGCAAAGCAACGAAAGGAAGAGTACTTATTTCAATATCAAGTTAGTACACTTTATTAGCTGATCACAATGACAAAGCATTATACTATAGAAAATCTAGCACTTTAAGGAAATTTACATCATAAAAATTGGTGTGCTGGGATTAATTCAGTAGCCCTGGGTTGCTCAAACAGCACACATTCCCAGGAAAGGCCTGTCTTTAAGACTAGCTCTTGGGAGATGAGTTCTGAGTGCTTGGAATATTCCGCTCATAAGAGTGCATTTTGCATGCCTGAGGCACTGGGCCATGTGTTACTAGTGTCATCAGGCAGTTTATGCTAACAATGTGATCTGTAGCGATTGCTTGTTTTTGCTGTAAGGAACTGGAGTCTAAGCAGCTTGAGGTCAGTCACGTGGTATTCCATGCATCCTTGACTGGTCCTCAATAAAAACCCTGAACAAGGCTCCAGTGAGCTTCCCTGATTGGCAACACTTCACGTGTTGTTACATGTTGTTGCTGAGAAAATTAAGCACGTCTGTGCCACTCCACTAGAAGAGGACACCTGGAAACTGTGCCTAGTTTCTCCCGGGTTCATTCCCATTTGCTTTTTCCCTTTGCTCATTTTAATCTGTAATAAGCTGTAACCACAAGTTTAACAGCTTTGCTGAGTCCCGTGAGTCCTCCTAGTGAACCACTGAGTTTAAAGATGGTCTTGGAGACCCCTGACACAATGGGGTTTGGAAATTACTGCCAAAGTACAAGGAACTTTAATTTTGAATTTTAAGAAAACACAAGAAATAATTACATTTGTAATAAAAACTGTCCCCTTACCTCCCTGTCCCCAAACTTCAGACCCTAATGATTTTACTGGGAAATTCTATCACACATTTTAGGAAGAAATAATACCAATACCACATGACATCTTTCAGAAAATAGAGAAGGGCCGGTATTACCCTGAAATCAAAACTAGACAAAAGCAATATAAAAAATACAGACCAATACCCATCATGAAAAGGCATAAAATTCCTTAACAAAATATTAGCATATCAAATCCAACAAATTTTTAAAAAAAGAGTAATAACATGAAGACTGAGTGGGGTTTATCACAGCAATGCAAGGCTGGCTTAACATTAAAAAAGTCTATCATTGCAATTTACCATGTTAACATTATAAAGGAGAAAAATTATATAATCATCTCAATAGATACACTGAAAGCTTTTCTCCTTAAGATCAGGAGCAAGGCAGTATGTCTGCTCTCACCACTCCTACTCAACATTGTACTAAAGGTGTAAGCCTGTACAATAAAGGAGAGAGAAAAAAAATATCCCAAATGGAAAGTAAAAAGTAAAACAAAATTGTCTTTATTCACAGGTGACGTGATCGTACATGTAGAAAAATTTTCAAGAATATACAAAAAACCTACAACTAATGAGCAAGTCTGGCAAGATCTCAGGATACGAAGTCAATAAACTAAAATCAATGGTACATCGAGAGTTCAGTGGATAAACCAACTGTAGTGTGTCCTTTACAAGAGATACTACTCGGTAATAAAAAGGAATACACTACTAATATACACAATGCATGAACGACTCTCAGAAACATGATAAGTAACAGAAACTGGACATAAAAGAGCAGATATTCTATGATTTCGTTTAGATGAATCCCTAAGAAAGACAAATCTAATCCATAGTGCTAAGAAATAGATCAGTGTTTTCCTGGGCCAGAGGACTGACTGAAAGAACACAGGAACATTTTGGAAAATGTTTCTATATTTTTATCATGGCAGGAATTACACGGGTGTGCACTTTTGTCAAAACACAGCAAACATTTAAAATGGGTCATTTATGTAAATTATACCTGAATAAAGTCGACCAAAAAAAAAAAAAAAAAAATCAGAACGTGAGTTGTCCTAACCAGTGATTAAAAAAAGAAACAGCAGCAAAGTTAGCAGACGATAACTTCAAGGCAAACTGAAGAAAGATACTGGCCTAGATTTTAGGAATCCTAGATTTGTCTTAATTTGAATTCTCGAAGCATCTATGATTTCTAAGGTACATGAGGCTACCAGTCTATGAAAAGTAAAAAGCATAGTTGAAAGTTGCATTTTTGCAATGTGAATACTGATAGTACCTTAAATTTTTTAAAAAATGAGGGAAAGAGGAAAACCTGCATTTCCAAGAAAAAAATCTTCCAAGTCTTTAGTATCAAAGACTGAAGAATTACTTAAAGGGAAAAAGAAAATCCTCTGATATCTTAATGAAGTACAAGCTGCTAATTTATATGTGACATTAAAGGAAATGGTAAAAGGTTATCTCTTAAAAACAGCAGTAATATGTTAACGTATCTTTTTCTTTTTAAGGAGTCTCAGGTCAAGCATAGTAATTTAAATTGGATTAAAAAAATGGGTTCGATAACAGAAGATCTCTACATTTACACTCTGATTCTGTAATTGGGTATACTATTTTTTTTTTCAAAAGGAGAAACATGTTTAACTCAAGTTTTAGGAAATATCAAGCCTATTCCAAGAAAAAAGTTCTTAAATAACCATGCTAACGTGTTTTCCTTTTGAATATTTAAAAAATAGGCTATTATTAAAATAACTTTAATACTTACTGATTGGCATCAAGCAAAACAACTTTGACACCATTCACTACACATTCAGTGTCCACTGGCAATGAATGGATATATTGTTCTTGCACATGAAGTTTGCTCTTCAACAAATTGCCAGTTATCTGCAAAACAGGACGTGCTTATCTTTGATCCAGCAAAATACTAAATATTTTATTTCCTATCTAGTTTAGAACCTAAGCATCTTAATCATCTCCCTGCTCTCCCACTTAATATTCAATGTAAACCCTCCAGAGTGCCAGGAAAAACTTCCTAAAATGACTGTCACGATTCTGCTTAAACACTGTCACCAGCTCTTACTCACCTATGAAAAGTCTATCCCTGGCATGACAAACAGTTCATGATCTGACCCCTGCAGGTTTACCTACTGTTATTTCCTATGTCTTGTTTAGCCATTCTGAAATATTTGAAGTGGCTGCGATGGTTCTATTTCCCAGATGTCTGTGCCTTTATAACAAACTCTACTGTCTACTTGGAATGTTCTCCTCTCTTTCATCTGCCTGGTTCTGATATCAGACAGAGCTGTATTCAAATTCTGGCTCTGCCATTACTAGCTCCATGAGTTGCGGCATGTCACTTAACCTTTCCAAGCCTCAGTTGTTTGTAAAAAGGATAATTCAAGAATGCTGTGAAGATTTAATCAAATTCTAGCCAAAGCCCTTAGTGGTAGGCATTGAAATGTTCCCCTTTCAATAATCAGTTCACACTGTCTCATCATGAAGCCTTCTCTAACCTGACCTGGGATAGCGTAAAGCATTCCTTTCTCTCCCTTCTGGGCATTCTGTTCACTTTCCTATTACAATACTGATCCCATCCTGGTATTATTTATGAATGTGTTCCCTAAAGGCTGTAAGCTCCTTAGGTATTTTGCCTTGAATATTTTTTTACACACTCAATAAATGATTATTAAATGAAACTTAGGTTTTTTTTAGTACATTGTGAACTAGTTTATTGTTTCCATATAACAAAGCATATATTAAAAAAAACTATTGTAACAACTGACAATAACACATTTTAGAATCTCAATGTGGAATCTGTTTTCTCATACGTCGTCTAGTAGAATGACAGATCTTATACTTTTAATGATTCTTTTTTAATCAAATTGCTTAGAAATTCATTGCATTCTATAAATTCAGAATTTGAAATACTAAAACTTACCTCACTACAATAAACTGGAAATGTGAAGTTTTTAGACAATCCAGCATAATGATCAGAATGAAAATGTGTGAGAAAATAGGCTGTACAACCTTCAACCAACCCATACTGAAAGGCATCAACTGTAAAGCTAGTTCCTGCAATGAAAACACCAACACAGCTGTTTGAGCAATAGCTAACAAAGTAAAAGATATCCAATTTGATGATAAATACTTAACCCTCTAACATCTTCACATTTCACCGCTAATTTAACTTTATAATTTAAAACTTATACTACGTTAATTCAGCAAAAGGTGATACTAGAGATGAAAATGAGTCTTGTCAGTTTCTACTAAATATCCCAGTATAGGCTTATTAAAAATGAATAACTATACAAAAAAGTCAAAATGCGAAGGTACAAAACGATTATATCTTTGTTTTATTTTGAATATGATTTCTTTGGATATTTTCCCGATACTTACTGGACCCCAAAATTCCTTTACTTCTGCAAAACAGCAAAGGAGAATGCTAACTTCTAAAAAGTGAATTCTCAGTGGGGTGATAGTGATATGCTTCTAAGGGGATAAAAAGGATTGAAGACTCAAAATATCTTACATATTACAATAGTTTGTGGCCCTCCAAAGGGCCACAGTACAGTAACAGATAAACAGTATATCAGTATTTCATTGCTGGGGGTGGCGGGATGGAGGAGAGAGAGGGAGGCAAGAAAAAAAATGCCTAAAAAACAATACCTAGAGAAGTAATAGTAATAATAAGGTTGAGCTATTCAAAAATGTATTCATGAAATATCCAAGTGTGCTGACTGTGACATGCAAGTAAAAGGCAAACCTTCGCAATTCTATTCAGATTTATCAACACATGGCATACCAATTCACTGAAAACACAGAAATTCAATCGGAACAATTATGAAAAACAAAACTAGTAGTATAATGTACATAAGTGCTTTCTCTAAATATTTTGAACAAATTATAGCTGTAGAACAGCAATAAAACACTCTTAAAAATCCTTCTGCAACCAAATGTATTTTGGCAGTTTTATTTTATATTCTTTTCAGAAGTTATTGGTTTAACAATAAAATTAATTTCACCACAGATTTTTCTACTAACTCATCTGTAAATGCACGAGAAACCACTGTGAAAAGCCTGAAAAACTAAGTTATTCTATGGTTTTAAAATGTCTGGCATTTATGACCTGTACAACCTGTGGCATTTTCCTTCTTTGAAGCTATTTAGTTCTTTGCATTTCTCTTAAGTGCTTAGAGACTGTCTTTTATTTGTTACTTACAGAGAGCCCTTCCTCTTTCTGTATTAAGCTGATCTTTACTAGTCTGTCAAATCTGTAATAGTTACATAAATAGTATAGTATCTTCCTTCCATATAGAATATATTTAATAAAATTTTACTGAATGGAGGGAAAACGATTAAATACATACACACACACACACACACAAAATCTATGTTACAAGTCGATGAAGTATAAAAACAAAGGAAACAAAAAATTGTTTCATGTACAAACATACAACATGGGCAACGAATGTGAAATTCAAAAAAGTTCATTCTCTGTACATACATTAAGCATTGATATTTCAGCTTACCAGGTATTTTCTTATAGAATGGACATGTCCTTTTTCTCAATTCTCCTGCATTAGATGACTCTGGGATTTTCATGTTGCCTCTGTGCAGCCCGCCAGAAGCTGATTTTATGAAGACTTTCTCTTTACTTAAACGGACTCTTCCAGCTTCTGTCCTGTTACTGAGGTGATCTGTCTTCTGTGTTTCTTCCTGTAGTGAATCTGACTTTTTACGTCTCTTTCTTTGCCACTGTAACCTTTTACTAGGAAGTTCCATAGATTGCCAATTCTCATGTAAACTCTTTGCATCAAGTTCTAAATCACTTAGAGATTTTTCTGCTTTTCTCTTGCGCTGCCGGGACCTCCTTTCCTTAGGACTTACGACTGGATTTAAGTCCATCCCTTCTAATGCACTTTCCCTCATCGATTTCTCTTCTTTTCTTTTGGGTGGTAGACCAAAATACACACCTATATCCATTTGCTTCATTACCTTGGTAGAAGGTTGTGTTACATTACACTTAGGACCAGATGGCAACATTTTCAAAGACTTTGCAGCAGTAGGTGTGCTAGAAAATGTTTCTGCATTTAAAACCATAGCTTTACTGTCTAGCATACCATCTAATGGCTTTCTGCAAGAACATACTAAGCTGGTACTGTTCTTAGCACTGAAGTTCTTACTTGATAATTCTCTAACTTTACTTTGGGTTGGATGGAAAGAATGACACCCTCCTCCCTGGCTTTCAAAAGATTTTGACAGTTCACTTTCAATTAACGGAAGAGAAATTTGATTATAAACAGCTGATTCTTCAGTTACCTGTTTCTGTTTATTTGACAGAGATAAGTGAAATTCTGGCTCATCAGCTTTTGCTTTAGTGGCTTGATAACTAGAAGCAAGCTCCCCTGCTAATGCAGGTGGAAACAATAAAAAATTATCATCGGTATTTGCTAGATCATGATGCAAAATAATACCCTCATTTTGGAAAATAAGTTGAGACGGATCATTTAGAGTTTTGTTTTTATACAATTCTTCATTGTATTTATCTTGAGTTAAGAAGCTATTCACTTTGGGGCAGCTCTTCTCCTGGTCCTTCAGTAAGGGACCATGGAATTTTTTAAACAAACTACAGCTGTTGTCATCTTCCTCTAGGCTGCCATCTTTAGAGTTTTCTGTAAAAAATAGTTCAGGTTGTGAATCATCCAGCTTTCCATTTATATCGTAAGTTTCGTCATCACTTTGAAGTGGAGAATAGGAGATATCACAGTCGCTAAAATCATTCTTTGGCAATGGCAAATTTATGTGTTCTGAATTGTTTTGGCTATCTAATTCTTCAGCAAGAGGCAAACCAATTCCTACCAGTTTGTTATTATTTACACATTGCACAAATTGTGGAGCTTGTTGGGATGTTTGGATATTTGTTGAAAAGGAAATTGTTTTATTGCTTTCAGTTGGAGACTGAGATTTTCTCAGACACTGTGTCATCATCAAGGGATCAGTTGAAACATGTTTTAAGTTCTCAGTTTGTTTCTGATTCAGAGACCATCTTTCCTCAAGGTTACAAAGAAGGCCTGACTTAGTCTCACTATAACTACCAACTAACCCATGTGATGGACTGCTAACAGGACTATTACTAGCCCTGCTTTGAGCAAGCAGGAGGTGAGTGTATCTCTTGTAATGAGAAGGAATTGTTGAGGTACACAGAAGACCATCAGGACACTCTGAAAATTTTAATAAAGAAAAAGTATTATAGGATCAAACACAGACTAAGTTTTGACTGCATCAGCACTATACATTAACACATAAGCGGATAGTCATCAGCCCTACTTTGAGGCCTTAGGACAATAGCTATCTTTACACAAATCAAAAGGTCAGCATAAAATAACAGTAATCTAGTATGGTTTTTCAAGGTGCTAGTTATTATTTTTCAATCAAATACTCTTAAATTTCTTTTCAAATAATATTTTCTCAAAAAAATGTTTAAGACTAACACCTTTTTTTTCCCCCCTAAGTAACTCTCACAACTATGAGGTCCTTCAAAATCCACGTCATGCTTGCACACATACTACAAACCGACACCATCAGTTTCACTAGTTCACTATCGCTCAGACAATAAAGAATAAAGCAGACTGGTATGCTTCTCAAAGAACTATAGTTCTACCCCAATTTTTACCTTATCAAGCAACACAGATTATGACAATTGTAGTACCGAACTGGATTCCATTATTTAATATTCACACTGAATACAATAACAATAATAATCTTAATTATATCTGTTCATACCCTGGCCAGTTTAGAGTCTGTTCTAAGATGTGAAATTCAATTTGCTAAATGTTAATAATAAGGTTTTAAGAATCTGGAAACCAAATCCCATCATATCATCATCGTTGAGAAATATTCTGTAAACCATCTTGGCATATTCCCTTGTATGTTCATTTTCAAGTTTATAAGAAAATGATCCCCCCCACCCCCCGCCAAAAAAAAGATGTTACATTAAATTAGAAGACTACATTGCTTAAAACTTAAAATCACGTCATAAAAGTATGTTATAGAGTTCAATTCAAGAAGAGTCCATCTGAGATTCTATTCAAGAGTATAGTCAGAAAAAAAAAAAAAGCAAAGAAAAATCTCTGATGTGGCTTTATCTATAAGACATTTCACCCTGAGGTGTTGACCATGGGACTCCAAATTCTATTTCTGGTTTTTAAGCCACTTAAAAGCAAATTACTAGCATTTGATGAAGCTTTCACTTGTTACACTTCTATAGAAAGGTTAATGCCAAATTTTAAAATAAGGTTTTTTTGCATCTTCAAGCAGACCTTTAAAATGATAACTAGGTTAATAATAAAATGTCTTCTGAGTCATATTTAACATGAAAGCCATACTTAGTATTATTTTTATTTTACTGAATTTTAATTCTTTGAGATTTAAAAATCTATTTATGGTATATGTAAGTTTAGAATACACAAATCATCATGATCCATTCTCTGCATACTCCAAGTTGGATTTTTTACATTTTTAACATGACATTTATTATATATTTTAAAAGATAAAAAACACGGCATTACTTTTGTTACAGACTGGCACATTTTTATTAAAATCTTAATAATCTAAGATTCTTTCTCAATACCTCCTACTGTGCATTAGTATGATGAATCTAACATAACCACATTTAGAGGACTGGACTATGTTCATAAGTCTCTAACTCCATTTCAAAAAAGAAAACAAAATGAGCAAGTTGTTTAACTTTCAAGAACCCACATCTATAAAATGTCAATACCACCTACCCTGTGCAGTCTTTGTGACAGTCAAGTAAGTAAACAGAGCGAAAGTATCTAGGATGGTATGTGCTCAATTAACATTTATGAAAAATAACAGATGTTTGGAGACTTTCATGAAATAAAATGCATTTAAACTGTTTTCAAGTTTGCGACATTCTTTACAATTATACCATCAACTTATCTTTTTATCCTTCTCAAGGGTAAATGCATTCCTTGTTTGCCCCAGGGTCATTTATACTTACAGTGTCTCATCTCTTTGGTTTATTGGCGTATTGCTTGTTTCACTGGACTGATACGTCCCGCCTAATGCAGGTCTATTTAAAGACCACTATCTTTTTCGTAATCTTACCTGTTTCAGAGACTGGTGGAGAATCCAAACACTCAAAAACATGCCATCGAGGTGTTTGACCTAGCAATGAGGAAAAAGGCATCTGGCAGTTTGGACAGTACCCATCATAAACTGGACGTATCTTTGGAGATACTTTTTTGTTTCTGGGAGTCCTACAGTGCTTTCCTGGAGTGCCTTGGGACTGCTGGATACCATCTTCACAACTAGAATTCTGACTAGAAGCTACAGAAGGCTGACTACCTGTTTCTCTAAGACATATTTCGGGGTCCTTCGCCTTCTCTTCAGCTTCCACAATTCTTTTATTTCTGTTTCGTTTTGACCGTTTTTTCCCATCTATTGCTTTTTCAACAGATTTTGGAATATTCTCAGAGCAATTGTTTGGATGTATTGGTTTTAGTCTTCTTTTGGATTTGTATTCCCAAATGTCTTCTTCAGAAAAAGTATCTTCTAACATGGCAAAAATGATTTTTATCATTTAAGCACTAATCTTAATTAGAGAGTCCATTTCTCATAACAAAAATTTTTAATGGAATTATTTTGCTGACAAAAAGTAACGAAAATCTCACTAATCTGATGGGACTCTAAAGTGCTGGTAATAAATATACTGGCAAACTACAAACCTTATACCTGCTGTTCCATTTACACCACAATTAAAATTATGAGAACCTACCCAGGGGTAGCATCTAAGAAGTTTTCTATTGTGGCTACTATTTCATCCAGGTATCTTGGCCTTTTCCAGAATATGATTCATAAGAATCATTTATACTTTGAAAATTAAGCTCTAAAGGGACTTTTAGAACGAGCTTTGTAAAATTGTTATAAAGCTCCTATCGGTTCAACTGGACATGGTTCAAGTAACTCACAAATCCATCGGTCCCTGGGCAACTGACTCAGCAGGTACAAACACTGAATGGCTACCATAGTTTGCTAATTAACATTTGTCATTCCATAATCAAATAAGTGTGTGTTTCGTAATAAACGTTAATTGCCCTTATCAATGCCTCGTAGATATTCAACAAACTTCAGTTTCCTGGGTACTCCACCATCTTGCTTCGGCAGCAACGAACAAACACTGCACAATAAACAAATAAAACTGAAATATGTGAAGTCGTGCCTGCACTGAGGCCAGCCACACTCTTAACTCTAGCCCTCCCTCCACCAGCCCGATGCCTCCAGGGGCTCTACCTTCACCTTGGACCCAGGAGGGTGCAAAGTAAAGTGAGCGGGGCCTTACCATCTCCAGGGCAGGGAGCGAAGGAACTGCTAGCACAGCCCGCTCCATAAAAGCAATCACGGCCTTTCCCTCCTGGTGACAGAGGCGCGCCCTCAGGGATCCCCGCCCCACCCCACCACCATCCCCCTCCCCCAGCAGCTCCAGCTGCGTCCGCTCCCCTTCGCACCCCCTCCCCCCTGTTCGGCTGACAGTCTATTCGCGCCCGCACTTTCAGTACTGCAGAGCTACGAAATATTGCTTTTGTGTGTAAGCCAAAACCATCTACCGATCCCTCTCAACTTTTAATAAAAAACCCCTCCCCAGAGGATATCCCAGCTCCATTACCTTTCCTGTCTTGGCGGGAACTGCTTCCCCGCCGCCAATGCTGTGTCGAATCGGCTGGTCCCGGTCTAAGAGTCGGACTTTAAAAAAAATGAAAAAATTGAGCCCCCCCTTTTTTTTGTCCCATGGATTCATTTTTTTGTTCTAAAGTCCGCTAATTTTCAAAGTGAAGGGTGGGGAATGATTCTCTCTGAGCTTTTAGAACGCTAACCCAGGGGGCTTTTTGTGTTGAATCTGGCGTTCTGAATGTCCAGCCTCAGCTGCGGCGAGAAGATCTAGAAGGGGCGGGGCGGTTTGGAGCGGTAGTTTAATTAGGCGCCCGGGAATTGCAGCGGTTTGCAGTCCTTTAGCACTTGAATGCACACTTACAGAAGGAAAAAGGGTCCTTAGTGTGGTTTGGGGCTGGTGGGGAGTAAGGTGAATGTGCCGTTGTGGAACCAAAGCACAGGAAGCGCTTCCTCTCATCCCCAAGGAGCCTATCCCGCGGGCCGCGGCCGCCTCTGGACGGTCCGGAGAGAACATGGCGGCCCCCGGAGCCAGGAGCTGCAGCCTCTCGGGCCTGCTCCCGGCTCAGACCTCGCTGGAGTACGCTCTGCTCGACGCCGTCACCCAGGAGGAGAAGAATAACCTGGTCTACCAATATCTGCAGAAGGTGGACGGCTGGGAGCAGGACTTGTTAGTGCCCGAGTTTCCGGAAGGTGAGGGCATGGCTTCGCGGCGGGGACCCCTCCCGGAACCGCCCCTTCCTCGGGGACGGCGCCCTCCCCGAAGCGGTGGGCGAGGCGGGGTGGCGCCGCTACTCCCGAGCCTGGCGCGTTGCCCGACCCCAGCTGCGGCTGGGGGGCTCTGCCATGCCCCGGTGTCCGGAAGCGGCGGCAGACGGTGGGTTTCTGGAAGGCGGAGCCCTGCATATTCGTCCCTGTGACCTGAGCCCCGCCCGTGTCTTAGGTTAACATTCCATGGATGTTTAGTGACCCGGGTTGTCAATGACTAAAATGTCCATGCCACCCTGCCTTTTCTTTTTCAGTCTCAGTATCCTCATCTTTCTGCATCATCCTAGTAGCTAGCATTTACTGATCACTTCTTATGTGATACACAGTTCTAAACACTTAAGAGTGTTAACTTATTTAATCTTCCCTACAACCTACTGAGGTGCTCTTAGTCCTGTTTTACGCTTCAGGAAACTGAGGCACAGGGAGGTTAAGTAATTTGCCAAGGGCCTACCAACTAATATCTGCCAGAATTGGATTGTAGAGACCCCAGATTGCTCGATTTCTTAGTTGTATCACACTTCCCTGTTCCAAGTCGTGAAACTTGTAATTTTAAAAATCTGAATCAGTTGTGACCCATCTCCAAGGTTTGAATCGCGGCTCTGTGAGTGTTTGGAACGTGAGGGAATTAATATTTCCAGTAGTGCATTTTGTGAAGCACATCTTCCTATAGTAAATGAAACCCTACTTTACCTTCTTTGGTTGGAACTGTCATTGTTTTGCCTGGTGGTGTTGTCTTGTCTCCTGGCATGACACTGAAACCACATGTATAGTTAATTGGTTGGATGTGGCAGGGTTCAGTATCTCATGGGAGGTATATCGGAACTTTACCTCTGACAACAGTCTTGTGTGTCTTTTCAAACCTTTTTTCTTCCACCTTGAAAAGTGCTTATTTTTTCTGTTATTCTATACCGGATTTGAAATATTGCAGAATTCTTCCAGAAGAATTGGGTGCATGAGTACTTATCCCGTCAAAGAAACTTTAAAAGATTACATACATATACATACTTTTAAAAACCTTTGTGAGAAGTTAGTTGTATAGTACACTGTTATAAAAGAGCAGGCCATCAACTAGGATTTAGGTCAGTGTTTTTATTTTCTTGTTTGTATTTACAGTGAGTATTTTATTACCATGAGATTTGACCCCTACGACTGCTAAATAATGTAACAAAATAGTCAGGCTTCGTATTTGACAATCAAATTTTCTGGTAGATCTGTTTATTGAGAACAGAATACTAGAGATGTGTTTTTTCTTGGTTTCTTTATTAGCAAACTAATCAAGAAGTCATATCATAACTATCTCAGAAACAGTATGCTTATTTTATTTCTTAAAAGAAGCACATTTATAGGAAACGGTGTGGTATAATGGATGGATTCAGAGACCTGAGATTAAATCCCAGTTACTCCTTTTGTTAACTGCGAGATTTTGAGCAAGTTACTTGATTTCTCCACACCTACTTTGCTCACTTATAAAAATGAGTATAAGTTTTTTGTAAGAATGAGTATTTACTTTTCAGATTTATTACGTGCATTGGAGGTAGTATATCTAAAGTTCTTAGTTCATAGGCAAGCTCAGTAAATATTAGCAGCTTTTTAAATTATATTCATTGTCATTATTATAAAATTTATTATTATTAAGCCTGATAAGCACCTAATAACTGGCATGTAATAATATTTTCCCTACCCCCTCCTCCAATCTAAGTCACTGTTGACTATTTATAGAAAATAAACTTAAAAGACAGATTCATAAATATTTTGCAATTAGGGTGTAAAATAGAAAATTAGTTTGAAGTTTTATATGATCACTTGACCTGGTATACAATTAACACTTTATTAAAATGGATAGTTAAGAGATCACTGTACCCTAAAACTTCACTACATTGGATTAAATGGCAGAAATATTAGTTTGATTTGCAGATTTTTTTGGAATTTTGTTAAAATTGAGTAACTCCAGTTACTATTATTAGTCATTAGCTGTTATTCACTTGTTCTACGCAACTCTGGCTTTCAGTTTCTAAAATATTTCTGAATACCTGCTCCAGTGTATGATGAAATATCGTATGTTAACTATACTTTTTTAAGAAGGCATAATTGTTTTAGTAGCTGCATTTATTTACCTATAAGCAACAAATTCATTATCCTTGTTTTCTTAAAGATGCTATACTTTTAATAAAGTTTAACAAAATCTTCATAGTACATAGTTAAAATTGTAAATCATGGTCAAGTAATTATAAAATCTAATTTGCAAAAGAACAGATTAATGAGATTTTATTTTTCTTTGGAGGAAAGGAAACATCTTTCATCAATATTAATGTCGCTTCTGTGAAATCTATAATAACAGTGTATTTTGCTTACCTTTGTATTTAAAATATTTTGTATTTAAGATCTCATTCAAATCCAGAGCATTTCTGCTCTTTGTCTTATGAAGTTGGCTTAGGTATTTTGTATGTTTATACTTTATTTTGCCATTTTGCTCTATTTTGATATTTAGTTATGTCTTGCTATTTCTTAAGGTTGACCTTCATTCTCAGTAGCCCATTTGTACCTAATTGTGTACTTAGGCCCTCTTAATATTTGATATTTCCTTTTTTTTTTTTTTTTTGCGTAAATATGTTGACCTTACTTCCTTTCACACACAGATTGTAACACTATTTCTGAAAGAGATTGGTAGTTTTCTCGCTATATTTCTAGACACCCACTATAGCCATTTCCCCTTGTTCTCCTAACCCCCTCCCTGCACCTGTCCTCTCCTTGGAAATAATAGTGGTTCACATTTTAGTGGAAAGTTTTAGATAAATTGCCTTTTCCTTTACTCATGATAATTGACTTTGTGTAACTTTCAGGGTTAGAATGGCTGAACACAGAAGAGCCTATTTCTGTCTACAAGAATCTATGTGGAAAAGTGATCATCCTTGATTTCTTCACCTATTGCTGCATAAATTGTATTCACCTACTGCCTGATCTCCAAGCCTTAGAAGACACCTACTCTGATAAAGGTATCTGCCCTTTAATTGGTTTCTAACAGACTGCCCTGGCATGGGCACTGGAAGAGTAGCTGATTCATTTGCCTCATAGGAGAATGAATATTTGGTAAGACTTCAATAATTCTAAAAGTAATTTCTAATCTATGAAGATTCTATCTGCCTTTTTGTAAAGAGGTAAGTTTAGTGGTACTGACTTGCCTTCCTAAAGAAATAGCATTTAGTATATGTTTTTCTGTAAGGGTAAGGACATAATTTACTTTTTTCGTAATCAAGTATTTTTAAAAGGTCATTTTGTATATATCTAGACTTACCTAAATTTATTCTATGAAAATTGAAACTGACTAATTTTATACTCTTCTCACTGAAATAAAGGTTTAAGTTTTAAAGTTCTTATTAGAAAATGTGATTAGGCTTCCTTTAATTTCGAATGACATGAGCAATATTGGAATGTAAAATATAACGGCTTTCCTTTGACCCTGCGCTATGAAAAAATGATTTATAAAGGTTAATGTCTTCCAAAGCACATTAGGAAATCCTCTTTTACGGTATTGCAAACTCTGAAGCTGTAAGACATTATACTTAGTATTTACTTTAGAAATTTGATTTTTTTTTCAGATAATTTTTTTCTCATTTTCTAAGAAGAGAATTGGGTAAATGAAACTAAAGATTCTATTTGATTAGGTTTAAATTAATAGAAGCTCTACTCTAGGTATGGATAAAAAGGTGAGAGGGTCACTGATCTTGTGAGAATAAACATTTTTGTAGCACATCGTGACAAACAAAAAACAAACTTTTCTACATACAAATAAACTTCTGAAAAGTAAAATACTTTGTAAGTGGTCTTAACATTGTAATCTCAAAAAAACATTACTTCAGTAATATGCTATTATATGAAAATGCTGATAACTTAAAAGGTTTTTATGTTGCTCAGAAGCTAAGTTTAGTTCATAGTGACAAAAGCAAGCATACCCAGATATTATCACATGAAAGTTCATTAAGCTGTCACTAAATTCATTTGCTTTTTTGGAGCTAAGTGTCTGGTCTTGTTACTATCTGATATGTTTCTGAACGTATTTGCAGCAATGCTAATAGTTCTTGAAGTGACATTCAGCAGCCTATTTTAAATTCCTTGGATTGTTCAGTTCATCTTATCAGTCAGTAAGCCAGGATTGCTCAGCTCTGTGGGGAAGTGCTTATTAATTAAAAAACACCCTGAAAGAGGTCCAGTGTAATACCCAGTCTCCTTCCTCTGTAAACAGCTTTTAAAGTCAGGTTTGTAATGGTGGCCAGTATCACTTTCACAGTATCATATGAGAAATTATAAATGCAGATGTTTAAAACAAAAAGTGAAAAGATACTGTATTTAATAATAACTAATGATTCCATCTCCAAACATTTTTAAAGAATGTAGCTATGCCCTAAGGTTATTAATTCGTAACAATTTAGTACTTATTTATATTAAACTGAAGGTATCTGGTTTTTTTTTTCCTTTACTATTTGAGAGTTCCTAAATTTTTTTTTACCTTTTCATGCTGGATTCATTAATGGTATGTTATAAACAAACTTAGCACAATAACTTATCTAAGGAAAAACACTGTTGTCCTTAGTTGTAAGAAAACAACTATTAGGAAAACTTGGTATATTTTAAAATGTGATTGCTCTGTGTGTGTGTGTGTGTGTGTTAGTGTATGTTAGTGTATAATTAAATCAGACTTTTAAACACCTACATCCCACAACACCAGTGAGTACATGCTGGTATTTGTATTATGTAGTATATACTATTTTTCTGTTTTATGCTTTATTAAAACTTAGAAAAATGCATTTTAAATTTTATAGTGAATCTAAACTTTATAATGCGTCAATATAGCATTTCATTTTGTGTCAGGATTCCCAAAACCATCACCAGGTTCAATAATTCTTTAGGAGGACTCACGGATTCAGCATGTAGTTGCGCTCATGACTGTATTTATAGCAAAAAGATAAAGCAGAATCGGAAAAGACGTATAGGGCTAAGTCTAGGGGAGAACAGACGCAAGTTTCCAGAGTCCTCTCTCAGTGGAGTCTCACAAGACGGTTTAACTCCCTTGGCAAAGAGTTGTAACAACATATTTGAGATGCTGCCAACCAGGGACGCTCATTGGAGACTGCCCAAGGTTTTTATTGGGGGCTGGCCACATAGGCAGCTTCTGCCTGCCTCCAAGTACCAAAATTCCTAGACTCCCAGAAGGAAAGCAAGTGTTCAGCATAAACCACAGTATTTATACAAACAGTTTAGGCATAGTGAGCCCCTCTTATCAGTTACGGGAATGGAAGGGACCCTCCTGAAATCCAGGCAAGGGCCAGCCTTACTGAAAGCAGAGCCTTTGAAAGAACAGCAGCAAGGCCTGCTATGTTAACTCTTTTCTGCAGACACTGTTTTCTTTTTACAGCAGGCCATATATTTTTTATTCTGTGTGCTTAAAGTATGAGGAAAATATTGGCCAATTTATGGCAGACTTTCAGAGTGTTTCATGTAGATCCAGGGTAATGTCAGTTTTTGAATTTCTAAAAGATTTTCAAATTTTCTTCTGATCTCTGCTTCAGTGATTTTGATCCTTTAATTTCATGTTTCCATTGTTCTTCTATAAAGTCTAAAATCCTACATCTCCACACTCTTCTTCCCCACTCCCTTCTTCTCTTCCCGAGGGTGTTCTCGCCTACCTAGCCTGCCTCAGTTTCTCAGTGTCCTTGTTCCTTTTGCTTGAAGGCCCTGACACATGGTGTTCTCTCTGCCTGGAATGACCCCATCCTTTCTTGCCTAGTAAAGTCGTGCCTGTCTTTTAGATCTCAATATCTGTTTATAGTTTTTGTAACATGTGGAACTCCTCACATATTTTCAGTCTTTGCGTTTAACTAAGTTATTATAGTGCCTATGATTAAACTATACTTTCTATTGTATACTATATTATATACATATTGTATATATTACTATATACAGTTGTAATTCAGTACAGTTAGCTATAACTCTGAAATTTAAGACCTCTGAAGCTTTTAAAATGATTTTTAAAGTTATTACTAATCTCTTGGAAGCAGTTACTCTTTTTACATGGTTTCTCCTTTCTGCATTTCCTTCCTTCATCTTCCCTCTCCCCTTCCCCATCTTTCTCTTTTCTCCATCTTCTCCCTCTTTCTTTTCTTTCGTCATTATTTAATTTAAAATTGAACAGTTTTGATCCTTGTGTTGGCAAAAGAGTCATAAAGTGAAGCATCTTTTACATTTTACTTTTTATTGTGTATGATTAATAGAAAAACAAATATTTTAAGAAAAATCTATACTTACTTTAAAGTTCTTAACTGAGAAAATGGGAGGCATTGTTATTTGACTGTTGTCTTTGTATGAAGATCAATATATTCTATTTAGACAATGATATGGTTTATATTGTCAACGTAAGAACGACCCAACATGCAGAGAATTTTTATGAGTTTATTTGAGCCAAACTGATGTCATGCTGGGAAGCAAGATCTCAAATATTCTAGAGAATGACAGTTTTGCAGTTCTTTTTATACATTTGCAGTTAAGGAGGGAACATAGCAAAGTTTACATTAAGGTGGGAGAAAGCAAAGCAGGGAAATCTTTATGACTGGATTACAAGGTCATGTGTTCCATTGAGGGTGGTTATGGCTCTGAGGGGCCTGAAAAAGAAGATTACTCTGACATTTCAAAGGTATATTAACTAGATGCACAAGAACAGTGGACAAGGCTGGCTTGAAGCAAAGAAACCTTTTTATAGGCCTGGGGCATGACTACCTACCATGACCTGCCCATTTGGGAATTTATGATCAGATCACCTTGTGAAGTTACTTTAGGTCACTGATTTATTACAGAGCCCCTTTTTCATTCACAGTATACTATACAAATATATAAATTTCTTTAGTATTTGTGTCCTGTCTATTCATTTATTTCCTACTATGTATTAGTGAATAGTAAAACATGCATAGTCCCTAAATAATAGGAATTACAGTCTAACGGAGAAGACTTATAATCAGATAATCACGCAAATATTTTTGTAATTTCTGATTAGTGCTGAGAAACAAAATTACAGGGTGCTATGAAAACAAATAATGGTGTTTACCGTAATCTGGAGAAATTAAAGAAAGCTTTCTTAAGAGTAAAATTGAGTTTGAGATATGTAAGTATGGCTTTACTAGCTGAGAAAGGGTAAAAGCATTCCAGGCCCAGGGACTAAGTGTCAAGGCCTTAAAGCAAGAGGAATAATGACGTTCTTGAGGGACTGAAGGAAAGCCAGGCCACTACAACACCCTGAAAGGGGGAAGAAGGATGTGGAGAAGATGCTGGAAAAATAAGACTCGGTTTTTATATTAAGAACAATGGAAAGCTAATGAAGGATTTTCTAGAAGAGGGTGACATGATCAAATTTTTGTTCATTAAAATGTTAGTCCAATTCCTGGGTGGGTAACTAACTGGTGGACAAGAATGGATGTAAGAGATATGTGACAAGGCCATTGTTGTGCTCTCTGTGAGACATGATAATAGCTTGAAACAAGTTATAGATGTTAAGATCAACAGGACTTGGTCCTGGATTAAATATGCGTGACGAGAGAGGGCTGCTTGGGTATTACAGAGACATCCTAGGTAGGTTTCTGGCTTGTGATGGTGCCATTCAGTGAAAGGAAACACTATAAAAAGGACAAGGTTGGAGGGAAAGGTCATGAATTTAGTTTGAAGTATCTGAGATTTGCACTTCATTTTCAATGAGATTTCCATTGCTCTTAAGGATAAAGATCTAAATCCTTACTGTGACTCAATAAGACTGACCCTATGTGTATGTTTGTTCTTACTTTGTTCCATGTTCCCCTTTATTCTCTGTGTTTTAGTCACTTTAGTCTTCAGTCTCTCTTTCACGTACCCTTTTTTGCATGTGTAGTTTTCTGTCTCTGGAATCTCCTCTATTGCTCTCTTCACCTAGGTGGCACCTTCTCATAGTTCAGATCTCACCTTAATCATCGTTCCTTCAAAGAAGTGTTGGGGTATGTTGATCAGAGTGAAAAAATATATATTATGTATAATATAATATGTATTATATATTACATATATAAAATACATACGGACTTGACTAATGGATTCTTATTTAATTCATTGAGTTATAAATCACCACTGTCACTATTTTGATTTTCAAATTGTCCCTATTTGACTAATGAGATCCCCTTCAGGCTATCATCTATATCCTTCTGACATGTCCTTATCATTCTTCGAGCACTTCCTTATTTGTCACAACAAAGTATTTCTAAGTTCATCATTTACTTTCCTGTTCCCACCCCTGAATTACCATTTCTCCAAGGAGCTCTCATTCCTTTCAGTATGGAGTATCGAGAAACCAAGATCTAGGCACTAGATGTACTCAATGCTACTGGGATGTCTTCGTTGCTAGTTCTTTCAACAATTACTTAGAGTAGCTTCTCCCTTCTCCCATGAGGTTATATTACCCATTTTAAGTACAGCTAGACTAATTTGTTTCTCTTTGTATTTTTAGCCTTTCCCATTTTTGCTGATTTTGTTAGATTTTGAGTATGTAAAATTTTAACATGCTCCTAAAAGACGTAACTAATACAAAAAGTATAGTTTCATACACTCATCTCTTCTTCCTGTTCATATCTTCTCATTCATTCTTTCTTTCTTTTTTTCTTAATTTTACACAAAAGGTGACATAGTATAAATATTTTTTTTGCACTTCACTTTTTTATTCTGGCAGACATTCCATATAAAGAATTTCCTGATTATTTTTAATAACTGCATATTAGTATTTTGTGTGTGTGTATGTGTGTGTGTGTGTGTGTGTGTGTGCGCGCGCCATAATTTATTCAGCCTTTCTTCTATGTATTGGCCCTTTGGTCGTTTCCAGTATTTAGCAGTTATGAACAGTGAATAATCTTGTGAATATATTTTCGTGTTGCTGGTGGTATATCTTAGGGATAAATTCCTAGAAGTGGATTGCTGGGTCATAGTTAAATGCATATATAGTTTTGATAGTGCCAAAAATATGCATCAGGAGGGTTGACCAAGTTTGGATTCCTGCTAGTCGTTTGAGGGTGCCACGTCCCCACCACTCCTCTAATAAAATATGTTGACATATTTTTTAAATGTTTACTGACCTAAGAGGTGAGAAATGATATCTTAGTGTAGTTTTAAACTGAATTTTTGAGTGGGGTTGAATATCTTTTCATATATTTATAGCTATTTATTATAAATGAAGTTTTGTCAAGCATCGTGTTCTCTAACTGGTTTTTGTTTAGGTATATAAAGACTATTGATTTTTTTGTGTTAATTTAATATTCTACTTCTTGAATCTTCTGTTATTTAGTTTAGTTTTATAACTGATCCTCTTGAGTGTCCTTAACATACTCTCATATTATCTGCAAAGAAAATCTCCAATTCTTATATCTGTAATTGATTTCTCTTGTCCCATTTTTTCAGCTAATACCCCTCCCCCCAATTCATTGTTAAATAATACAGGAGACAGTGGGCATCTTTGCTTTGTTTCCTACCTTATTGGAAATACTTCTCATTTTCCTCTGTTAAGTAAGAGGCTGGTCTTAGGACTCAGTTATATTTATTTAATTAACAAGGTATCAAAGGACAGAACTTAAAATTATTTCTCAATAAATCTGACATCAAAAACAAAAATCTGCTACTTTCGGTTTGGAGAAGAATGAATGGCCACCTGATTTTTCATCTCCCCACTTGTCCTCTGCTCCCCTCCAAACATAAAAACAACAAAGAGTAAATAAAACCACACTTGATCCTGCATTCAGCAATACTAGGAGACAGAGATCATGGCCTTCAAGTTACCTGTAAGTTGAGAAATAAACAGAATTCCATTAAAGGTCCTGCTGCAAGCCTGCAGGTGCTAAGAACAGGGATGGAGGAGGCTTAAAATAGAATTAAAAAAATAGAATGGTTCAGAGATCTTTGGTGAAACACAGTAACCCCCTTACTTGCGGAAAGAGAAACTCCAACAGTAAATGCAAAATACTGAACACAGGTTTGTATAGAGTAGATCATAGTACTAGCTCTTGAAAAATTGAAAGATTCAGAATGGAAGCCTTAGAGAAGCATTGCTTGGGGAGGGAATCAGATACACAGTTGTGTGCTTTCCTTCAGAGAGTGTCTCCTGAAGAGAAAAAAGAAAAGAGGGAAAAGTTAAGGATCTTGCAGAAGCAAAGGCAAAATACACATCAACCACTCCTTCCAACAGTGCTATCCAAAAATGAAACTGCACAGAAAAAGGGAACCGTCAGAAGAGGGTGCTCTCAAACTGAGAGCCCTGTCCACAAAATGCATAGGAATAATGAAAAACAGAACATATCCACATAAACTGTTAAAGGATGGGAATGTATTTGAAGGTGAAATGTTGGTGAAAAGTCTCACTTAAAAAATGATCACGAAATTGACAACCATAACACAGTCTTTCATATTGAATTCCATATCCTCAAACATCATTTTATAATAATGAAAAAACAGCTTGAATCAGAAATTCAAAAACTGAGAACAAAAATGGATCAAAAAGAGAAAAAAAAGGAAGAAATGTGTTTATTGAACTCAGAAAAGAAATAGAAGAAAAAGGTAAGAATTATATCAAATGAAGACTAAATTACAAGGTGCCTAAGGGATAGTAAAAGCATATAAAAATGTAATAAGGAGCATTGAAGTAAATCAGGAGGAAAGCAAACATAGAAAATGAAAAAAATTAAAGAAGTAAAAAAGGTTAAAAATGAAATGATTGAATTGGAAGATAGCAGAAGAGGTCCAACATAAGACTACTTGGAGACTCTAAAAAGAAAATCAAAACCGACTATAACTAATATCTAAAATTAGAATCCAGGAGAATATTTCAAAAATAAAAGAAACTTTGAATATACATATTGAGATGTCCTTCCAGCTACCAGAGAAAATTGACCTAGAAAATCCCAAGAAGTATCCTAGTAAAACTATTACAGTTTGAAGATGTTTTTATAAAAAATCCTCAGGGCCTTCAGGAAAAACGGTGACTTTTAAAAAGTCATTTATGTCTTTTAAAAAGATGACTTTTAAAAATAACTAAAAAATTAGACTAGACAGACTTCACAAATGTGCAAAGCAAGGCAACAGTAGAACATTTTCAAGAATTAAGTAGAGAAGGTACAAACCAAGGATGTTATATCCAACCACCTGTCTTTTAAGAATCTCTTAGGGTTAGAGAAACGATTTTCATTATCCAAGAACTCAGAATACTGTGCATGTGTGAGTCTACTCTGTGGTAAATCTCTTTGAGGGAGAGCTGCTTCTAACCAGGGGTGACTAAGGAAACTCAGATAGATGGCTGAAGGTTTCATACGTGTATTTTAGAGCTAAGACCAAAAAGAGGTTGTAAAGTTTTGGTGTGTCAGGGTTTGATCAAAGAAGCAGAACCACTGAGAGTAATAGAAATAATAAAGGATTTCCTATAGGCACTTGACCTTATATAATTGTGGGAGCTGGTTAACTAGTCTACATGTGACTGTTACTTCTATGTCTAGTGCGTCAACTTGAAGTCAGGTCTGGCAGGTGAAAAGAAAAGATGGATATGAAGTAGGGGAGAGAAGGAGTAGTTGCAACCTGCAAACATTAACAGGAACCCACAGAAGCTTCAAATTTAATGAAGTGACCAGCAGAGTTAATTGGTGCCCTTCGTCATGGAGCTAAACACTCACCAGGTCTAGGAGTTAGAGAAGCCGAGGGAGGAGATCTGGCAGGAGCTGGTGCAGCTTTGGGGCCCAGCTGCTATCCCACACCAGTAAAGATAGGCAGCAGAAAATCTGCAAGGTGTGTGTGAACTGTAGTAGAGCCTAGTGCCCTGCACCCGTCTTCCAAGCTGATGCTTCCTTTTTTACCTTCCACTTCTTTCACAAAGTATCTCTTGTGGTCTAGGATAACCCATAACTCGGCAGGGAATTGAGTGCTGGAAAACTTCCAATTTAGCTAAATTGACGAAATATAAATCCATTACTCATGGGTAGAACAATAAAATCATGTATCTTGACAGAAATGGAATGCAACTAAAGAAAGATGGAAAGAAAAGGGAGAGAGAACAGGGAAATGAGTGTACACATCTATATAGCTATTGATTATTGTATAAGTAATAGGTGGGAGTTAAAAGATACCATTTAAAAGTGATAGACCAGATAGTAAAAGTTATGAAAAATGGAGATTATGTACTTCTATAATATGACAGAAAGTATTAATATAAAGAGAACTACTGGAACAAAAATACAAACTTTCCTAAAACCCCAAAGAAATTTTTTTAAAAAGATAAAGGATACACTAAAGAAATACCATCAAGTATAATATATACAAATGTCAATGTAGGATAATATGAAAGAATTGAGATCAAACATACCAGTTGTATCAATACAACTGAATATGGTTCTATCGAAAGAGGTAGCCATCAGTTCCTATTTTATTTTCTATTTTTTTTTTAATCAGGAGTAGATGTTGAATTTTTTTTCTGTTTTGTACCTCATTAATTCCTGGTTTTATCTTTGTTATTTCCTTCTTTGATTTATTTTCTTTTGATTTATTTTGTTCTTTTCCTAGATTTGTTAGTGGGGAATTAATTCATCTATGGTAATTTTCATTGATATAAATGTTTGAGGCTATGAATTGAAGGCTATGAATTTTCTTCTCTCAATGCATTAACTATATCCCATAAATTGATATATAATATTTTTATCATATTTTAGAAATTTTTTAATTTTGACTTTTGTTTCACCTCTCACTCAAGTTGATAGAGGGTTTTAAAATTTCCAAGTGGAAAAGTGTGACATAATAGAAAATATATATGTATTGGTCTTTGCCCCGGGTTCCTGGCACAGAGCTCCTAAACTCTCTTGTAATCTAAGAGATAAGAGCACTAGGAACATCTTTTGTTCTTATATTTGATCTTTGACCTGAATTCCTGGCTGGAGTTCCTCAATCCCTTAGAATTTCCTGGGTGATAACAGTGTCTTTTGTTCCAAGGTGACCCTTGGTGCGCTCCTGGGTGAGGGCAGGTCTCCAGAAAGACCAAGCTATGATTAGAAACTTGGAAGTTTTAGCCCCACACCCCATTCTTTATTAACTCCATTCCACGGAGTTAATGATTGATCATACATACTTATGTGATAAAGCCTGCATAAAGGTTCCTAAGAGTTCAGAGAACTTCTGAGTTGGTGAATATACAGAGGTGCTGAGAGAGTGTTGAGCTTGGAGAGGGCATGGAAGCTCTGCCACCTTCCCCCAAACCTTCTTGCCCTATGCGTCTCTATCATTTGGATAATCATCTCTATCCTTTTTCATATCATTTTGTAGTAAACTGCTAAAGATATGTTTACCTGAGTGTTTTGAGCTGTTCTAGCAATTAAATCCAAGGGAAGGGTCATGGGAACCTCTAATTTGTAGCAAAATCCAACAGAAGTTGTGAATAACTTGAGAGGCCTACTTGTGATTGGCTTCTAAGTAGGAGGGCAGTCTCATGGGACTGAGCCCTTAACTACAGAGTCTGCTAATTCTGATGAGTGTCAGAATTTAATTGAATTACAGGACACCCATCTGGTCACAGACAAAAGCTTAGTGTGGTCAAAAAAGCAGAAATCTGGTGTCAAAAGTGTGAGTGAGGTAGTAGCGTAAGAGTGAAAGAGAAACACATGGGAATAGTATGAGTTTTTCCTGAAGGCCTCCTTTTTTATTATAAATATCCAGTTTTATCATATTGTGCTTAGAGTGTAATTTAATTTTATTTGTAATCAATATTTATAAATATTTCATGTATACTTGAGAGAAAGGTGTATTATCAGATTACAATTTGATATATATCAATAAGATCTATTCTACTTCATTAATTATTATCTTAATTCAGCTTTCTGTATATTCACGTTTTTCTGCTTGATCTGGCTCACGCTGAGAGTGATATGTTTCTGCTTTATTAAGTTCCTTCTCTTGTTATATGGATATTCATAACTTTTACCCTTGTTGTGAAGGCTCTTCACACTAAAACATTTCTTCCTTTGTTACGTTGGTATCAGGATCACAACCATTGTGTTGCTTTCATTTGCCTGGTGCACCTTTGCCTATCCCTTTCTTTTTAGCTTTTCTGATTCACTTAATTTTAGTTGAGTCTCAAATATGCAGAACGTATCCAGATCTTTTAATAGATAAATTAAGCCCAGTCACATTTATTTGATAATTGTGTATAATTATTGTTATGTGTATTAGGTTTTATTGTTGTTTCTCAACATAATGTTCTTTCTTTGCTATTTTATTTTACTAATTTCTTTCGATAGTTAGAAAAGGTTGTATTTTTTTCTTTTTTCACTAAATAACTCGTTTACTTTAAAAGAGAAAAATAAATGAGTGATATACTACACATATATGTGGCTTATTACGTGCCAGGTATTATGCTAAGGATGTGATATGAATTATAAAAATTAAACTTAGAAATATTACGAAGAAAGTACTCTTATTTCCCATTTTTAAATTTATTTTTTATTGAGATAACATTGGTTTATTATATAAGTTTCAGATATTCAACATTATAAATCGGCATCTGTATGTACCACATTGTGCTCACCACCAAAAGTCGTTTCCATCTGTCACCGTGCAGTTGAGCCCGTTTACCTGTGTCACCATCCCTCCGTTCTCCTTTTCCTCTAGTGACCACCAATTTGTGTCTGCCTCTGTAAGTTTGTTTTTGTTTTATCTGTTCATTTGTGTTTTTTTTACATTCAGCATGAGTGAAATCATATGGTATTTGTCTTTTTCTGTCTGACTTATTTTACTTAGCCTAATACCCTCCAAGTCTACTATGTTGTCACAAATGGCAGGATTTCACCTTTTTATGACTGAGTTGTATTTCATGGAGTGTGTGTGCATGTGTGTGTGTGTACGCACACCACATCTTTATCCATTCATCCTTCGATGGACAGTTAGATCATTTCCATTTCTTGGCTATTGTAAATAATGCTGCAATAAACATAGGAGTGCATGTATCTTTTTGAATTAGTGTTTTTGTATTCTTCAGAATACCCAGAAGCGGAATAGCTGGATTACGTGGCAGTTCTGTTCTTAATTTTCAAGGACTCTCCACACTGTTTTCCATACTGGCTATATTAATTTACATTCCTACCAGCAGTGTAGAAGAGTTCCCTTTTCTCCACACCCTCTCTAACACTCGTTTGTCTTTTTGATGATAGCCGTTCCAGCAGGTGTGAGGTGATATCTCATTGTGGTTTTGATTTGTATTTCCCTAGTAATTAGTGGTGTTGAATATCTTTTCATGTGTCTATTGGCTATGTCTATCTTCTTTGGAAAAATGCCTATTCCGATCCTCTGCCCATTTTTTTAATCACGTTGATTTTTGTTGAGATGTATGGTTTCTTTATATATTTTGGACAGTAATCCATTATTAGATATATGACTTGCAAATATTTTTAACCATTTGATAAGTTGCCTTTTTATTCTGTTGGTAATTTCCTTTGTTGTATAGAAGCTCTTTAGTTTGATGTAGTCCCATTTGTTTATTTTTCCTTTTGCTTCCCTTGCCTTTGGAGTTGAATCCACAGAAACATCACCAAGACCGATGTCAAGGGGCTTACTTCCTATGCTTTCTTGTATGTATTTTATGGTTTTAGGTCTTATGTTCAAGACTTTAATTTATTTTGAGTAAGTTTTTGCGTGTGGTGTAAGATAGTGGTCTAGTTTTATCCTGTGGCTGTCTAGTTTTTCCAGCATCATTTATAAAAGAGACTTTTCTTTCTCCATTGTGTGTTCTTGGCTCTTATATCGTAAATTAGCTGTCCATATATATGTAGTTTTATTTCTGGGCTCTCAATTCTGTTCCATTGATCTGTGAGTCTGTTTCTTGCCAGTGCCATACTGTTTTGGCTATTATAGCTTTGTAGTGTAGTTTGAAATCAGGGAGTGTGACCCTCTGGTTTCATTATTTTTTCACAGAATTGCTTTGGCTATTTGTGGTAGTGTGTAGTTTCATATACATTTTAGGATTTTTTGTTCTGTTTCTGTGGAAAATGCCTTTGGGATATCAATAGAAATTGCATAGAATCTGTAGATTGCTTTAGGTAATATGGTCATTTTAATAACACTGTTTCTTCCAGTCCACGAGCATGGAATATCTTTTCTTTTATTTGTGCCTTCTTCAGTTTCTTTTAACAGAGTCTTAGAGTTTTTAGGTTTTCGTGTCCTTGATAAAGTTTATTCCTAGATTTTTTGTTGTTGTTATTGTTATTGTGATTGTAAATGGGATTGTTTTCTTAATTTCTTTCTCATTTTTTTGTTGTTGTTAGTGTATAGAAATGCAACAGATTTTTTGTGTATTGATTTATACTCTGCAATTTTACTGTATTTGTTTATTTTTTCTAATAGTTTTTTAGTGGAGTCTATAGGGTTTTCTATATATAAAATCATGTCATCCACAAATAGTGACAGCTTTACTTCTTCCTTTCCAATTTGGATGCCTTTTATTTCTTGCCTGATTGCTCTAGCTAGGACTTCCAATACTATGTTGAATAATAGTGGTGAGAGTAGACATCCTGGTCTTCTTCCTCATCTTAGAAGAAAAGCTTTCTGTTTTTCACCATTGAGTATGATATTAGTGATGGGTTTATCATATATGATCTTTATTATGTTGAGGTACTTTCTTTCATTCCAGTTTTATTGAGAGTTTTTATAATAAATGGATGTCTAATCTTATCAAATGCTTTTTCTGCATTTATTGAGATGGTGATATGATTTTTATCCTTCAGTTTGTTAATGTGGTATATCATGTTGATTGATTTTTGGATATTGAACCATCCTTGCATCCCTGGTATAAATCTCATTTGATCCTTTTAATGTATTGTATTTGGTTTGCTAGTATTTTGTTAAGAATTTTTGTTTCTGTGTTCATCAGAGATATTGCCCTGTAATTTTCCTTTTTTGTGTTGTCCTTGTCCGGTTTTAGTATCAGGGTAATGTTGCCCTCGTAGAATGAATTGGGAAGTGTTCCCTCTTAACTTTTTTGGAGGAGCTTGAGAAAGATAGGTGTTAAATTTGCTTTTAATATTTGTAGAATTCACCAATGAAGCTGTCTGATCCTGGACTTTTGTTTTTTGGGAGTTTTTCAATTACTGTTTCAATCTCCTTACCAGCAATTGGTTTATTCAGATTTTCTATTCATGATTCAGTGTAATTCAATATGAGTCTAACAGTTTATCCATTTCTTCAATATTTTCTAATTAAATATAGGTATTTTTTAGTATTTCTGTGGTATCCATAGTAATTTAATTTTTATTTCTAATTTTAATTATTTGGGTCTTCTCTTTTAACGAGTCTAGCTAGTTTTGTCAATTTAGTTTATCTTTTCAAAGAACCAGCTTTTATTTGCATTGACCTTTTTTATTGTCTGTTTAGTCTCTATTTCATTTATTTCCATTCACATTTTTATTTCCTTCCTTCTCCTGACTTTAGGCTTTGTTTGTTTTTTCGTTTCCTCATTCCTTTACATGTAAGGTTAGGTTGTTTGAGACTTTTATTGTTTCTTGAGGTAGGCCGTATTCCTATAGACTACCCTCATAGTACTGCTTTTGCTGGATTCTGTAGATTTTGATGTTATATTTTTACTTTCATTTGTCTGTTTTTATTCTGTTATTTCTTCTTTGTTTTTTTTTGTTGTTGTCATTGACTGAATAGTTGTTCAGTAGCACGTTTAATCATTACATATTCGTGATTTTTCAGTTTCTTAAAGTTGATTTCTAGTTTAATACTGTTGTCAGTAAAGGTGCTTGATGTGATTTTATCGTTACATTCATTGAGACTTGTTTTGTGTCCCAACTTAATAGTTTATACTTGAGAAGAATATGCTTTTCGTTGCTTTTGGGTGAAAAGTTTTTATATATATAAAGTCTGCTTGGTCTAATATATCATTTAAGGTTGCCCTTGTTCACTTTCTGTCTAGACGATCTACCTATTGATTTAAGTAGGGTGTTAAGGTTCTTTACTATATTATTGTGTAGCTGTCAATTTCCCCCTTGCAGTCTGTTAATAGTTGCTTTATATATTTTGGTGCTCCTACATACATATTGGTAAATGTAATGTCTTCTTGGTGGATTGTCCCTTTTATTATGTAATGTCTATCTTTGTTCCTTTTACTTTTTTTATCTTGAAGTTTGCTTTCTTTTGCATTCTGTTTGTTTTGAGTATCATCTTTCACCCCTTTACTTTCAGTCTATGTTTGAGTCTCCTGCAGGCAGCATATAGTTGGGTCTTATTTTTTAATCCATCCAGCCACTCCGTGCCTGTGCCTTTTGATTGGTGAGTTCTTTCTGTTTACACATAGGGTAAGTATTGATACATAAGGGCTTACGACTGCTATTGGCTGTCTGCTCTATATTGGCATTATTTCTTTTCCTTTGTGTTTCTGTCTGCCATTTTATTTTGGTGGTTTTTTATCATGTTTTTCTCAATTTTTTTTTTGTTTCATGTCTCTGCTCTAGATTTTTGTTTTGTGGTTATTAAGAGGTTTGTATAAAATGTCTTGTGGATAAAATAGTCCCTATTGTGCTGATAGTGTCTTATCTTCATTTGCCTATAGAGGTTCGGTTCTTTTATTCCTCTTTTATGTTTTTGTTGTTACAAATTATTCCTTTGTATCTTGTGAATTCATTATCAAATGGAGGTAGTTATAGTTATTTTTAATGGTTTTCACCCCTGTAAGCTTTTTGCTGTACTTCAGTGTTTGACACTCTCGTCGGAAATGGCATCACTCTAAGTTTTGCGTACTTGTGTTTTTCATTCCTGGTGGAAGAACTCTTTTCACCATTTCTTGTCAGACAAGTGTTGTGAACTCCAGACAGGTGTTGTGATGAACTCCAGACAGGTGTTGTGAACTCCAGACAGGTGTTGTGGTGAACTCTCTCAACTTTTGTTTGTCAGGGAAAGCCTTTATTTCTCTGTCATATCTGAAGAATACCTTTGCCGAATGGATTATTCTAAGGTGGCAGTTCTTATCTTTCAGTGTTTTGAATTTGTCATACCCTCTTTTGGCCTGTGGTGTTTGTGCTGAGAAATCTGCTTATAACCTAATGGGGGTACCTTTGCAGGTTACTCTCTTTTTTGCCCCCTGCTTGCTTTTAAAATCTTTCTTCATCATTGACTTTAGACAGTTTTAATGTAATTTGCCTTGGAGAAGGTCTTTTTGTGTTGATAAGTAGGTGTTCTGTTAGTTTTGCGGATTTGGATACCTAGTTTGTTCCCCGTTTGGGGGTATTCTCAGCTGTTATTTGAACAAGCACCCAACTCTCTTTTCCCCTCTCTTCTTCGGGATACCCATTATCCTTATGTTGCCTTTTCTAATGTAGTCAATTCTTGTAGAGTTTCTTCATTTTTGTCTTTTTCATGTTATGTCTCTCCTTCCACCTGAATCATTTCTAGATTTCTATTTTTGAGCTTGCTAGTCCTCTTTTCCATGTGGTCTACTCTATTTCCAGTGCTTTCTAATGCATTCTTCTCCTCACTGAGTTATTCTCCTTCAGAATTTGGTTCATTTTTAGTCTCTTTGGTAAAGTACTCCTTCTATTCATTAATTTTATTCCTGAATTTATTGAACCGTCATTCTGAATTTTCTTGTAGCTTATTGAGTTTCTTCATGACAGCTATTTTCAGTTCTGTCAGATTGCAGTCTTCCATGCCTTTAATTTTACTTTCTGGAGAATTGTAATTTTGTGTGTGTGTGATACTATATTACTTCATAGTACTTGATGACTTGTTCCTGGTATATTGGAAGTAGTGAATATCTTTCTGTGTTGCATCTAGTTATATTTTAGAACTAGTGTTTTCCACTCTCTACTGCCTTTGCCAGTGGTGTCACTGGTCCCCTTGTCACTGCTTATGCCTCTGAGGTCACTTGCCTTGCTGCCGTCCATGTTGCTGCTTCACCAGTACCTCTGCTATTCCTGGTGCATGTGGTTGGAGATTCTTGGAGACTTAAGTCACAGGTGGCTCTCCACTGCCCTGGGCACTGGGGTCTTGGGTGCTCCACAGCAGTTCCTGGAACCTTAGGCCATAGGCATCACCCCAACTGCTCTGGGCACCAGGGTCTTGAGTGCAGTTCTGGCTGCTGGGAAGGCTGAAGTCACAGTTGCAGTCACCGCTGCTGTCAGAGGTGGGGTCTTATCTGGCTTATGGGAGCTGCAGAGGTTCTCGGAGCTTCATGTCACCACTGCCACTGTCACGGGCACTGGGGTCCTGGGTGCAGCCCTTGCTGCTGGGGTTGCTCAAGTGAAGTTGCCTCCACTATGTGGGGGCTGCCTGGGTCTTGGACACTGCTGTGGTTCTTGGAGCCTCTGGTCTCCAATGGCAAGTGCCTCCATGGCACCTGGATCTTCCAGCCATGGGTGATGCCACTGTTCTTAGAGCCTTAGGAAGCAATGCCCGTACCACTGCCATGAGCTCTAAAGTCTTTGGTGCAGCCCTTGTTGCTGGGAGGGCTGAGGTCACTGTCAGAGGAGAAGAGATTGACCAGTTCTCAGGCACTATTGGGGTTCCTGGAGCCTCTAGATGCAGACTCCACCTCGGCTTCTGGTGCCTCCCACTGCCGGCTCCAGCAATGCTGTTACCCTGGCTCTGCAGCCCTCATGAGGCCCAGTCCACCAACCTTCACATGTGCAGATGTGTGGATCTCTCAGGCATCCTAGTGTACTGTGCAGAGGATTCTAGGTTGGGCTTTGGATGTCCTACTGGTTGTAATTTAAAATGGAGAGAAAAAAGGAAGTATGCTAACATCACTCTGTATTTTTTTTATTGGTTATCTTTGTGCTTGTAACTTTAAAATATTAACAGTTTTTACACTATACTAGGTGCTATGCTAAATGCCTTATACAGATTGTTTTAATCCTCAGAACTGACCTATGAGGCAGTTCCTATTATTTTCTCCATTTTACTAATAAGAAAATCAATGCACAGAGAGGTTAAGTAACTTGCCCAAAGTAATACAGGAAGTGTGACTTCATAGCCCTTGCTATTTTTTTTGAAAAACTTTGTTGTGGAATAATTAACACACAGTGAACTGCACATATTTTTTAAGTGTACATTTCTTCCCACTCCTACCCACCACCCTCTCCTCAGTCTCCAAGCAACCACTAATCACGGTCTTTTTCTGTAGCCGCTTTCTAGATGTTTGGGGGACGGGGGTTGTGTGTGCGGTTTTGAGCAGTTTTTATGTGTCTTGATATAACTTTTTTTCAATTTATCATATTTTTGGTGTGCTAATCTTGAATTCTGTAAATTTATATTTTTAATCAAATTTTGGAAGTTTTGGCATCATTCAAATATTTTTCTCAAACTCAATCTCTTTCTTTTCTTCTGGATTCCAATTGCATGTATATTGGGTCTTTTGAAAGTTCCACGAGACCCTAAGGTTCCGTTCTTTTTTTTTTTATATCTTCTTTATTTTATTCAGATTGGATAAATTTCGCTGAGCTCTCTTTATGTTCATTAACTTTTTTCTTTGTAATCTCCTTTTTACCAGTGAGCTCATCTAGTGAATTTATTCCACTTACGCTATTTTTCAGTTCTAAAATTTTCATTTAGTTCTTTTTTTATACTTCCTATTTCTCTGTTTATATTTCTTATCTTTCATTCATTTCAACTGTGTTTTTCTTTACCTTATGGAGTATAGTTATCACAACTCCTTTAAAGTCTTCTACTAATTCAAACATGCTGCTTCATTTTGGTATCTGTCAGTTGTTTTTTTGCCTTGACAGTAGGTCACATTACCTTGTTCTTTGGGTGTCAGGTAATTTTGGATTGTATCTTGGTCATTGATAGCAGACTCTGGGTTCTGTTATAATCTTATGGGGAATATTGATAAGTTTGTTTTAGTAGATATTCATCCCTATTTGTAAGTTTTTCTCATCTTTCTTCAGCTCTGTCTCTCCTTCCGTCAGCCCAGTAATTCAATTCTTAGTTCTCTGAGCATTTGCTATACCTTTTAGGGGCTGTCTCGTGCATATGTAGTTTAGGAGTTAAGCCGAGATGTGTGAGTAATCATACTCAGAAGTGGGGAATCACTTTCTCTGGATTTCTTCCTGTCACGGTTTCTTCCATTCTCCCCAGTTTTCCTGGTTCCTTGGGCCAGAAAGGTAGTGGGGTTTCTATTGGAGTTTTAGCCACCTTTATTGCTCCAACTGAGGCCTAGCCTCAGTGCAAAGCCATGAAAGCAGAAACAAAATAAAACTGGAAACTCACCTCATGTGGTTTGCTTTTCCAGATTTCTAAGTTTACCTGCTTTTGTTTATTTTTCTCCGTGTATGTGTTTTGATTTGGAGTTAATAGTTATAAATGGAAGGCTGGGCTGTCAGGGAGTTACACCTCCCAATTCGTGTCGTTTTATTTCTTCTTCATACTGGTTTTGTATAGTTTTTGGTGGGTGTGTTGGGAGATTCTAATTTACATAGCCATTATTACCTCTACTATCCTGATAGTCAATATTGAGTTTTTTCTCTTAATTTGGCCTAATACTTCTTTTCCCGTATACTGTTTCTGTGGCATATCATATTGATTAAGTTAAGAGAAATATGTCATTTTTAGTTTTTGGTAGTTCTGCTATCTATGATATGTGTTAGAAAAATTATATCATAGGAATTTTAAATAAAGACCTTATATTATGGAAACATCTTGCTTATATTGTTTTGTTAATCTGTATTGTAGTTAGGTCAGAAATATTTAAGATGTTAAATAACAAAAGGCAGCCATAGTCACTGAATTTCAGTGGGGCATACAAGTGGGGAAAAGTTAACAAAATTTCAACATCGTATAAAAATAGTGTATTTTTAAAGCTTGTCTAGATCAAGGACACAAAGGATTTTAATCTCGAAATAGCCACATGATTTTCATATGTGGTTTTATGTAACTATCAAGATTGTCATGAGATGTAAATGTTAATTTTTTTATGCTTGCGTTTAAATGCAGTGGAAGACACTAGTTTTGCCTTTTTCTTTTTTTAATCTCTGGGCAGTTTATATTTATTAATGACCCAACAACACCTAATATGTGGATGGTGCGATATTCAGACCTTAATACTTCATAATATTTAAGTTGTTATTTTTTTCATTTAGATGGTCTTTTGATTGTCGGTGTTCACTCGGCTAAGTTTCCAAACGAGAAAGTCCTGGATAACATTAAGAGTGCTGTTCTCCGCTACAACATCACCCACCCTGTGGTTAATGATGCAGATGCCAGCCTTTGGCAAGAGCTGGAAGTTTCCTGCTGGCCAACTCTGGTCATATTTGGACCCCGTGGAAACATGTTGTTTTCTTTGATTGGAGAGGGACACAAAGATAAATTATTTTTGTATACTTCAATAGCTTTAAAGTATTACAAAGACAGGGGACAGATCAGAGATAATAAAATTGGAATAAAACTCTATAAAGATTCTTTGCCACCTTCACCATTGCTATTTCCTGGCAAAGTAACAGTAGACCATGTTTCTAAGAGATTGGTAATAGCGGACACTGGACATCATAGAATTTTGGTCATCTGGAAGAATGGACAAATTCAGTACAGCATTGGAGGTAAAGTTTGTTTTTAATTATGATATGTAATGTATTTATTTTATAGTAATAAAGTTCAAGGAAATATATTAAAATTGAAATTTATAAATAAGAACTAATTATAGAAGGGCAATATACCTTGACTTTTAACTTCATGAAATTATGTTACTAATTAATGGACGGATGTCTTCTCACTCTCTCAGAAAACAAACAAAAATACCACAAACCCCATTCAAGTCAAAAGGAAATCTTGTTAGGATTTTTAAGTATATTTGTATATCCTCTCTCCCCGCCACCACCCAAGAAACTGCCACAGTTACTGTGTCTTATAAAAGTATTACAGTAAGTCCTCACTTAACATTGTGGATAGGTTCTGCAGCTTGAAATGAAACAGTGTATATAACGAAACAAATTTTACCATAGGTGATTTGATATTAAGAATTCAGTTCCTATGGCATGTCATCAACTTTATAACAAAACAACACTGAGCAAAACAACTTAATTTGAGGACCTACTCTGTATAAGTTGTGGATTTGGGACATTGTAAATGGAAGTACACTATTTCAGTTTCCATCAAAATATAGCCAATATCTTTTTTAAGACCAGTACAATACCCTAGGAACTTGAGACTTAGATTACAAAATAAACAAACTCGGATTTGTACATAATTTTAGTTTTCTCTTTCCATAAGAGTAAAAGCGTACTTCTGAATCATTTCCCTTTGAGTGAAGCGAAATATAAATATTGTTTAAGCATAGATCATTTTGTTCCATATTTCCCTGGTCTTAGATGTAAAAAGGGCTCTTATTTATAGCTACACAATTAATAAAACCTTATTAATTTTTAATAATTTATTTTTAATAATTCATCTCTGCAGTCTTGCTTTAATAACACATGCAGTATCAGTACATGGAGTAGGGATACCTGCATTCCTAATGCAAATAAAGTAATCATATTCCTAAGCCCTGGTACTATTCTTAGTATGCCATGATATTATTCCTTTAGCTTTTGAATTTTGTTTATTTGTTGTTTTTGTCAGAGTATGTGTGTGTTTTATGTTTATTTTGTTTTAGCAGCTTAGTATTTTGGTTTATAACAGGCAGTTAGGAGAATTCTTACTCAAAAAGTATCTATTGTAGGAGGTTGAATTTAAATGGCGAACAGAGTTTTTAATAGATTCTATAATTTTCAAAATAGTATAAGTGAATATGCTTTTTTGTTAAACAGAGAAACTAGCAACAGGCTAGCTTTCCCAAACATGTTTCTGGGAACACTGTTATCTTGTGATAAATTAATAGTTATTCTGCAACTTGTAAAAAAGAATTCTTACTGTACTTCTCATATCTTTTAATCTGCTAATGTACCTCATGAATATCCAAGAGAGTGTGATAGTACGCAGTCTCTTCGAATCTGAAGTGACCACAGTGCTCTCCCTTCTCCCCACCACCCAGGAACTCCAACAATACTATTAATAATAGTAGTAATAGTAATAATGTATGCCTGGCATTATTCTAAGTACTTTACCTGTATTAATTTATTTAGTCCTCACCATGCTATGAGTTAGATATATTATTAGTTCCATTTTAGAGGAGACAAACTGAGACACAAAGAACTTGAGCAGATCATCACCTCAGAAATGTAGAGCTGAGATTTATTCCAAGTCTGTTGGGCTCTTGAGTTTATGTTCCTATCACCACACTGTGCTGCCCCTCTTACTAACATCTTGTGGACAGTGGAATTCCGCAAAGCATTGTTTAGTTTGGAAATGCTGACTTAGAGGCTTTAAATGGCTTGTCTTCGGGTCACAGAAATAATATTTCATTATGCTGTGTACTCTCTTGAAACTCCACGTGTATTACAAAAATGGAGACATAGTCCATTAAACTAGAATCATTCTTTTTCTCAAAGCATTTATTAGATATTATAGAACTTCATGGCAAAGTGAAACAGTAAATAAGAAGGATTCTTAACTTAGGGTTCATGGACTATTAAGAAATGCTTGAATCACCTTCAGAATCTAGAAACTCCTTGAAATTATGACATTTTTTGAGTATGAGTATTTTTCTCCAAGGAGAGGGTTAATAATTTTCATTGTGCAGTTGAAAATCCACATAGAACTTTCGACTACCCAAAAACTTAACTGCTAATAGCGTAGTGTTGACCAGAAGCCTTACTTATAAACAGTCGATTAACACTTATTTTGCATATCATGTGTTATATACTGTATTACAATAAAGTAAGCTAGAAAAAAATGTTAAAAATCATAAAATACATTTACAATATTTATTGAAAAAAATCCACGTCGGAAGCTCCTTTACTAAATGGGATGCTGCCCAATTCATGAATCATTCAATAAAGCAAATTAGACCTTTAAGTTGAGAAGAAAAAATCCACGTGTAAGTGGACCCATGCAGTTCAAACCCATGTTGTTCAAGGGTCAGTGGTTTTATCAAATGAGCATATCTTCCAAAATTGTTAAATATTACTCATCTAGATGCTAAAAGATTAAAATTATATTTCTTTCTAGTCAAGGTAATAGGTAATTAAGATGCTTTTAAAAGTATTTTCTGATGCATGTTCCTATGCTGAAGTGCACTAGTAGCCATTATCCAGTAAGTCCTGTCATTAGCAAAGCTTGCTACTCTTGAGAAAAACAGGTGTCTTCGAAAACATTTTAGAGTGAAGGTAGAAACATCATGTTATTTATTTTAAAATCCAGCTCTAAATACAAATTTTATTTTTTGGGTTTGATTTTGAGATAACTTTTTCAGTGGAAAAATTTTGTCTTATGGCTGTCTTGTCTTTTAGGACCCAACCCTGGAAGAAAAGATGGAATATTTTCAGAGTCAAGTTTTAATTCTCCACAGGGTGTAGCCATAATGAATAATATCATATATGTGGCAGATACTGAAAACCACCTTATAAGAAAGGTAATTTCCCATTTAAATAAAGTTTTAATACTTCTAATCAGAAAAACTGATATTTACTTGCTACATCGAATATTTAAAGTGAGAGGATAATGCCTAAATACCTCAGATCATGCTTATTCAGCTGTTTTCAGAAATACATGTTTTAGTTTTATTCTTAGGTATTTGTTTTTCTGTACATCAGCCTGTAGTTGTCAGAGAAGACAAACTCATCAATCAAGTCCTTTTTTTTGTTCTGTGTTTCAAAGTCATGTGCCTGATCACCCAAAGCTCCTCATTTTGAGGTATTTTCCTAACTGCTATTTACAAATTCACATTTTGTCCTTTTTCAGTTAAATTTTCTGAGACCTAGGAAAAAAATCAAACACCACTGCCTGCTGCTTTTCAGCTCTTTTGCTTTGCCTGGAAATACTTATCAGCCAACTAGTCTTAGTTTTTGTTTTATGTCATTATAAAAGGTAAAAAAAACAAAAAAAATCTCCTGATATATATTCCAGCTCCCCAGAGGTTGTAATCCAGTGGCTTTAAGTTGCCTTCTTTTTAGAAAATAATTAAGTTTATATAACCCATCCTGCCTAAATATTGTTTCAGATACTTCTCTCTCTCTCTCTCTATTGACATTTATGCTCATTTATTTAACTGTATTATCACCTAATATATATAATAGGAAAAAACCATATCTAGAACGTATAATGTAAATCTCCATGAGGGTACAAAATTTCTTTACTGCTGAAATCCTAAGCACTTAGGAGAAAGTCTGGCCCACATTAGGTGTTCAGTAGAGATTTGTTAAATGAATTTCTGAGCAAATAACATCTTTTTAATGAAGCATTGTCTAAAGTGTATATTTCTCTTAATAGGGAAAAGTATTACATGAAAAAGATTTTGTGGATTTATAAATTAGATTTATTTTTTGAAAGTCTCTATTAGCGACTTTCCTTTTAGAGATTTTAATATGCAAATGTATTGGTGGGGGCTGTACCGGCAATTCTCTAAGCTTTGATCAAGGATCCCTTTTTAGGCAGAACTTTTTATAGGACTAATGAGTTTATGGTATGTACTTTGGGGGAAAGTGGTTTTTCTGTTGTTACTAAGACCTTCAGATCAGTATTTATTTATCATCTTTTTGGTGTTGTCTGCTTCTATAATTTATCATAGCATCCTACATATCTAACAGGGTATTAAATTTAATCTGCAACATTCAGGAAGTACTCTTCCTTTTTTAATTGTACGCAATTTCTCTTGCTTTAGAACATAATGGATTTTGGAGTATTGACTGCATTTCAAATACTTTTTAAGTAGCATAATCACAAATTTAGGTTACCTGGAGTTTTTTTTCTGTTATATGACTTAGTGTCTGCAAAAATAGGAAATGAGGTGGAATTATCATCTTTTCCTCTTTTTAAAAATATTTTAAGCCCTCATTTGCAGAGGATTGATTATAATCCTACATTCACAGGTCACAGACATCATCATTGCATGCAGACGTCTCACATTTAGAATAATTTACTACTTAGTTTATAAATTCCTCTCCATCCTCATTTCCATTTCCCCTGTATAAACACACCCTAGCCAGCCATTTTGACACATTTAATTCATATCTTTTTATTTGTATATGACCTTGTAAAACATGCAGTATTTTGTGTACTTCTTTTTTTAACAACTTTATTGTGATATATTTTACATAGCATTAAATTCACCCATTTCAAGTATATAATTCAGGTATCCATCAGTGGAAAATATATATGAACCATGGTATATTCCTATGATGGAATACTGCTCAGCAATAAAAAGGAACAAGCCACTGAGACATGAATAAATCTCAGAAGTATGTGAAATGAAAGAAGCCTCACACAAAAAAGCCAATACTGCATGATTCTATTTATATGAAGTACTGTTTGTCTCTGGGGGGCAGGAATGGCTGGAAAGAGGCATGAGGGAACTTTCTGGAGTGAAAGTAACATATCTTTATGTAAGTTGGGGCTACACAGGTTTTTGCATTTATGAGAATTCATCAAATGATAAAGTTTATGCATTTTATTGTAAGTTTTGCCTCAAAAAAGGAAAAAACTCTGAAAAAATATAGAACTCTAGGTAATGATAATGAAATATTTAGGGACAGTGTACTGATGTTTATGATTTACTTTGAAATGCATCAAAAATATAAATGGATTGAGAGATTGATAGCTGGATAAAATATGTGATAAAGCAAGTAAGCGAAATGTTGATAGCAGGTGGTGGGTATATGAATGTTTGCTGCAAAATCTTTTGAACTGTTCTGTCTGAAAAGTTTTATGGTAAAATGTTGGGGGAGAGTCTCAGAAGAAATGAGAGCATCTTTTTTTCAGTAGAATGCATTAGTTTTTCAGTTTATGCTCTAGAGGCAATACAGTGTAGTAGAGCTAGAACTGCCTGGCTTCAGATCCCAGATCCTGGACTTATTAGCTGTGGAATTTTGGGAAAGTTACATAATAATCTGCCCCAGTTTCCTCTAAAATTATGAAATCACATTCATAGGGTTATTATGAGGATGGATGGATAGATGATTCTTGGATCAGTGCCTAGCATATGTTAAGCTCTATATGTGTCAATTACTAGCCAAGCAAAACTGAAATACGGATATTTAATTTTAAGGAACATTTGGTTTTTTTCTATATTTTGCTTTAAAATTTCAGTTTCCATTTTAAAGTATTTTATAGTTAAAATGCAGTCAACACCAGTTCTGATAGAGGCATCAGAGAGGGATATAAGTGGAAATTGGGGGAATGGATGGGTGAAGAAATGAAAAGTACTGAATTTTGTGCTTTTGAATAACAAGGTCGCCCTATATTTGGTTAGCCTTTTTTTTTAAGCTTTGTTTTTAAAACGAAGAATATTGGTGTTACAGATGTTTTCTATAGTTCTATTGAAAATTTTCATGTACCAAAATTAAAAAAAAGGAACATGCATTGCGTTAAAACATGTATTAATTTCTGTAGATTGACCTAGAAGCTGAGATGGTGAGCACCGTAGCTGGCATTGGAATTCAAGGCTCAGATAAAGAAGGTGGAGCTAAAGGAGAGCAGCAGCCCATTAGTTCCCCATGGGATGTAGTTATTGGAACATCAGGTTTGTAAACTTTTAATATTAAATACAAATAAATTCTGCTTAGTGTAAGACTTAAAAATTATTCTGGGGACATTCATTTGGATTAATTTTATTGCTAGTTCTTTTATTCTTTTATACCTGTGGCTTGGGATTTGTTAGTTGTGTAAAAACAGTAATACATACAAGATAGAATATGTTATAATTTATAATATTACACATTATATTTTATATACAAGATAGAGTATATGTTACTCTAATATTAAAGAATTTTATTTTAGCTGCAGCTTTCATTAATATAGTTCTGAATATTCTCAAATTGGAAGAATTATAGTTTCAGAACTTCAGAAGATTATTCATAAACTGTACCGTTTAACAATGTTCTTTTTATTCTAATTTGGAAAAGAAATAAAAGACAGCTGCTTTTTTTTTATATTTAGACTTGTACTGAAACATGGTAGCTTCTTTTGAGCAATTAAAAAAAAAGTTTACCCTACTGAATTATGTAGATATTGATAATGCATACGATTTACTTTTTCTTTACAATCTTTATTATTTATATGAATTGACTATAAGATAATCCAGGAGCATAAGTTCTCTTATTTTTCATTGGCCCTCAGTGATACTGAGATGGTTATTTACATGTCTAAAACCAGAGTAATGAATAAAGTAAGTTAATAGAATACAATGAAAAATGAATTTGGGGCTGAAAGGTTTTTATGGTCTTAATATTTTTATAGCTCGAATAAGCACCAGTTTAGTTGAATGTCTTTACATTAGAAATAATTTTCTATTCCAATTTGCTTATAATTCAAAGACCTTAAATTTTTTATTATGATTCACTTTTTATAAAGTTTTTATTATTCATAAAATGAATGAACTTCTGGTACTACCTGTACTTAATATATATAACTTAGTTATTTTGTATAAATTATTTTTGAGATTTTCATGTTTGGAATTCTGTGTCCTAATAATCATGAGTTGTTTTAGTAGCTCATAGTGGGGAAGGAGTTGGGAAGGGTAGAGGGAGCAGTACATCCCAGGTGCAGTCAAGAAGGGAATATATTTTATGTAGAGAATTTAACAATAGTAGTAAAACCACTACAGCTCAATCTTTTTATCACCATGCATCGGCAATTCTAAATAATTTCAGAGTTAAAAATACTCATTCCCACTAGGACCTACCTACCACTCCTGCCTCTCTGCCTTTGGTGCACCACTGAGCTATTTCAACATAAATCTTACAGATGGAAAAGTAATCTGAAACATATTAGTAAAATAGTCAAAGTGGATGAGAATTGTTGCCTTGAGATGCTCTTACCCTCCCTAGAGGAAAAAAATATATCTGCCTTTACTATGTGAGCCCCCAATGTTTTATAGGTAATAGTCCATATAGAGTTCAGTCATCAAATTTTAGATTTTGCAACTTAAAGCCTCTTTTTACTGTCAGTAATTGCCACAATAATGCTTCATAAGAAATCATCCCCAAATTCATATAACCTAAACCTTTGTTTATTGGTCACATATGGGGTTAGGGTCACCTGGTCAAGGCTGAGGCTTGGCTTGGTTCCAGGTGCTTCTAAGGTGCAGATCTCCATTTGTTTCTCATCCTCCTTGGACCAGCAGCATCTGAGGCATATTCTTTTGGCAAAAGGCAGAAGCACAAGAGACTAAGTCCAGTCACACATCTTTTAAGCCTTTGTTCATGTCATATCTGCTTACCTATTAAAGCAGGTCACATAACTAAGCTCAAAGTTATGGGGCAGAGGTAGGCACTTTGCCTACAAAGAGGCCATGGCAAGGATGTGGATGTATGATATTACTACAGAGGAGTGAAGAGTTGAAACCAATAATTCAGTCTGTTATATACATCAGAATTTACATTGTTCATTAACAGGATGTTCTTTACTAAGTTGAATTTATTTAATGACCAGAGAGTGCTTAAATATTTTTCTAGGCTAAAAGTTTTTCAACCATACTTTATGGCATGGAATTTCTAGGGTATTTTTTGTCTCATATCGATAATGCATCTAAATCACTTTCCAAGAAAACCTTGTCTCTATTGACCATTACTCCCTCAGCTTCCAGTTGGAGTGATGTGCTATTTGCGGCTTGTGTCATTAAACTCAGTTTTAAGTAAAGGAAGTCCTGCCTTACTTAGCTCAACAGATCATTATAAGCATGTGGCTCTGCACTTACAGCTTAAAATAGCTTCACTTCAGGTCCTTGCAAAAGGAGTAATCTTGAATGCACTTAAGCTCAGTACCTTTCAAAATATTAAGAGAGAATGATTTTCAAGCACTGTATGAAGGACCTATAGTCACAATGACTACACTAACCCGAGAGTTTTTAGCCATAGGTTATATACCCAAGGCATTCATGGTTAGGTTTCATGAGGTACTTAAACTTCCCATACCTTCTATTTAAAATTTGGGGGATTGGTCAGATTCTCTTTAGAGTTCAAAGTGGTATGTTACCCAAAAACATTTTAAGAGCCATCACTTTAAATTATTCTAAAATCTAATCTAATCCTGGATTAATGTATATTGTCAGAGTATGTGGAAATTGGATCATTGAATATTTGCTCTCCTTACAGTTGTTTTTACTAAACTATATTTTGGCAACATGCCATTCATTAAAAATATATCGACACATAAGCATCACATTCATTTATATTGATGTTTGTGTATGTGTTTCATATTATGTATTTCATCAAAACATAGCCCTATGGGACTTGTTCCTGTTTTTACTATAGTATTTGCTGGTAGTTTCAGTTATTACCTTAAAAATAACCTCTCTGTATTATAGGTAGTTACACTTTTTCTTAAGTATCAAGTTTGTTTTTAAGCTCCTGGAAAATTTGACTATCATAACTGTGTTTGCCTTGTTCTATGGACTGCTAGGGAACTTAGAGACAAATTTATCTTTAGCAAAGGACAACGGAAACATGGTATTCAATTTTTAGTATTAGTATGGCTGTATCTCTCTTTTCTTCCCTATTTACCTCTTGCTTACATTTTCTTATTTTAAATGTGTTTATCTAATCAAGGTTTATTTCTTTCTAAGCTACTTTAATGTTTTATATAATAAAAGTAGAATTAAGTAAATACAGTAGAATCCTTTACTGAAGTGATTGACTATGATAATTGTTCGATTAGAAAAAAAAATCTGTTAACTATGGGAATCATAAAACTAAAAATGCTTTGTTTTAATTTGAGAAATATAAGTGTACAATTTTTAGCCAAGATTTTGATGTAGGACCACACCTAATTCAACAACAATTTGACTTAGCTACTTGCCTTTATTGAGTCTTTCCAGAGTATTCAACTTTATTTTCATAGAAACAGCTTCCTTTTTGCATTTATATTAAATTGGCTCAGATATATTTAAATTACATAATAGTAAAACTGGTTTAAACAAATATGGGTTTAAACGCAACTTGAAGGGGATTGTGGCTGAGGAAAATTGTTCTTGTAAACACTAAAGTTTTTTAATGCTTTAAGAATTTTATAGAATGTTTCTGAAATTCTACTATAGTCAGCAATTGGAGAGTGGATGGAATTATCAGGAGGAAAACATGAAAAATAGATTAGGTGTTGTATCTTCATACATTAGGTTGTTCTTCGAGGTAAATAGTGAAGCATGGCTACACCTAGCAGCATGGACAAGTATCAGGAGTCGGTTGAGTAAAAAAAGCAAGTTGTTGAAGAGACCTACAATATGATTTCTTTTATAGAAAGTTCAGTAGCAAGCAAGACTAATATACTGAGAAATCCATCCACACATAGTAAAATAAATATAAGAGAAGAAAAATGAAAAACGAATTTTTAGATTAAATGCTTCTGGCAAGAGGAGGAGGGGAATCTGGTCACAGAAGGGTGCACTAGGTTCTGAAATGTTTTCCTCTCGAGCTAGGTGGTGTGCGTATGGATGTTTAGTTATTAAACTTTATAACATTCATTCATATGCATATTTAATTAAAAACTAAATCTTATTAAAAGCAAAATAGATTAGGTAAAGAGAATGAAAAATAACAAGGACAAATGCACAGTTAAATACATACCCTACCAAGCGACCCAGTTAATAAAACATACTTCAAGAAGAGATTAAGGAAAAGGACTTGAAAGACCTCTGATTATTTTAGACATACACTTAATGTGTAAATATATGGGTGCATTTTAAATAGCATCTGAATATTTAACCTAATTATGCCATTACAGTGATAAAATGCATAAATAATTAGCTTAAAGTGATTTTTACAAAAGTGATTGTTTCATCTTCATTTTTTGATTATCACTCCAAATACGGTCAGAACTATATAATGCACTAAAAATAATTACTACAGTATATTCATTTGGTCAGCAGAAACTGTCATGTTTCTAATATGCATGACTTAACTTGTGCCAGACAAGAACCTCTGCTAGTCTCTACATAGACTTTACCTGATTTTAAATCATTTATACAAAGGATAATGTGCCCGAATCCCATTAACCTTCCTTGGCCCTTTAATCAGTATTTTCTCTACATGGAGGTTTAGCTATTCTTAGACAACCTTTAATGATCAAAATCGAGCTATTTAGTATGCTGATCTTATAATCTACAGTGTTGGTACTTATGTGTTTAGATAGCATGCTTCTCAGAGTTCCATTAATATGCTATAAAATGCCATAGCAAACATTAATCTTCTGCCACTGAATTTCCAAAGTACCCCTTTTTTAGTGTGCTTCAAATAAATACATAAAATATATTTTTTTAGATCCTCTAAATTAATCAGATGATGCAGATTTTTTTTTTGAGAAATTTTATACAATGTGACTAGTATGTTTTTATTAAAATAAAAGTAATTTTTTTTTTCATCTAAAATTTGAGAGATGATTCTTATACTGTCTTACCACATTTGGGTGTTTATAAGATTTTTTTTTTTAGTCAGGTAATGAGGTATTATTTACAGAAAATAACATTCACCCTTATTAGTTATAAGTTCTATGAATTTTGACAAACCCATACAGTCTTATAACCATTATTACAATCAAGATAAAGAATATTTCCATCACCCCAAAAAGTTATCTCGTGATTTTTCGTTCAGTCCCCCTCTCACAACTCCCACCACGTACCTCAGCCACTGGCAGTAATGTTTTTCTTGCTCCTCAGTATAGTCTTTTCTGTCTGGCTTATTTCATTTAGCATAATGCTTTTGAGATTCATCCTTGTTGCATGTGTCAATAGTTTGCTCTTTTTTTTATTGCTAAGTCATATTTCATTGTATGGCTGCACACAATTTGCTTATTAATTCATCAGTTGATAAACATTTCAGGTGTCTGGTTTATGGCAGTTATGATTAAAGCCTCTATAAACATGTGTACAGGTTTCTATGTGGACATACATATTTATTTCTCTTGGACAGATGCCTCAGAATGAAATTGCTGGGTCATATGATAAGTGTGTGTGTAATTTTAGAAGAAACTGCCAGACTGTTTTCCAAAGTGGCTATTAAGAGTCCTGAGTGTCCTTCTGGAGTATTGCTTCTGCCTAAAGAACTTCCTTTAACATTTCTTGTAGCACATGTCTGCTGACAGTGATTTCACTTGGCCTTTTTTCGGCAGGGGGAGGCAGATGGCGAGAGGAGTCTGGAAAAGTATTTAGCCTTCATGTTTGAAAGATGTTTTTACTCCGTATATGTCTGAATTAACTTTTTTTTTTCTTTGATATTTTAAAGAGGTCATCGTATTTTCTTATAGCTCTTAGTTTTAAATAAGAGGTCTGACGCTTTTCCTAGTTCCTTTGTATATAAAGTGTGATTTTTCTCTGGCTGCCTTCAAGATTTTGTCTCTCAGCAGTTTGATATGTCTGGAAGTATCCTGCTTAGGATTCTGGAGTCTGTGGTTTGATGTCTATTATTATCTGTGAAAAATTCTCACCATTATCTCTTCAGATATTTTTTCTACTCCTTTTTCCTCTTTTGGGGATTTCAGTTACTCATATGTTAGACTCTTATGTGGTATCCAACAATTCTTACATATTGTATTCTTTTTATTGCACCCGTTTTTTTCTCTTTATGTTTTGATGTGGATAATATCTATAGAGTCATTGTTTCCTCAGCTGTGTCTAATCAGCTGATGAGCATATCGAAGGCATTTTTCATCTCTGATATTTTTATAGCATTTCCATTTTACTGTCTTATAGATTCCGTCTATCTGATGAAATTCCTCACCTAATTAGGTATGTTGGTCACCTTTTTCTCTAACTTACTGTAGTAAGCATAATAATTTCAAAGTATATGTCATATAGTTCCAAACTTCAGGTCATCTCTGAGTCTGTTTCTGTTGATTGCCCTGTCTCTTGAAAATGGTTTTGGTTTGGTTGGGTTGGGTTGGGTTGGGTTTTTTTGTTTAGTTTTTGCTTGCTTTGTGTCTTCTCATTTTTTATTAAATTCCAGTCATCTTGTGTAGAACTATAGAAGCTGAGATTGATAGTATTTATGCAGTTCTTATGGGAGGTTGAGTCAGTGCAATCAGAAGCTGGGCTGGGTCTGGGTTTAATTATTCCCTTGAGTTCTGTTAATTCACCATACCTTTTGAATTCCTCTAGCAGTGGGCTGGTGTTGCCTAAGCTTGGGGGCTTAGATTCTGGAGGGTTTTTCTCAGCATTACTATTCCACCCTCAGCTTTCAGTCATCCTGCATAGCGAGCCACAGAGTGGTTCTCTCTCTTCACATTTACAGCTACCCCGGGGATAAACTGCTGCTTTTTGTCATTCTGTACTAGGTTGTGTTGGGGCTAAGGGGAAGTGCTCTCTGTTATTCTGATCAGCCTCAGTATTAGGGAGGCCCTGTGTGCATGAGTGTTCTCTCTGGCAGCTCAACTGCCTTGTATCTCTGAGTGGTTTTGAAGAGTTTTCCTATTTCTCCCTCAGGAGTGGGTAACCTCTGCTTGGTGTTATTATGGGATCTTTGGCCAAAGACAATTCCCTGTCCTTCTCTCAGAGGTAGAGAGATTTTTTCTTCTACTCTTTCTCCAGTTGTCTCATTGGTCTTTTCCTGTGCTCTGGGCGGGTGACATCTTTGCTGCTTTTTCCTAGTGGCTTAATGCTTTGCTTCATAGGAGGTTTAGAGACTGTGTAGAAAAAACTATTTACACTAATGGCTGGTTTCACAGATGCTATTAAGAGGGTTCTAGTCAGTGGGATCTATTTTTATCATAGTTACATAAAATAACTCAAAATTTTTAAAAGCTGGATTGCAGGTAATGTTTTCATTATCATGTTTCATGTGCTTATTTTATTCCTGTTTTCTGAAGCTATTCCACTAATCCTTATTGATGAGTATGATGGGTTTTGCCTTTTAAAATACTTCCAAAACATTTTTAGCTTTTAGCATTGTCCTTTTTTAATTTGTGACTGTTGAGAGTCAGTGATATTAAGTGTACTCTTAATTTAAAATTGAAATGTTCGTGATTGCCACACTCTTGTTGGAATAAAACTAATACCTATACTCAGTGATACAACTATGTGATTTAGATTTCAAAATCCAGGATGAATAGCGTAAATAATATAACACTTGTTAGTTTGATAGACATTATAAATGCCAGACTACCTTTTTCTATTTTTTTCAAACTCACTTTATTTGTAAGAACAAACTCTTCAGCCTTCAGTGAAATGATCAGGCAGGATAAAAACTTTAGAGGTGGTATAGCATGGTAGTCATGAGCATGGACTCTGGAGCCAGGCCGCTTGGGTTCTAATTAATTTCACATTTTAGTAGTTGTGTGACTTTGGACAACTTACTTAGACTATTTATGCCTCAATTTCCTCAAGTAAATTGAAGCTACTAAATTTCAGAGGCTTATTGTGAGAATTACGAAGATTAATGTTTGGAAAGCACTGCCGACTTCATCAGTTGGTACGTGGAACCTCAGACACCTGAATCCTGACTTGACACAGCCTGTGCATCTACGCTTTTCCTCATTCCTCGGGTTTCTTAAGGAAATACGTACACAGAGACCAAGACCAAATAGATGTTCACTCTTTATTACTATGAAGCTTTTGCCTTCATACAGTAGACCTTAGTTGGCCTGTTTGGAGGACTGAATAATGGAGGCCTGATGTGGTCTTTCATTCACACATATGCCAACACAGCTCTCCTCTGGCAAGGTAGAGGCTTTAAAAGCATGTTATCTTCTAATAATTACAGTTCTGTTTCTAATCTTTATGCTTTTTTCTTTTTCATACTTGTTATACAAATTAGGACCTTCCTGTGATGCTATGTAAGTGTTGATAGCAGCTATCCTTGTCTCATTTCTGTTCTCAGGGGACTATCTTAGTCAGCTTGGACTGCCATAGAGTACCTCAGACTAGGTGGCTTAAACAACAGAAATTTATTTTCTCACAGTTCTGAGGGCTAGAAGTCCAAGGTCAAGGTGCCAGCATGACTGGTTTCTGGAGAGCTCTCTTCTGGCTTATGGACAGTTACCTACATACTTAGTCCTCACTTGGAAGGGACAAAATAAAATAAATGTGAAAAGCTTTGATCTAGTTTTAAAGTGATTAAGTAGAGACAGTCTCCAGAATATGTGGATGTTACTGTCACTTTTAATACAGTTTGTGTTTATAAAAATATTTGACAATGAAAAATTAAATTGAGATAAACTACTTTCATTTATATTTCATAGGAGATCAATTTAGAATACAGAGAAAGAGGCAACATGTGAAATAGATTTTTCCATTGGACTGCCTAGGTTCAAATTCCAGTTTTTTCATTTGCTAGCTATGTGATCCTAGCAAGTTACCTGACCTCTCTAGCCTCAATTTTTTCATCTGTAAAAAGGGCCTCATAACACTACCTGTCTCCTGGGGCGTTGAGAAAATTTAAGTGATGATCTCTGTACAGTGCTTGGTACATAGCAACCACAGTTTATAGAGAACCATCATCACCTTTTTTGTTGTTAAATTGAAAGACAATTGAAAGTAATACAAGTTAAGGAAGTAAAGTTCCTTCTGGATACCAATTACTTTAAAGAAAATACAAATAAAATAGCCTTAGCAAGATATTTCTTAGAGCGTAGGATATATCTGACCAAATTTTTTTAGTTAAAATACCTCAATTGCATGTAAAAGTAGCCTCAGAATACATATAAAATTAAAATATTTAAACTATAGAATTTGAGAAATAGAGCCTTATTATAATAAGGTATAAATTAATTTTACAACTATTCATTTTAATTTTAGTAAATACTAAGTTTCATAAACAGCTGTTTTGTACTATATTGTACTCTTACCTTTTTTGTATGTCAACTATATCTTTTTTAAAAAGTTTCATAACTAAACAGTATATTTTAAAATAGCAATAGTGATGTATAGCTAAGTTTAAAATCGAATACTATAGCAGAAATATACATGTCTTAAACTATTAAAAGATAGATTTTCCCATGAGAAATTGTTCAGAAAACCTGTTACTAAAGCATATAATGTAGCTGGTTAGTACTGGATATTTGACTGCCAAAGTTTCTTTGGAAAATATGTTATCAACCCATTTCTTTTATCATATAAAATAGAAATTAAATGTTTAAAAACATTGTCCCTAGAGGTGCAGAGGGACATATTGCCACTAAAAATACTTTGGATTTCTGTGAATTTACAGATAAAGTTATAAGTCTAAAGAAGTATATCTTTAACAAAGAAAATTTTCAAAAACAGTTTTAAACATTGCAACGTTTTTATCTTCTAGCAGATGATTTATAAACATCTTGCTCTTTTTACCTAATTTAAATTTCTCAAACAATTGGTATGTTTTGTATTATCTAGATATGTGTATAATATTTACTGTTTGTTTTTTATAAAGATTCAGAGGTCCAGAGGGATGACATTCTGTGGATAGCCATGGCAGGGACTCATCAGATATGGGCACTCCTACTGGACTGTGGTAGACTCCCAAAGAAAAGGTAAGTGGCAGCATCTCTCTGGGTAAACTGCACGCCTCGGAGTTCACAGAATTCCCTTTCCCAAAGCCCCATCCTTGCCCCACTCACTGAATTGTCAGCATATGCTGGACTATATACTCCCACAACAGCCAACCCAGGTTCTCAGCATCTTCAGGTTTATTTTTTGCTCACCTACGTAAGTTTGCTGGGGAGTACTGCTCTGCCACCCATGCTGGTGAAGCAGCCACCATCTGGATCTTTGCCAGTCATCCTGGCAGAGAAGTGGCGAGTAGCTTATGGCTCTTAAAGCTTCTGCTCAGAAGTGACACATCAATTCTACATAATTTCCTCAGCCAAAGTAAGTCTCATGACCACACCTAACTTCAAGGAACCTGGGAAGAGCAATCCCACAGAGCGTCTAGAAAGAGAACTGGAAACATTTGGTAGGTAGTGGTCTTTTAACAGGTAGTTCCGATATCCCCGATCACTGGTTCAGTTATTTGAGTACTGTAAAGCAGAGTAGGTAATAGCTCTGGTTTTGTTGTGAGGCCTGAGATTGAATCTTGGCTCTGCCACTCGCTGCGTGAGCTTAGGAAAGCCACTTGAACATTCTAAGCCTCATTGTCCTTATTTATATCTACCTCTTAGGCCTGTTTTGAGAGTTAATAACATGTGTGAAGAACTCCTCCTATTGCCTGGCATGTACAGTAAATGTTGGTAGCTTTGTTACTGCTGTTGAGGATACAAAGATGAAAAAATAGTGTCTCTACAGAGATTTTCTTTTCGATAGAGCTTCTCCCTCCTGTTCCTAACACCCCAGGTAGAACTGACCACACTCTTCTGATTCACTATACTTCGCATGTAGTTATATCACTGCACTGGTAAGTTCTTTCTCTGTCCCCCTCACCACCTCTCTCTCCCTCTCTCTTTCTTTGTTTTTGGTTGCACTTATTTGTTTACATAACTATTTCCGCTTACTAGACTGCCTTTTCAAGGAAAGAGCCTTTTCTCATTCATTTTTTGTGTCCCCACTACCTAGGATAGTACCCAGTACATAATAAGCCAAGTAAGAAATAAATAAATGAATAAATGTCAGTAGACAGTATAGACTGTCAGATTGCCATAGAAAGTGCCTATCATCTCACTTACTTTTATCAATAGAATGGAGCAGTTATATCATCCAAAATATCAAATATATTTCAAATAGTGTATATGTGTATGTGTTGCTTAATATGATGTTTGCAACATTTAATCATCCATCTAATAAATATTTATTAAACATACTATATACTAGACACTATGCTAGGCAATAGGGATGAAATATGTTTGCTAATTAAGCATAAAATGAAAAGACATGATTGCTGTCCTCAGTGGGTTTACAGAGGAGGAGAACAGATTAGCAAACAAACAAAACAGTTGAAAGTATAGGCGCTGTGTAAAAGAGATCACACCAGTAGTTCTTTAAATTGAAAGCGAGCCTTACATCAGGGGTCCCCAACGCCCCGGCCGCAGACTGGTACCGGTCTGTGGCCTGTTAGGAACTGGGCCACACTGCAGGAGGAGAGCGGCCAGCAAACCAAGCAAAGCTTCATCTGTATTTGCAGCTGCTCCCCAGCATGAGCATCACCCACTGCCTCAGCTCCATCTCAGATGATCAGGCATTAGCTTCTCATAGGAGCACTGGTCTCTGGTGCCAGTAAGGTTCAGGGACCACTGCCTTACATAAATAAGAGGAACTCCTGATACCAGTGTGAGATACTAAGGACAGCTTCCTGGAAGATGCTACTAAACTAAACCTGACAGAGGAGTAGGAGTTAGGCAGGGAGAGTGGAGGTTTTGCAGACAAGAAATGACACTAGTGCTTTTATTTAAGGGAACTCCTTTTTAAATTGTTGAGACTCCTTGTAGTAATTACCTTTTATTTGTTTATTTTTATAAATTCCTTAAATAAGTGGCCATATTTTATGTATTCTTTATCCCTTTACCTCCATCCTCTGCTCCGTACCTGATTTCAACCTTGGGAACATATCAACCACTAAGTGATTGATGATTGTTTTAGACTTTTGCATGTTGTGCCATATTTGGTCCCAGTTATTAATAGTCTCTCATTATTTTGCTTTGTAGTCAGCTTTTCTTTTCTCAACACAAGACACCACCGTGTCTTCCTTACAGTCCCTCTGGCATAAACTTAGAAACCAACGTGTAAAACTTTCTTTGCTTTACAAAAGCAATTGTTACAAATAATCATTATAAATGATAGACATTTTCTTAATGTATATAAGATATTGATTGTATAATTGATTAGTTAAGCAACATAATCATCCTTATCAGTTTCTTAAAACAGGTAATGCTTTACCTGGATATCTTTCAAAACGATTCTTTCGATTCCTTTTGCTAGTCTCTAATATGTACAAGAAAACAAAACATTTTCAATGAAAATTTAAGCTTTAAGCTATCAAGAGCTAGAAAATCTTTTTAATTCCCTTTCAGAACCTAATATTGCCTGAGGCTAATAGGTCAGAGCCTTAAGGTGGGATTCAGCTGTACCTGTCTCTGACCGTTTGGAGGAAAAACAATCTATCCCATCATGTTCATTGTTTTTATAATTCTAACCTTGTCAGTGATTTCCTATCTGGCCATTGAGAATAGTTTCATTTTTGTGTATGTCAAAAAAAAGGGGGAAAAGTCTTCACACAAAAGGAATCAAAAAATTTAACTAAGCCAAGATCAGCAGATTTTTTTTTTTTTTACAATGCTTATCACCATTGATTTTATCATTTACACTCATTCATTTAGTAACTAAATTGGACACAATGAAACAATGTCAACTTCAACCAATGAACTTGTCTTTTTCAGTGAGTTAAAAAAAGGAACCTGCCTTCGGTTTGCTGGAAGTGGAAATGAAGAGAATCGAAATAATGCATATCCTCACAAGGCAGGTTTCGCCCAACCTTCAGGTCTTTCTCTGGCCTCTGAAGATCCCTGGAGCTGCCTGTTTGTAGCCGATAGTGAGAGCAGCACAGTGAGAACCGTCTCACTGAAAGATGGAGCAGTGAAGCACCTTGTAGGAGGAGAGAGAGATCCCATGGTAATAAAAACCACCTTGGCACAGTGTGCCCACGCACTTCCCGAGCTTGTAGTTTTCTGAATTGTGACCAGTTAATAACATTTCGGAGAGAGTTCTGCTTTACCCACTAGTTAAAGCAGAAGTCAAGCCAAAGGAAATGCGAATATAAAGAAACAAGTAGCAAAACCATCTAAGAAAAGTAAACTGACTCTACTTGATTATATATAACTGTTAAGGCTTCAGAGAGAAAGGAAGGATACAATCTTGAGTACCAAGAGAAGTCTGAATCAAATGCTCAGCCTTATTTATAGGAAATCAGACCTTTTCCCATTAACAAGTAGTATATACAGCCATCTTAATTTTCACTTTACATCCTAACAGACACTGTAAAAATTTTAATGCACGCTGCTTTTCTCTTCTTTTTTTAAAAAAAGAATTTATTCGCTTTTGGTGATATTGATGGAGTAGGAATTAACGCAAAGCTTCAGCACCCACTTGGAGTAACATGGGACAAAAAAAGGAATTTACTTTATGTGGCAGACTCTTACAATCACAAGGTGAGTCTTGACAGAATTATGTAATACCCTACTTTTTATTTGTGGTATTTAAAATGCTGAAAATTCTATGAGCCTCCTACAACTGCAGAGAGGAATAACAGTCTTTGACAATTATATACAAGCATTTTCTGTTCTTTTCTCAGTCTTTTCTTTACAAAGAGGTTATGATGGTACGCTGAGCTCAGGAAAGGACTAATAAACAGATTCCAATGGCTATAGCCAAAACTGAACTGCAACCCACCAAATCTTCTTAGTAACAAATTCAGTAAATAAGGAGAAGGCAAGTAGCAGAGAAATTAATATGTTGACTAACAAATGAACATTTTTGAGCTGTCGAATAGTTGCAGTGCCTGTTAGCAAATAATTTCGTTTTAAGCAACATTTCCATTTGTCTCTGTTGTACTGACCATTCAACTATTTCCATTTTTGATTTTTTAATAAAAATCAGTGGGAAATATTAATATTTTATGAGTGACTATAAATTTAATACACTTAAGACACATTGGGGAATCATTAAGTTCAACATCAGTAGCAAATCCTCAGCCAATGTTAGATGCTCATGAGAAGTCAGTTCAGTTGTGTCCCATTGTGACAACAGGGACATTTAAATTTTTTAAATTTCATAAATAATTTCAAGAAAATATAGAAATGCCTGTTCCTTTTCTGAGATTTTTTTTTAAGAATACTAATGACAAACAAATTCTCTAGCTATAATACTGTCCTTTTCCGTACTACAAACATGCGATTGAGCTTCAGGTACACCAATTTTCTTCCTTTCTTTTTAGATTAAAGTTGTGGATCCAAAAACAAAAAACTGTACAACATTAGCAGGAACTGGAGACGCAAGTAATGTTATTGGTTCCAGTTTTACCGAGTCAACTTTTAACGAACCAGGAGGATTGTGTATTGGAGAGAATGGTCAGTTATTATATGTAGCAGACACCAATAATCATCAAATTAAAGTGATGGATTTAGAAACAAAAACGATTTCTGTGGTAAGTAATCTTAAAATATAAGTTAGAGGATATCATTTTATAAATGAAACTAAGATCCTCATAGCACTGACAGGTACTTTTGGTTAGTCCTTCACCAGTGATGAAAACGAAACATGTAGGTAGAGTAGTAAATGAATGTCTGTTTCAAGGATATCTTATTTTTAAAGTAAAATTCCATTTGTGCTGAGAGTGCTTGAGAAAGATACTGTAAGTTGGAAAGAATTCGATGGACTTTCAGAAAAAAAGGAAAAAGAGGACTCAGATCTGTTTTTTCAATGTGTAGACATTCTGACACACGCTACCCACACATACAATGTGGGTTAGATTGCTTAGTTTTGTAATTTTATTTTTAATGATCCTTAATGTGTAATCTTTGTTTCCTATGATGATTCCATTACCAAATAATCTTCTGAAGAAAGTTCTAGAAGCCACATTTCTCAAGACATTGAAAATTAGAAGAATAATAAGTTCTAATCAATTTTTAAAGATACGGACATGGTCTCTAATAAAATTTTCAAGCTTCCCCTTGATGTGTCACATTTGCCTGAACAAAATGCGAGTTATTTTTTCTAAAATAATAAGAATTTCCAAGATATGTTTCAAAATAAAAACAAATTGTCATAACATAAATGTCATTTCTTTTGACATAGATCTCTGTCATAAGATGAATGACATAGTTGGCAATGAAAATTATAAGAAGATGTATATTATATTCACTACATTTAAATTGATAAAGTTTTATTCTAATTTCCTACCATCTATAAACATATTGGACAATTAATTACATTTCATTCATAAGTGTTGGTAACCTTTTTGCCAGGATTAAATATTTTTCTGAACCTACAGAATAATCATGAGGACATCTAAGTAAACATTTTAATTCAGACTAGAATGGCAATTAAGTTTCATTGAAAATTGAGATTCTATGACATAAAACCTCATTTTAGAATGAAGTTTAAAAATAAACTCTCACTCTACAGTTACTATAAAGTACTTGTGCTTTAATAAAAATTTCTTATTTCCCAGCTCCCAGTCTTCATGTCTGAAAATACGATAGTAGATGGCCCATTTCTGGTAGAAAAACAGAAGACAGTACCCATACTACCTAAATCTGCTCCAGCCATTAGACTTCCCCCAGTGGCTGCATCTCCAGGACAGACTCTCCAGTTCAAGCTAAGATTAGACCTCCCATCAGGAACAAAACTAACTGAAGGAGCACCTAGTTGCTGGTTTCTAACAGCCAAAGGTATGAGAATAACCTTGCAAATGCAAATATTCCATAAATTCTTGGTGTTTAATCTAGTAATCTTTCTCATTTGTTATGTGAGTTTTTGCTCTATAGTTGGGCAGGATTTGAGGGAAGTCTTGTGACAAAATAGATCCAGATCTAACCCCACTTTAGCAGTTTTCTGTAATCTTTGAGAGTCATTCCTCTTTTATTAAAGAATAGTGTAACTCACTCAAAATTAATCATAATTGCGTCCATTTGCTACTAGGCAAGTCAGTGACATGAGGCAGGCTTCTGTAGTCTCAGAATGATAGGTCCTTGAATATTATAGCTGTGAAAAGTACCAAAAGACACCATCTATTCTAAACCTCTTTTATAAATGAGACTAATGGCTCAAAGAGTGATTATAATAAATGCTCATTATACTGATTATGATAAATGCTCAAGGGCATATATTAAATGGCATTTGAATTCAGCTCTGCTTGTTCTTAGGTTAGTGTCTTTGTGCCACTCCATCTCAAACTTGCTCTAGGGGTTATTAGGCCTAAAAATGAAATTTTTTTTAAAGACATAAAATTCAAAGCCGCCAGTTACACACATGGAAGTTATAAAGGTTTCTAAACCTTACTCTCAATTTCTGTACTTAACTCATCAGTTGGTGGATGAGCACCAGGCCACGGACTATACTTGGAGTGGCACCGATGTAGAGCACGCCATGAAGAAGTCAGAGGGGAGAACGAGAACCAGGAAAAAATAAATAAGCAAGTAGGAGAAAAACCAAGAGAGTTGAGTTTCCTAGAAGCAGCTGATTTAAGGAGAGAGTGACCAGCTGTGTCAAGTGCAATATATTGTTGATAGATCAGGTAACATAAGGACTAAGAATTGATCACTGATTTAACGTTACAGAGTTAGTTGATGTGCTCAACCAGAGCTTTTTCAGAGTGATGGATGAGGAGATGCCTGATTTAAAGCAGGTTAAAAAAGAGTAGAAGAGGAATTGGAGAGAGTGAATACAGACAGCTCTTTCAGGATAAGAGAAAATAGAGCAGTTGATAGAAGGGGGAAATGGAGTTGAGAAAATACCATGTTTATTGATGGCAAAGATCCGGTTGAGGAAAGAGCTCATGGTAGGTGGCGGGGGTGGGTATCCTTTAAGATATGCGAGGGGAGGGAATGGAGTGCACAAGTAGAATGCTGGCCTTTGTCAGGAATGTGAACAACGTTTGCACAGGAAGGTGAGAAGGCCCAATGGGTGACCCAGAGAGCTAGATGGATGGCTAGGGAGGTAGATGCAGGTGGAAGTTTTCTTCCAAATGCTTCTGTTTTCTTAGTACTTTGAGAAGCAAGGCCATCAACTGAGAGAGAGGGGAGAGGGTTCTGGAGGTTTGAAGAGGGACATGGTCATCTGTGAGGCCATGCAGTCCTAGGAGGATATTTGGATAGCTTTGTGGGCAGAATCCTCAGTCCCTGGCCGTCCCTCAGTCCTCTACAGGTTCAGAGCAAGTTCTCAATTGCCAGTTCAACTGCTCTGTCCATTGGTTGGAAAGCATTGCATCAGTTGGAGATCGCTGTTAGTTTTTCTGTGTGAAATTAAAGAGCAGTGTACTGGTTTTTAAAATAGGATTATTGACACATTAACATGTTTGTTATAACTCTTTGTCAAACATAAATATTGAGTCATAGAAATATAAATATGGATAGTTTAAAGGAAAGTGAAGTAGTCTAGAGCGAATTCTTAGCGATTTTATCACTTGTCTAAAATATTGGTTCCATTTTTATTGTGTGGGGTAAATAAGGTTTCAGGCAAGAATCCTAATAACCGAAGGTTTTTGAAATTATTTTATGGGGTACATTTGTACACCTATGATTAAAGGACTTTTCTTTTCTTGGCTAGTTAGAGACAGAAACACTTATTTTTAACTAAATTTTGGTCTGTATAAACTTAGTTTTCAGCATATGCAAAGGTTTTAAGCCAAAAAAAAAAGGCAGCATAAAAGCACCATTAGCATATTATAACTTTCACAAATCCCATGTGTGATGTATCTGAAAAATATCTAAAAAAAAACATTTTCTGCTTTTTATTTCTAGAATTGGACATTTAAATAGCCCAATTTACTTTCCTGTTTGATTTAAAATATAAGTTCCCCACCAATCTGCTATCTAGCAAAATCAAACATTAAATAAAATAAAACATACTCCTCCATCCAGAAATAAGCAAAGAAGGCCAGAGAATGTTAAAAGAATTGTTTAAAAGCTCCTACATAATGGTTCTGGACTTTTTAGATTCTCACCTTTCACCTTCTCCTTACTCTCATTTGACATACTTTTTTCAAATCTGATTTTTCAGTCAATAGATTAGAAACACCACCCTAAAGAAGAGCTGGAGAGGACCAATAGGGGCAGGTGCTGATTCATCCTGAGGTCAAAAGAAAGACAGAAGAGCTAAAAAGTAGTCATGGAATCTCTTCACAACTCAGTAGATAGATCAGTTTTTACACAGATGGCCCCGCGTCACTGATAAGTCATTAGATTGTGTTCGGTATACTCTAAGATGGCAGGAAAGCATGTCCCACATTTCCCAGATGCTGGTTCTTGATATCTAAGTCCCTCTAAGGCTGAATGTACGCATGTCCTTCCTCAGTGCAACATGGGCGTGCCTTCTGACAGAAGGTACTGCAACAGTAAAGACATTTAAAAAGATTTTTTTAATACTAGAAGGTTAAAGATGTTTAGTGGCTTATTAGACTTGATAATCTATTTAAGTCTGAAGAGTTTTATGTATTAAAAACAGGTAGACAGAATCTCTTAATTTTTGTATTGTTCGGGCCATTAGAATAATATATGCAATGTTACTTGTTTCTAAAAAACCAGTGTTATTTATTACTACCTTTCGATATTCAATAATTCATCATAATCTTAATTCGCAAGTCACTGCAGAGTTGTATATACATTTGTATTCCCTAGATTGTTCTGTAGTTTTCATATTATATTACTGAACACTTTTATCTTATACAGTCTTAATTTACCTTTTTATTTTCTAGACAATGAATGGCTTCTTCAAGGGCAGATACCATCTGGAGAAATAGAGAGCATTTCCAGTCAACCAACCATCCAACTGCAGATCCCTGCAGATTGCTTATCACCTGAAGCTGTTATATCTGTCAGCGTGCTGCTTTATTACTGTAGTGCAGACAGCAGTGCCTGCATGATGAAGGGAATTTCGTTCAGTCAGCCTTTACAAATAACCCACGCACAACAAGGTTGCGCAGCCCCAGTAGAGCTCAAGTATGTATTTTAGCAAGCTAGCTAGCATCCCAGTCTCCACAGCTGCCTGTTCTCCATCCTCACTGTAATTCATGAAAAGAAACTTTTCTGCTGCCGCTGGATACCAAGAAGCCCACTGCTCAGTTCTAGCAACTGATAAAGCTATACTTCTTATTTAATTATTTATTATAAGCAGATTTCTTCATTCTGGCCATATACCAGCTAAGTCACTGACCATCATTTGAACCATGATGTTATAACCGATGCTGCTGTTTAGCACAAGACTTAAGTCCACATTATAGTACAGAATATTATCATGAGATAATTTACAGTGATTACTGATAACAGTAATGATACCAAATGTTTTAACAATCTTTTTCTACCTTTATTAATAGCAAGCAGCACATTTGAATGTGTAGATTTCACAGTAACTTCAAAGAGAACCTAAGATCCAGTCACGTGTTGGTTATAAGGATACCCGGCATTCAAGTCATATGGTTTGTTTTAAGTGCCCCCACCCCCGCCCCGCCCCGCCACCACCCAAAGAAAAGTCTTTTCATCACAGTAGACACTTAAAAGAGTGCCTGGGTGATAAATATGTCCTTTGTTCTCTTCTATGATTTTTCTCAGTTGAGATATATTTAAAAGAGAATTTTTATCTATTTTTATTATAAATTATTTGCTATCTTAACATATTAATGCCTTATCACTCTGTACAGAAAAAGTTTAAGACAGAGTCTCTAAGGTATACAGACTCACCTCCTTTAACTGTTGTCTGATTGAACAGTCTTACCAGATAATGAACAAGTCCCTACAAGTATGACTCTCAAAGAGAAAGGGACTTAAGGACACATTCTGTCTGTGATACTGTTTAATGAAAAAGAATTAATTGTGATAGCTGAATCTTATGTATATATGTTGTCTTAGAAATTCACATTTAACTTGTAAGCTTTAAATACAGATTTATTGGGGGTTTTTGGTTCACATATTCAGAATTTAAATTATGATCATTTATTGTGATGTTTTTAAGAATCACTGTTAAGCCTTCAAAGTGAAAATGTCAATGTGATGCACTTTCATGCTATTAGTATGTATAGTATATCCTAATATATTACCTTTAAAATATTAAGGCAGAAACATATAGTGATTTGATGACACTGTTTTGGGTTTTCTTTTTAACCTCAAATGAAGATATTGCAAGGTTTTTTTTTGCTATCAGAATTTCTCTTTTTTAACTGTTTAAAAGCCTATTCTGGTTTTTACTAATACCAGTTCAACATGTTTATGCTATAATAAGCTTTCAAGATTTTTTCAAAAATCAGGTGAACCATATTTATTCAATAAATATCTATAGATAATATGGTATAACATATCTTCCCATCTTAAGAAAAGTGCTAAATTTGAAGTGTAATCTTTTAAGTACCGTCATCTACCCATTTCTACTTTTTTCAAATATAATTTTGAACATACTATTCACTTTTATACAGGTTACCTAAATCTCTGAAGTAGGGAAATGCATAGATCAAGACTTTGACTTAATTTGTAAGCTGCTAAAGCTATTTTAAAGAGATATAAGTTTAAAGTTAAAGGAATCTTGTTTAAAATTATATAATTTCCTCATAACCTTTTCTCTCCACAAAAAAAATATGTTCTGTAATAAAAGGATGTATGACATTAATCTCTTTTATGGAGAACAGGCCATAGTCATTTTTTATTTTCATTTGCTTATTTTACTTATCGTTTCCAGTTGGACAAGATGAGAATAGTTTGGCTTAATCTTTTCCTATTTAAAGACATAGTTTTACTCGCTAAAAGAAGTTTATACAATTTTAACTTGCTAATTCAGATATACCTGATAATTTTTCAATATTGTACATAAATACACAGTATGTACTTTCATGTACATTAAAAATCCAAAAGTATTCCTTAGAATCTATTAATGTTCCCTTTGCCTAGGTTATTTAATATCAAGCTTATACTTTATTTTCAAATGACAGTTTTAATGAACATTATTCTTATCCAGCTACCAGTCTGCATTATTTTTTTACATTCAAAATATTTATATGAGTATGATTTTTTTTATAAATCATACTAAAGCAATATAAATAGGTTCCTAGAATTTATGACTAACATAAACCTCTTCCTCTTAGAAGTACTAGAAAGTTTACTTTTAAAATTTTCTTGATCCTTGTCTGCCTTGTTTTCTATAAGAATGTCTGCATTTTTTTTAATTTTTGCTTTTCTTTGTGCATAAATTATGATGTCCAGTGATAGTTTAAAGAGTAAGATTTGGGTGTAAGTTACTTCAGGGTGCCAGTAATGCAGCGCTTTGACATAATACCTGGAATCTGTCCTAAAGATTCTGCTGGTTTTTGTTTTTTCCTCCACTCTTTGTGATGTCGTTTCACAAATGGTAGCAATTTTTTCTGCATTTATACGCAGGATTGATAGGATCTCTGAAAAGAATTTTGCTTATCTTGAATATGCTGTCTCAAGCAAATATTTAACAACTATTCACAAGGAAAAACTTTACAGTTTAAACACACATAAGTGTAACTTTGGCAAAGTTCAGTGACTGAAAAACGATTTTCTCCTCAACTGTTTTAATAATTATAGTACTGTCAGGCCTGTAGAAAACTATAACACTTAACACAGCTAAAAAAAATGTTTAAGATTTATGAAGTATGTATGTATATAGATACATACAGATACAAAGATCAACTAAAGAATTTCTCACATAAATTCTCTTATCAATATATTTTTGAGCTCATACCACTGAAATAAGTTACTCTCTGTATTTCCAGAGTTGGAATATTTGGGAAGATATTGCTAATACCATCTCTGTAATAATTTTCTGCCTGCACAAAATTTACTATTTTATATCTGCAATTAAAAAGACTTTAGTCTAGCCACCGTGTTTGGCATCATGTTTAAGGTCATGAAAAACTAAATTCCGTAGCTCACAATTGCATAAAAATATATGCAAAGGGCTTTGTCAGCAGTGGTTCTCCCGAATGGTGGAATTATGGATATTTTTAATTCTACTTTTCTATATTTTTTTTCTCAGTGAGCAATGTGTTATTTTTTAAAAACCCAACTGGAAATGTTTCGTAAGGATTTTAAGTGAACTGAATAGTAAGCACTGTAACTTTTCAAATGTCACTTTTATTACCAAAGATCAAAACATAGTTTAGAGCTCCTGGATCTACCAGGTTTAAGTATGTGATCTGGTGAAGACAAATGATTATGGCTTTTTCTTCTGGTATTTTGTGTAATGTAATGGTTAAGAACAGGGACTTTGCAGGCAGTTGGATTCTAACCCTGTAAAATGAGGCTACTATACCTACCACATGGGGTTACTGTAAGGATTCAATGAAACTGTTTATAAAGCACTTGATAATTAAAGAAACTGCTAGTTAATAACATATGGTTTAGTTAATAATATATGACCATAAGCACATGGCTCGACATTTTCTCTGCAACCACAATTTCTAAAGGCAACTATTTCTTTGTCAACTATTTGATATTTTAATTATTCTCCATAGAGTTGAGGGTCAAGAGAATTAGTTTTATAATCAAGCATGTTAATAGTCTATAAACAATGGTATAGTGTTAAAGAAGTATACTTACAATTTTATTTATTTTTTTTAATTTTAAGACCTTTTAGAACTATGAGTAATAAACTTCCTTTGAAAGGGTCTAGACATACTCACCCTGAACCACATTCCTGTAACACACTCTGATGGTGCTTTATAAAATCTTCCAAGTGCCTTCATTCATTTTGCCTCATTTGAGCTTCACAGTAACCTGATGATCAGACAAGTAGATGTTATGTCCATTCTGCAGAACAGGAAACAGCTCTGAAATGTAGGTGACATAGCTCGAGATAGAGCTCCTAGAATAATGCCTGATGCCAGAGCCGTGCCTGGCAGGAGCAGTTAGTTGCTCGGCCAGTCTTGTTAAATAACTACGGGGTCAATAGTGAGGGATGGAGCTTCTGTTTGGAAACATCTGGTTCCTAGCTCTACTCAGACGTAGAGTGAAAACAAACTGTGGAATTAGGAGTGCTCACTTTTGCTAATGCTTTAAGCTTTTGCAGTATTTAAATAAAATAATAAGAGTAACAGCTAAATTTATTGAGTGCTCACTCTGTGCCTGGCACTTTTCTAAGTGTGTGAGATGTATTAACTATTTAATCCTCACAGGGTACTTTATGAGGGACTATTTTTCCTTATTTCTCTGATGAGGAAACTGGGACACAAAGAAGTTATAAGGAGTTTCACAAACATAGTCAATATCCTGCATTTAGGAAGTGGCTGAGCCTGATGAGTCTGCTCAACTACCATGCTGTTTTGCCTCTTTAAGTAGTTTTCTTAAAAACAAATCTTTCATAGTTATATATAGTAACTAATCAATCCAAGGAACCCAGAAAGTCCTAGTGATAATTGGTTTTGAAAGTTAATTTAAATCCATTTAATTATATAAGCTTTTTGGACTTTTCATTATACTCTCTTATCCTTCAAGGTTTGGAACAACCTGTATAATTGATGTTCTCCAGAAGAGCTTCTGTACCATTCTTTCTTAAATTCAGATATTATCCAAAGTTTTTCTTGGCAGATGGATGTATTAAGGAATTAAATAGCTTTTCAATGTTAGTTCCAAAAATGCTATTTTAATTGATTTTCAAAAGGTAGTTATAAGACTCTGTCATAAAGAACAACTGAATTAACACAGAACTATCTCAAACCCCAAAAGCCTTATTTATATTTAAGAAAATTTTAATAATTAAAGTGAGCTCTAGAAACATAATAGTTGCCCGGTCTGTTAGCACACAAAAAGGCCTCTGATAACTTGCTTCGTAAATAACACTGGTGTGGAGCCCCCACCCACCAAACAGTGACTTGAATGTGTGCAATTCTATTATAGTGAAGTTTCGCCAGGTCAGCCTATTAGTCCAGCTTTAGATATTATTAAAAGCAATGAGGTAGAATGCTCCATACCACCAATTATGATCCATGATCATCCAGGTAAAGGAACATAAACGTCTTTTCATTGTTAAATAGATTTCTAACTTAAATAACATTAACATTTGTTAATTTTGTTATAAAATCTCATTTCTAAAATCCATAAGGAACTATACAGCAGCTTAAAAAGGCAATGATAGTGTCGTACTTTAGAAGTGGAAGTCACTGTTAGTCACCAGGATCACCTCCTTTTCTTCCTCCTGTGGCAGTTGGTTTATTTAAATAAATTCACACTAACCATCAGTCACCATTTCATTCTGAACAATTAAAAGTTTGTATTTTCCCATTTCCTTGCAATAGGGTAATATAAAGATTGGCATTATAAGTTAGAGGCTCAACTAATCTGCCTGTGTGCGTTCCACATCCAACAAGCCATGGCCCTTTCGCGTGCTGGGCACAGGGGAGACACTGCTTCTGGCTTTCCTGCGATCTGACCACGTGACCTGGTCAACTGGGACAGCTCCCCTGACTGCACCCCTTCCGTTTCCTAGGATGCTGATGTGGTTTAGTTCTTCTCAGAGGTTAGAGTTGGAAAGTGAAAACCCTAGATAATTGTTGTGGGGTGTTTTTGCCTAGGTATAGTCATTCTTTGTCTGGTGTGTCTTCTTTACTGGTATGTCGCTCTCAAGTGTACCAAAGGACGTTTCATTCTGTTGAAAGCTCCACGATCAAAAGGAAAGAATTGCAGTGATTTCCAAATACACTTCTCGCCTGTACCAGCAGCGGCACACTGAAAAGCACTGCCCAGCACAACAGAGCTAAACAGCAGGTCCACAAGGGCCTTATCACTGCGGCTGTGGCGGGAAACCCGGCCTCTAAGCAGCTGCTTACAAACCTGGTGTTTTTCAGTAAGACAGAGTTAAGCAAAGTTGGCAGATCTCTTTTTTTTTAATGCTGAAAATTTTAAACTATGAGTTAAATGGACAAACAGGATGTATTACCCTTGGTTACATATTTACATTTGAAGTAAAGTGAGATGAGGCCCCATAATACCAAGTGCAGAAAAAAGTTTAGCCCTCAGATTTAAATATGCCCAAATTAAACAATATTTTTACGATTATCTGGTATGCTGTGCTCATGAAAAATACATGTTAAAGTATATAGGGCAAAGCATTAGTTGGTAAATTATTGTAATGAGGAGTAAAAATAGACGTGTTCCTTCCTAAAAATATGGGACTCCGCCATGTAACTCTCTTCTGTTTTTAGAATCTGTAGTCATTATTCTTAATCCCACCAGAAATGTAGTCATCCTGTGAGCATGCAGTGTTCACTGTCGTGTTCGTCACAGCATTCAAACTGTTAACCAGGCATTGTTCATGTAGAGTTGAAATGCACTGTTCATGCCTCTCATGTTCATCGTCCAGACTTATGTGAAGAACATACTGCCCCCCCACCCCCGCCTCCTTCCCAACGCTGTAGGCTTCCCTCCCTCTAAAAACAGTAGAAACTTCTGTCAAAGTTTCATTGAGGAATCGCGATTACACCAATAACAGGTACAGCAGAATGATTTTGTTGTGGTAAATGTTTTTTCTAGAATCCCTAATATCTCAGTTTGCAAAGGAGAGCAGTACCCTTTGTGACTTTAAAATAATTTCTCTCTACTTTGAGGTATACCTGCCTAATTATATTTTCCATAGGTTCATGTAAAAAAGAAGTTTGACATTCTCACAGGGTCCATTGAGAGCCGGTGTGGAAATGTTTTAATTGCCGTCATTACTTTACATGTGGATTATGGACAAATCAAAGTTTTCTCTGAACTATATCACAGAACTATTATATAAAATCATGTGTATTTACTTTCAAATTTTAACATTTCATTAATTTGTTAAATTTCAGAGACAAATCTTTTCCCTCTTTTGTGTGGATAAAGTTGTGGTTTTATTTCTAAGAATAGAGTTGGTCTGCTGTGCTGACTTCATATCTGTCATTCCAAAGGTTTATCTTTTTCTTCAAAGATAAAAAATGCAATGGAAATTCAATTTACAAGGACATATATTGATATTTCTAGACATGATCTAGTTCTAAAAGAATTTACTTGGTTTGCATTTTTTAAGCATTTCATGTAGACAGATTAATATATTTTTATACAACACTTTCTACATTTATTTCTAGGCTGTTTTCAGTGACTTTTTCAAGTGCATGTTAACAGAAGATGGTTTGGAACGAGTGTGCAGTGGCCTTCATCACCAACTCAAAAGAAGTGTAATACATATGATTATAGAACAAGAATGTGTTTATCCTGTACACTGAAACTTAATGACTTCTCTAAAGCTTTGTATGTTTTTTCATGAAGCAGATTAAATATTTTCTCTCTAAATCCATGTTTCTGCTTTTTAATATACTTTCTGTGTCAAGTATTATCACAAGGTAATTTTACTGCTTAGAAACCTATAAGTCATGATTCATTTGAACTTTTGGGAAAATGAGCTTAATACTTAGTTTAAAATTCTGCAAGCAAATAATTCAAAACAAAATGCAATCATAATTACAATAGATTTTTTTAAAAGTACCATTTACTGACCTACTCAGTAAATGGTATTGGGAATATTTGGGAAAAAAATAGATCTCTACTTGACACTATACACATTTGAAAGGAATCGGTGCCAGAAGAAATAAGAGAATATAGCGTTGAGAGTGGGGATCTAAACGACAACCACAGGCTCGCAGATGGAGACTCGATTGGTGGTTGGCGGGGGAGGGGGATAGAAGCAAAACGGGTGAAGACGGTCAAAAGGTACAGGGAAAGCTCCATACACAGACATGTGTAGACTGCATATTCACACATACACGCAAATACATAGTCCTTGCTTGCACAATAAAAGACCGTAAAAATGACCATGCAAGCTGCAACAGTACAATCTTAATGGGGAAAATATGATTGTTCCATGATCTTTAAAAATGTTTGTTAAAATATTAAAAACAAGTGTTAATTATAAATGTATGGAAAATTTTTAAAAAGTTAATGTTAGTATATTATAATTTAAAACATTACAGATACTGGAAATTAAAGTTTTTCTTTGTAAGGAAACTTAACAAGACTATTTGACCAGTGCTTGCTTGCTTCTCATCATAAAATTTATGATATAGAGCAAGTATCTTCTCTGCTATGGCAAACTGTCATACTCCTAAGTTTGAATTGGCTAACATTTTAATCTTTGCCCTTTCAATATTATGCTATATTTCCAAGAGTTCCTTTAATGTGGAGTTTTTTGTCAGTCACTTCCTCTGGGACATCATCCTTTTCATTACAGCTACTTTCCTGATTTATGTCGATAAGTTCACCCTAAGTTTCTCTTAGTACCTGGAGTCCCATGGTCATTCCCATGGTCAGCTATTTTTTTCTATAACTTTCTTTACATTCAATTCAAATTTCACTTCCGGTGTTTTCACTTTTCATTTATTCGCTGTATTTTTGTCTCATAGGCCAATTCCCTCTCTTGATTATCCATTTTTGTAAAATGTCATGTGGTTCTATCACTAAGAAACAAGAAGGCAACACAACCACACGATTTGTTGTCTGTGCTGAATAACACACTGACCAGTCACCAACAGACATTGAAAAAAGTGACATTGGTGACTGACCATCATGGGTCACATCTGTTATTACATAGTGATTTGTGGCCTGAACAGCTGACAGTGAAGTTTGTAGTTAGGTAATTGCTCAGGTAATACATTATGGTATCAATTGCGTGGAATAGTGTGTTGGGGAACGTGTTATTTAAACTAGTAACTGAAATTGTGCACGTCAGAATTGGTCAAAGCAAGGACTGCCTATACATCGAAGTAAATGGAAAGACACAACAAACTCCTAATAACTATGTAGAGTTGAATACAGGGGGTAGAGAGGGACTAGTATTTATTTACCCTGCATATTTTTGTAAGACTTCTTACAAATTAATATTGTGATTTTTTTAGAGCAAACTAAGGTGGAAAAAGATACTTCGGTTTCCCACAACCGCATTGCTTGCTTTGTGTGCATCCTAGAAAAGTAAGCAGAAGAGTAACGAGAAGCTGTTGAATAAATAAATGTTTGTTGGGGGTGGGAGACCTATGATGGTTAACTTAGATTATGTGAAATCATGTAAAATGAAAGTTAATGTGTTAAACAGCTTAGTGTCCTGTCCGAAACCATGCCAGCTGACCTGACACTATCAATAGCAGGATGGCCTTGAGCAAGTTACCTCACCTTCATCAACATTCAGTTTCCTCATCTGTAAAACTGGAATATTAATACCTCACAATTGTTTTATGATAATATTAGAAAAGCATTTAGACCAGTGACTAACAACTAGTAAATTCTCCAAACATTGAGTCATTCATGCCATGGAGTTCTCTGCTCATGTCTTCAGATAAAGGTTGTAAGATAGTTGATCCAAATATTTATCACAGTGGGTGGGAAATGGAACCAGATGAACTCAAGTTCTAAACCATTCTAAGATTCTGTGATTTCAAATATATATGGAAAAATTTAGTTCAAAATAATAATTTGTTATGCCTTGACTTTATAAGATAATATTTTTAGAATAACACTGTAACATTCATACATTTAAAGATACGCAGATTTTTAATGACTCGAAATTATTTAAAACACTTAGCTAACTAAATGTGGCCTGTTAGTGTAAATAACTACATAACTCCAATCTCTAGCTAATTCAATTGCATTTCTGAACTAACAAGGCAAAAAACTTCTAAGAAAAAGTTCTTGAAGGGGAAAAAATTGGATATCCTTTTTTATGAATATTCCACAAAAAAGATTTGAAATATCCTTTATGTATATAAAACCTTACCCAGGATATTTTTAAACTCCATGGGTTCTCCAACATATAGTAATTGTGCTATTTTACAGATTTATGACCTTAATCTTAAAGCTTTCCAAAAAATATATTGCTCTTTATTATGTTTTTTTTTCATGACACATGGAATACAATGATGATACTTTGTGCTCAGTTCTTAGCTTGTCAGATGTTAAGGAGCAGATATAATCAAGGAAGATGGATAAGTAAAATGACGGGTGAATTTATTTCCAAACTCCTGCGATCTGAAATGCCCCTTTCAGTACGGGAAGCAATCCCTCAACCAGTGATGTGTCAGTGCTGGCTTTTTCCCTCAAAACAGACAACGAGATTGCTTCAAATCAGTTTAGCACTATCAATCGATAAATATAAAATTGTGGCATATATATATATACAATTTAGTATGTATAATTTTTGTGTATTTGACCAGTTGTCGTTTCTACTTTCCCCTTTTTGACCCAAAATTCAAATTCTAGTCGATCTTAGAGCACAATTTTAGTAAGCAATAACTTTGATCACATTTTGCAAATTACAACTTAAATATGTGTCCAGCATATTTTAGTTTGGTTGCTAAGATAAGCTGACAGAGAGTATCACTGTATCTGTTGTTACTTCTTCCTCTTATTGAAGAAATCACTGGACTGCCATGAGAAGATGAGGGAATCCCTGAGAAAGGCTGAATTCTGTAATTCTGCCTACACGAGAGCATTTATTTACCCTAATATTTTAAGATTTTAATTTGAAAGTCAGCTCATTGAATTACATCTCTTTAAATTGAAATTGTTCTGTATTTGGCATTTTATTTGAAATGACACCACAACCAATCCCCTTATTAGAGTAAGCAAGATGAGGATAAATATTTGAAATATCGTTTATCTCTCCATCTTGGAAAGGGAAAAACAATAGCTTGCCCATGTTCAGGAAGCTGACGTGCCCTAGGAATCCAAGCTTTGCAACGGAAATAATGAGGCTATTTACCCTGTGCCTCAGTCTTTGGGCAGAAACACAGCTAAGTCAGCCTTGCAGAAAGTCAAGTAGAAAAGATAGCTGCTTTGATTTGTTTAACTTTCTGGAGGAAGAACAAAATAATCATCTGTGTAGCCCAGAACCTAATGTGATTTCCTTGCACCTGGTTATTACAAACCTTAAAATATTGGATGTTTTGCTATGGTTCAATGTTGTAGATGAAAGATACAACACTGGATATTTTAATAACTCATATTAATAAAGTACCTCTGCCAAATTCTACCATAATGAATGAGGTGATGGAGAAGCTGCATTTTAGTCACAAGATCAACCACCAAAAGATAAGGACCTAGTCTGTTTTGAAATGCTACTTCGCAGCCTTTATGAGCAGTACAGCCTATTAACAGCCCTGCCAAGAGATTGTCTCTTACATCAAATCTGTGTATCTTGCTCAGCATTTAAGCTTTTCATTTTTTTGCTCAATGAACACATATACCAGCTCTTTATAACCTTAACCTTCTCTAATAAAGTTAATCATTTCATATTTTAACATTTTCTTCTATATTAATTCCCCAGATATATGCCTCCTAAGTTTTCTTTCTCTTGCTTCTGTTTTCTGTCAACCCTCCCTGAATTGTTCATGGCCACCTAAAGTTATAAAGTCAAGAATTAAGCAATGCATGCTGTGGAAACATAAATGGATGCCAGAGATTAAGCACACTTCCAAATCGTCACATGAGGAAGTCTAAGGACCCTCTTTCAAGTGAACAACCATAATTGGCGAAAATTATTTATAAATAACCTTTGAAGGTCTCTGTTAATTATCCTAAGTGTATGCAGCGAATGAAGAAACATTCAAGAAAATCTACTAGAGAATCCATGACCCACTCCCTCACTCCCCCTGTCCCAGATCAGTGCAAGAGAAACTCCACTCCAGGGATGTGTGGCCAACAACACTGGCCTCCTTATCCCCAAGTCCCCAGTAAAGGGCTATAGTAGCTCCCCAACGCTTTTAGCATTCAACACCCCCCACAACACACACACATACACAAGTGTTGAAAGGCTAAATGCCAGGCGAGTCGAGCCAAAAGGTCAGAGGACCCCTTCCTTCACCCAGCCCCACTGATACAGTAGGGGCATAGCAAGCCAAGAATACTGGGGCCTTGGACTCCCTCATTTACCTCACTCATAGGGCATAAGTTCCATAGCAGAAGACACAAGCTAAGAAAGCCAGAGGCTATGGCCTCCACCCAGTGCCATCTTCACAAATCATGAGTGTCACTCCAAAGAAGGCACTGTTCCCACTCCCATCACCAGAACAGTAATACAGAGAAGCAGAAATGAAAGAGACATTATTACTGACATTATAGAAGTAAAAAGATTATGAATGAATAATATGAATAATTTAACTCAGATAAAATGAAAAACTTCTACAAAGACTAACATGATTGAAACTGACTCAAGAAGAAACAGAAAATCTTAAAAGATTTATAAAAACAGATTGAATTAGTATTTTAAAAACTTTCCACAAAAAAATTCCGAAGAACAGGTGGTTTCATTTGTAAATTCTACCAAATGTCTAAAGAGGAATTAATACCAGTTCTTCACAAAACTCCTCCAAAAAAGAGCAGAACACTTCCCAACTCATTCTATGAACCTGATACCAAGACAAAGATATCACAAGAAAACTACAAACCAATATGTCTCATGAATATAGATGCAAAAATCCTCAATAAAAATACTAACAAACTAAATCTAACATTAAAAGAACGACATGCCATAACTATTGTATAAGGAATTTGGTCTTCACCCAAGGTTCCTGAAATGAAGCTTCTAAAAATCCTTAGAATTTCCTGATGAAGTGTCTTTGTTATTTATGAACCCCTTGGATCACACCTAATTTTATGCTAATGAGACAACCCTCAGTGATCCCCTAGGTAGCTTCAAATTGGGACTGGTCATGCTGTAAAAACCAACCATGTGGTTGATTAGAGAGCCAGAGTTTTGAGCCACATCTCATCCTGACTTCTTAATCTACTGAGAGCGGGGAAGAGGGAGGAAAGAGCTGGAGATAGAGTTCAATTACATGGCCAGTGTTAAAGAAATCATTCCTATGTAAGGAAATCTTAATAAAAACTTGGGACACAATTGGTGGAGCTTGCTGGTTAGTGAACACATCAATGTACCTGGAGAGTGACACACACAGATTTCATGGAGGGAAGTCATGGGATCTCTGTGTTTAGATTCCTCCCAAACCTCACCTTACATGTCTCTTCATTTGGTTGTATCTATAGTGTTTTCCCGAGTTATGTGAATTATTCTGGTGAATTATTAAACCCAAGGGAGTCAGGGAACCTACTGGGCTTATAGCCAGTTGATCTGAAATGACATCAATCTCTTTAAGTTATGGGATCAATACTGTCTGGTCAACAGTTTGTCTTTGAGCTCTTTGATACGTTTTTTTTCACTGTCTCTAGACTCATTTGTTTCTGCTGAGAGGTCGGCTGTTAATCTTATGGAGTACCCATGTATGGGACGAGTTATTTTTCTCTTGCTGTTTTCAAGAGTTTTATCTTGTCTTTGACTTCCATGGTTTTTATCATGATGTATCTATTCTTGGATCTTTACATTTATACTATCTGGAGTTTGTTGAATTTCCTAGATGTGTAGGTTATTTTTCAATAGATTTGGGAAGTTTTTTATTTTTTGATATTTTTTTCTGCTCCTTTTTCTCTCCTCTCCTTCCAGCATTCCTATTTAGGTGTCTGTTGATGTACTTGATGGTGTCCCCCATTTCTCTGAGGCTGTTCATTTTCTTTATTCTTTTTGCTCTCTGTGCCTCAATTAGCATAATATCTATTGATTTGTCTTCAAGTTCACTAATTCCCTCTTCTGGTAGTTCAAATTCTCTAATGAATTTTTTAATAGACTATTTTTTAGAGACATTTTAGATTCACAGCAAAATTGAGCATTTCCCATATATTCCCTGCCCTGACACATGTATAGCCTCCCCAACTATCAATATCCTGCCCCAGGTGCACATTTGTTATAATCGATGAAACTACATCGACAGACCATTATCACCTAAAGTCCATAGCTTACACCAGGGTTCACTCTTGGTGTTGTACATTCCATAGGCTGATAAATGTATATGTATCCACCATTATATTATCATACCGAACAGTATCATTGCCCTAAAAATCCTCTGTAATCTGCCTATTCATTCTTCCTTCCTGCCTAATCCTTGGCAACAGCTGATCTTTTCATTATCTCCATGGTTTTCCCATTTCCAGAATGTCATATGGTTGGAATCATACAATATATAGCCTTTTTAGATAGATTTATTTCACTTTGTGGTATGCATTTAAGATTCCTTGATGTCTTTTCATGGCTTGATACCTCTTTTGTTTTAATGCCAAATAATATTCTCCTTCTGGATGTATTATAGTTTATTTGTCCATTCACCTACTGAAAGACATCTAGGTTGCTTCTAAGTTTTGGCAGCTATGAATAAACTTGTTACAAACATCTGTGTGTAGGTTTTTGTGTGGACGTAAAGTTTGAATTCATTTGGCTAAATACCAAAGAGTGCGATTGCTGGATTATGTGGTAAAAATATGTTCAGTTTTGTAAGGAACTGCCAAACTGTCTTCCAAAGTGGCTGTACCATTTTGCCTTTCTACCAGCAATGAATGAGAAGCCCCCTTGCTCCACCTACGTCTTCATCAGCATCTGGTGGTGTAAGTGTTCTAGATTTTGGCCAAATAGGTGTGCAGTGGCATCTCACTGTTGTTTTCATTTGCATTTCCGTGGTGACATGTGATAAGCATCTTTTCATGCCATCTGTGTATCTTCTTTGGCGGGTTGCCTGTTCAGGTCTTTTGTCTTTTTTAAAATCAAGGTGCTCATTTTTATATAGTTGATTTAAATAATAGTCCTTTATCAGATATATCTTTTGCAAATATTTGCTCCCAGACTGTGGCTTGTCATCCTCTTAATCTAGTGAATTTTAAATTTCAATTATTGCTATTTTTAAACTCCAGAAATTTCATTTTTCTCTTTATAACTTTTTTCTCTTCATTGATATTCTCCATTTAATGCAACATTGTCATCATACCTTCCTTTACTTCTTTAATCACATTTTCCTTTAGTTCCGTGAACATATTTATAGTGACTATTTTGAAGTCTTTTTTTTTTTTCCTGATGTATGGGTCATACTTTCCTGTTCCATTGCATGTCTCATAATTTTTTTTGCTGAAAACTGAACATTTTAGATAATATATTGTAGCAACTCTAGATACTGGCAACCCACTTGTTATTGTTATCTACTTAATTTTAGTGACTGGCTGTATGATTTTATTAAAGGCGCGCACGCACACGCACGCACACACACGCACACACAGTTAAGCCTCGAGGTTGCTGATCTTCAGGGAGCCACAGCTCTGGCTGTGCCTGCAGTCACCCTGGGACTGCTGGGGGTATGGTCGGGGTTTCTTCTTCTCTTTCACTGACCACACCCAACTGTTAAATGCACATTCATTTCTAGCTGATTGCTCTATTGTTGTCAAAAGTGCCCTGGGGCATCCATTGTTCTGCAAATGAACCAAAATTGTGGCTCCTTTGAAGGAATAGTTTCTGAGCTCACTGTTTGATATTTGTTCTGACTTCAGGAGGGCTCCTCCCAGCTGTCTACTTCCTCAGTTCTCTCCAGCAAACTAGCCAGCCTACAGTCTAGGCTGTCCATTAAATCTATGAATCACCTCTCAATTGCCTCTAATCACAACCTGCACTGTTCTTCAGAGTGCCTTTACATTTGAACTTTTTCACCCGCTGTTGTAAGTGAAATCAGTTTTTGTGGGGAAGAGATTAGGAGCTGACTGTTTTTACAGGCAGCTTCTTCCCCTCTCTTCCAGGGAAAATCTCTGAGCCACAGCTCTGGAACTGGGAATGGCACAAGAGCCAGCTTCTCTCAGAGTGACATCCTTGCTTTAGGAGCTGAACGCCCAGAGCAAGGAAGGTGGAGAGGCGGCAACCTGAAGTCCTCTTGGTCTGCATCTCCTGGCATGGAACCACCGCCTAAGGAGCTGGCTAAAGGCGGGCATGGCCCCAGTGTTCTCTGTGCATTTTACCAAAGGTGGAGCCTGCACTCCATGAGCCAGAGCTGGGCAGAAGGAAGCCCTGACTCGTGACCACACTTACCCAGGACTAAGTCTCAGCAACAGGTAGCTGGAGTCATTAACACTAAAGTCTTGCTCCTCTCAGGGAGAAAGCTCTCCAAGTGGGAGCTTAGGGGCAAGGCAGCCTGTGTTCCTGGCTGCTGCAGTCTGCAGTGGGGTCTTCACCATCCCGAGATGGCGGGATGAGGGAGAGAGACGTCCTGAGACGGGACATCACTTGTAAAATTCTTAATTTTTTAGCAGGAAATGAAATGGGATTTCTCATGCAGAGTTAACCTTTTTAGTAAACCTAGTTAAGTTTTCTTCCCTCCTTTCTTTGGAGAAAAGGCCCTCCCCCTCAAATCCTCTGGTTATTGATAAGGGTCATCAGCCCGTTGTTAAGCAGAAATGGTGTTAAGCCAGGCAGGGCCCTTAGAGTCTGAAGTGGGAGGGGACTTTAAGCCAAAGGTCTTTCTTTTTACTCTTTAAGAAACGTATTAACCAAGTCTGTTTCCCTTTACTCACTTAATAGGCAAATTAATAATAGAAATTAATAGATGTATGATTTAAATAACGAGTTTGTATTTTCTTTTCCTTGTCTAGGAACTGAGGTAGCACTTCAGCAGGAAACCCAAGACCCCACCCTGACTGAGGCAGAAAAGGAAAGAGCTCCATGAAACCTCTGTAGGCAGGGACTACAGCCATTCTCAGCAGGAAGCAGATACGGAAGAAGAGACCTCCCATCCCTCAACATCCATATTAATAATAAGAGGGTTCATGGCTCTTAGAAAAGAGGTAGGTAGGAAAGTTAGGGCGTTTCGAGTCTGCCTCCAAAGATACTGAGGTCATCCTATCTTAGAAAAGATCAACCCTAATCTGCCCACAATTAAGCAAGTCAGAAGGCATTTTTTTAAACTCGCACAAAGAAACCAGTAGACAGAGATTTAGGTACCAGTTTAAGCCAGTCACTCACACCTGCGCAATGAAGACCCCAACGACCTTCAACTCACCTGAGCCTCATTATACCATCATTATAATATGATGCGTATACCTGGAAGTTCATTAATATCATTATAACAGACTGAATTCTGGGAACCAATATGTGCAGAAAGCAAAACGATGAATCACTGAGTCCTGTCAATCTTAGTTGTCAATCAAGGAAGCCCACTTCTCTAAGAAAAGTAACCACCCGCAGCAAAAAGGGATAAAAACCCTGTAACAAAGTCTTTGTTACCAGGCCTTCTGAGCCATTCTTCTCTTGCTCAGGCCTGCTTCCACATCGGAACGTGTACTTTCTCTTCTAATAAAACTTTTCTTTTCTACCGTATTTCGGTGTCTTGCTCAATTCTTTGTTCGAGACACAAGAACCTGGACAATGCACCAGGAGAGGAGCCCACTCTCCAGTAACAGTCCTATTTCAAATGTTTCAACTTTTTACCAAATTTTTATAGATTTTCTTTATCGGATGTTCCTTTGTTGACAGTTTGACTTAGGAACATTTCCAGAGGCTTTAAATGGTTGCTTTTCTATATATAATTTTCACTAGTTTCACTGGGGAGCAGATCAGCAGAGTTTCACACAGTAATTCCAGAAGTCCATCTCCTCTCCCACATCCTCTGGTGTTGTACTCTAGGTAAGGACCATCATTCCCTGTCCTGTATTCATGAGATACTTTTTTCTTTTATGATTGTCCATTGTAGCCATCTCCAAAGTCATTCTGAATCTTTTAATGTTGTCAAAGAAAGAAGGCTTTTATCCAATCACTAATGAAAATGTTAAGTAGCGCTTGTAGAAATTCCAAAACAGCTCTCCTGAAGGCAAAAATTCACCTGGTATTTGATGGTTCAGAGAGAGAAAGCGGGGGGAGAGAGAGAGAAAGAAAGAGAGAAATACAGAGAGGCAGACGGACACAAGGACTTGAAAACAAGAATTTTACTCATTGTCTTAGTCGTCTCTTCAGGCTGCTATAACAAAATATTGCAGACTGGGTAGCTTATAAGCAACAAGAATTTGTTTTTCAAAGTTCTGGAGGCTGGAAAGCCAAGATCAGGGTGCCAGCATGGTCAGGTTCTGGTGAAAACCTTCTTCTGGGTTGTAGATGACCAATTTCTTGCCCATTTCTTACGTGGTGGACGGGAGAGAGCTAACTTTCTGGGGCCTGTTTTATAAGAGCACTAATCTCATTCACGAGAGCTCCACTGTCATGACCTAGGCATCTCCCAAAATCCCGCCTCCTAACACTATCACACTGAAAGGGAGGATTTCAGCATATGCATTTGAGGGGTGGGCAGGATGCAAACATTCAAACCGCAGCACTTACAGCTCTAGTTTTACTGTTTTTACTTGACACAGGCCCAATCACCAAACCGTTGTTTCCCAAAGTATGTTCCAGGAAATGCTAATCTGAAGAGATTACATGAAAAAAGATCCCTTGCTTAATAATTTTCAGGTTACATGAAAATAATTCCAGAGGAAGTTTAGCTTCTAATCATCCTAGGGCTGTAGAGTAAGACTCAAAGAATGAGTCTTATTAGAGAATGATTAATAATGTATCCATTACATTAAAGCCACACATAAACGAGCAATGTGATTCTCACTTTATGGAGAAGCTGAACCAGTGAAATGGTTACTGTACTAGATTGAATAGTGTCCCCCAAAATCCACGTCCACCTGAAGCCTCAGAATGTGACCTTATTGGGAAATAGGATTTTTGCAGATGTAATTAGTTAAGATGAGGTCATAGGGTGGTATTAGGGTGGTGCTAATCCAATGACTGGTGTCCTTATAAAAACAGGGAAATTTAGACATAGACATACCAGAGAGGAGAAGGCCATGTGACAACATAGAAACCCAGAAACACACAGGGAGAAGCCTGTATCAAGACAGAGGCAAAGCCTGGAGTGATGCATCAAAAGCTTAAGGCAGCCAAGGATTTCCAGAAGCCACCAGAAGAAACTAGGGAAAAAGAAATGGAACAGATCTCTCTCCAGAACCTCAGAGGAGACATGGCCCTGTTGACACCTTGAGTTCACATTCACAGCCTCCAGAATTATGACTGAAAATTTTTCTGTTATTTTAAGCCACCAGATTTGTGGCACTTTGCTATAGCAGCCTGAGGGAACTACTACAGTAATTATTTAAATTAACTGTATGCAAATATTTATTCTTGTTTTGGGGGGGAAAAAAAAAAAACCAACAAAGCAATATTGTTTTCTAACTGAATAGTACTTGCTCATTGGTTTAAATTTTACCTAAAAAATACAGTTGATCTAGAGGTGTCTCAATGCCATGGGCACAGTCTTTATTATTACCAGTGGATCTTATGTTTTGTAAAAGAATTGTGAGTCTTTGTTTTTTGAGGGTTAAATGCTCATGAATTTGGGGTAAACTCTACATTCTCTGTCCAGTCCACATTAATTTTTAAAATTTGTATTAGTAAAAAAAATTATTAAACATTTTTTTCAAATATTTCTGGGCTTAAGTTTACTTATTTTTTTATTATTTTCTGGTATATTGCCAATAGAAGTCTAGCTTGTTCTGAAAATAAGGTCTTTTAATTAACTAATCCTTCAGAGACGACATATGGTAACCAGATTAAAGATTAAAGTGAGGACATAAAATTGGCCTTTGTCGGAGGACTATTGGCTTCTCTCTTCCAAGCCTCAAACTTTATCACAAACGAACATAATCTCCTCACCCACAGATGGCTGCTGGCCTCAGAAAAGTGACAAAGGCCAAACAAGTATCATGAGCATTTGTCCCGCCTGCCTTTTTCTTTTAGACTATTCCTTTGGAGATTGGGATTCTGTGGGGGGAAGCTGGGTGAAAAGGGAAGGAATCTTTTAAAGACAACTTTAGGTCCCCAAAGGAAAATATTTCTTTAAAACTGCAGATTGTCTCAAAGGCATAGGGATCGCACCTGCTCTTATTTTCGGAAGCAGTGATGGCTATTAAGTCAAAAAATCGTTAAGTCGAACTATCATAAGTCAGAGACATAACCGTACATTCGACATTGTCTCAACACAGCCGTAATTGCAGAACCAGCTCAAGATGTCCTGTTCTGTTTAACGAAATACTGAGTTGCTTTTCAGAGACAACAGACCAAAGCTGCAAGTCATACAGCCAAAGTATGTGTAGAGGAGAGAACTTTGACCTCTAGCTGCATGGAACCAAGGTCACCCCGCTCCCACCACCACACACACAGAACCAAAAGACCAGGACATAACCGGAACTTGACCGCAGGAACCCTTTCAGAAGCAAAAGTTCCGCTGTCCAGGAAGATCCGGTGTTGACCCCCCTTTACCATAAGTGGTAAGTTCTGAAGTCCTCCAGTTAAAACTTGCCCCACCAGTACTTCCGCACGCTGTTTCCCCCTAACCCCTTAAAAACCCCAAACCTAGTCCAGCAAGCAAGATGGATTTGAGGCACCATTAGGTCTTCCATCTTCTTGGTTGGTACCTTCTCGATCAATAACCCCTTCTTGACACCAAACTCTGACATTTTGAGTTTTGGGAAAGCATCAGGCGCACAAACATGGTCTTTTCTTTTTTAAAATGGTGGGTTAAAAAAGGCCTTCTTTCTTTAAATTCCAGTATTTTATGTAAAGAGTAAAAATAAGCACAACTAAGAGAACAGCAAGAGCATCACTCATTTTGTGGAAAGCAAGCCCATCATGGCAACGAATGGACTTCTTGTGGCATCCTTATGATTGCTGGCAATGATGGAAGGACAGCTTGTAGTGAATTAGGGAAAAAAGGCATTCTTTCTGTTAATTCTCATGGTTTGCTATGGAGCTTTTTATCCTGCTTACGTAGCACTTTACGGTGATAGCTATACCTTGACAAATCCTGAGCAATTAACCAGTCACACGACTGAACTGGTGGCCCATTTCCTAACTTCTTCATCTAAAAGCAACAGAGCGTTTGATTTTTCAAGCACTTCTGGTGAGAGCGAATGGACTCTGTCTTCAAGTGGAGTGAGCACGACAGTGTTGAGAAAACCCACGGCAGGAAGAAACGGCAGCACACACTCTCACTGAGAGACAGCTGGCCTGCTTGCAAAATGGAGACAAGGACGGGCAGTTTGGAACTAAATACGGAAAGTTCTAAAACTCCCCGTAAAGACCTTCCATCACTCTGAAGGAGCACTGGGTAGCATCTGTTGGCCATCTGGATGCTCACTGCAGACTTCATTGAAGTTCTTTCTTCTCTGAGCAGAGACCCCTCCACACCACTTACCCATCGCTCTCATCGACCTGATTTTGGGTGGCAGCCCTGAAAGGAACATCCTCAAATGAATCCCCAAGGAGATGGCTGGCCCACCCTGTGTCACTTCAGATCACAGCCAGGTAGGGTCTTTCCCCTGCACATAAATATCCAGGAGGAACAACGTATCTTGCCTGGGGACTTTTCGAGAGGTAGATTTTATTGGATGGGCCTGCTGCTGTCATCAAATGCCTTTATTAACCCCCAAATTGGAAATGAGAGCACATGAAAGCTGGCTTGAGGACTCAAGAGCTCATAGGACCATGGGGACTGACTAGCTGAGCCGTCACATTCTCAAGGGAATCTGGCCCATGGAGCCTGTGTCTTATCTATAATCCCAATATTAGTGGCAGAACTGGGCTTAGAACCCAAGTGTCCAGGGCTCTTACTTTACAGTGGACACCATCATGGTCTTATTATACCACAGGTGCATCTAAGGCTCCTGAGGAACTCGCATGGACATTTCCTTGCCCCACATGTCAGAAAAAAATGGAAAAATGACGTCCTTCTACCTATTGTTTACTTTGAAGACTAATAAAATGTTTCAGTATCCATAACAAAATTTGCTTGCTTCTCATGAGATTAAATTTGTTATTTGCTTAGGGCTTAAACCTGGGCATGCAGGAGGTGTCCTGTCTGCTTTCCACCTAGAAAGGATGGTGAAGAGCAGAGACCCTGCAGATGGAGGCATCTGCTTGATGAATCAGAAAGACTGCATCGCTTTTTTCAGAAATCCCTGGATACCAACTAATGCTCTTGACATATGTGCCTAGCACTGGTATAAGTGGCTATGTTCACTGTGTTATCTTATCTTCACAACACCACCAGGAAGCGAGGACTGTCATTATCCCATTTACCAAAGAGGAAATGAACCAAAGAGATGTTAAATGACGCACCCAAAGCCATCCAGACAGTGCTGCCAAACCAGGACTCAAATCCAGGTCCAGGTCCATGTAACTCTAGAGCCACTGATACTGCTTCATTGTGGTCAACAAAAGCCTTTTTATTAAAATGTTGTCAACTTAGAATCTGGCACATTTTAGATAGACATAAATCAAAGCATTAAAAGATCTTAGGAGGCAGTGTTAAAATTATATACAAGAATAACTTTAAAATACATCAAAGTCCATTAAAGAACAGACGACATTAATTAAACATATTTGTTATTTTTCTATTTGAGCAACCCGCCCTCCCTAAAAACCTTCCTTTCCCAAGCAACTTTCCATTTCTCTAGGTTGAAAGTAAGGAAGCTACATTTCCTTTGTAATAACCTAATCCTGACTTTGCATGCATTCAGGTCGACCTTGATTTCTTATCTGAAAGATGATTTTTCTTTATTAAAATATAAGAAAAAGTTTTAAAGAGTAACAAATAAGACAATCAATATATCCTTTCTGCCTGAAAATAAGGCTTTAATAACAGACTCACAGTAAAGTTAGAGGATATAACAAAGCCACACCCAACTCTGATTAAAGTCACTAATTCTCCTCCCTAAGAAACAAACATCAGGCTCCAGAAAAGCCAGATGTCTTCAATGTCTGTGAGCAGCATTTATTTCTGTTAGCCATCCAAACTGATTCTCTCTTTGATGTCTCTCTCTTTTCCATGTGCAGGTACAATATAATTGAATTTGAAGCATCACCAATGTGGTTTTTTAAAACCAACTTCAATCATAGTGCTATGGTCTACAAATAGGGTAGGGCACTGGAAAGTACTTGCATTTCATTTGAAAATTGGTCTCTCTGCAGTGCTTGTTCATAATCCTCATTACAATTACTGGGGATTTTAAGGGGTGGGATTGCTTTCTCATTTCGAAGAAAGGGTAAGCTGATTTTCATGATGCTCTCTTTCCAAGCAGGGCGTTTCAGCTGTGTCTGAATGCAATGCTCTCATTTAACCTGCATGTTTGAAGAAGAAAGGGGAGGGAGAAGTACACGGGAGAACTAAAAGATAGAAATGTGCCATGGAGCAGTTCTAAGGGCCTGTGACTCTTTCTCTGCTGCTGTACTTCTGATTCAGGGCAGGGCGGGGTGAGAGAGCATACTAGTGAGAAAGTGAAGAGGACGTTTTAAATTAGGAAGAGTTCTGAAATCTTATGTATGCTGAGTCATCGCAGAAAGCTCAGAGGTCACTGGAGTGCTTGGGAGAGTCAGGCTGAGCAGATGAGAAGGGAGCGAAGTGATAAGGCCCCACCTAGAATCCACAGCCACAGAGGAACCACGGGCACCGGGTCTAATTATTCATTCCTCCTTGAACTGCTTCTCCAAACGCCATGTGACCTGGGGCCATGTCTATGCTGGCCCTTGAGGCGGTCGGATGCTCAGGTCAGAGAGGAACCCATTCAGGACTTGGAGGCCAAGGCGAATGTCCACAGGACCTCAAGGAGGCTGCCTAAGAAACAAAGAAAACTAGCACGCCCTCTACTGATTCCGTCTATAGAACCTGAAAGGATCTGAATTTCTCTCCTTCATGTTGAAATACACATCCAAATAGCTTTGAAAAGAAATGTTAGAATCTTTTTAAAGAACTGCTTAAGAGTCCATAAACCCCCTTGAGTCATGGTGTGGAATGCAGCCTAATAACTGGAACCCCTTTGAGCAGGACATGGCTTAAAGACACCTCAGTATTTACTAAGTGGCCGCCATTCGGGCCACTCCCCACCAGAACCATCGTTTGGAATCTAGAGGACTGCAAATGAACACTGTCACTAGTTTTCCCTCATCTGCTTCCTCACCAGTTTAAGAGCATAAAAACCTCATAGAATGGAAATGTTAAGATCAATTACAGGTACAGCTCAGTACTTCATTTTTCTCTTTTCCAGGAACCGTCAGCATTATCAGTAATCAAGGCGAAGCTTGCAACATTGCAGCTATGCAAAACGTTCATAAAATCATCTAATCCCTGATTTTGTCCTCTTTGTTCCTTTTCAGTTAAATTTTTCCTTCTCAAACATCTCCCACTTCAGGAAAGACTTTGACAACCCCTCATAAGCCTGCGTATTTTGTGACAGATCTATGATTATATTTAAGCAGCCTTGTCAAGGGAAGCACGCTCATGCATTTTTGTCGTCGCCCTGATTTTAAAGAGTGCAGTGAACTCGTTGATGTTCTAATGAGAGCCTTCTGCACCTGAGAAAAAGCGGGGAAACGGGTGGGACTTAGGGGTGATGGCAACCATTAATAAATAAAAGTGAAATAAACCTACTGAACTAAGCCATACTAAAGAAAGTGGACCCCAATCCTTCCAGGAAACGAAGGCGGGGCAAGCGAAAATGGACCAGCTGAGTAAAGGAATCCACGGGAGAGTAACTCTCCTGGGGCACAGAGGCTCTGGTTTCGTTCTGGTAGCTCTAAAAGGCCGTTGTCCGTGGACGCAGCAGAAATACAGATCCCCTCTGATTATAGAGAAGAGCTAGACGACAATTAGACATGTATGTAAATGGAATGGCCAGAAAAAAATCACACACTCTCCATTGCCGGGAGTTTTCAAGCAGAGGCTCAGTGGTCAACTGTCAAAGACCATGTGGGAAGTGTTGCTTCTTTGTGTTGGAGGTGAAACTAGATAACAAAAGGCTAACAGTGCCTTCCAACTCCAAAAATCTAGAATTCAATGGCTTTGGACAATCAATAACCCATTCTGGGTCTCACTTTCCTTATGCGGAAAAGGAGGACCTTGACACAAAATAGGTGCCTAAGTTTTTTTCCAGCCTGAGACGGCATAAACTAGCTTATGCTGGAGGCAATGCTCAGGCATTCTAACTCACTGTCCAACCTGGAAGAGGCCATCGAACTTCTCTGGGCCTTGCTCCAAGGTCTTCTCTCCAATCCAAAGAGAAGGCCGAGGACTGAGAGAACCACCAAGGGCTTGAAGCACCGTTGCAAAAAAGTAATAGATCACATGCCTGAAGTTAAAACATAAAGTTATAACACAGAGGTTCTTCTGAACCTTATAGCAGACAATATCAATCAAGAAAGGCACTGGGACAATGCCTTAGAGTTCCTTGTTGCGAAATTTAAGGGAGTTCACCTCACCCTGAAGCTTATGCTGATGACTTGGCTTACAAGGTAAGTTTCAAGTCTGAAGAGGAAACTCCCCAGGCAAAGAGGAAGCACAAGGCCTGCTTTGTTCCCAGAAGGCTGGTGTGCCAAGCCTCTCTCCTCTTGGCTTTTTAGCCCCACTAGTGTTTGGTATACAATTGGTGCTCAAAATATGTTTGGGTGAATAAAATAAGTTTTATTGAGGGAAGATGTCTGTTTATAACAAATCTACTCTAAATTTATATACCCACTTCAAATACGTAGAGTTTATAACCTATTTTTAAATTACCTTGACAATTAGAGTTGAAACATTAGTAAGGCAAAGTCTGGGAGGGAAAAAGACCATCTGGGATAGCATAGGGACATGTGTCAGGGCTACCCGGCTGGATAAAGCCCTGGATGCCTTGTGGCCATTTCCTGACCCGCTCTTTAATTTCTGATTAAATTTGTCCATAATTGAATGAACGTTTGTCTCTCAGGGAGCCATTCATTCCCATATATAGAGAAAAAGTGTTTACACTAATCTGAAAAGCAATGTTGACTTATTTTTGTCTCTAAGCTGTTAGGGAAAGAGAGAGCAGGACTCCTTTTATTTATAAAACTGAAATGCAAAGACTTTAAAGACTCTTTCCGCTTATAATGGTTTGGTTCTCCCGGCCAGTGAGCTTCTGCCTCACGGAGCTGACGCTGGGTAAAGTGATAAAATGGTTAAAAGAACGTGATTCTCTCCCACTCCCCAGGGTCTTCTTAGAGTTCCTTCCCACTTGTCCCCAGTAGTCGCTCTGAGTTCCAGTGATAATATTCCGTAAGCATTCTCTCGGTGTCTATTGCGTGATGTTCATAAGATTCCATCTCTCACTCAGCTCCACAGCCCAGTGGTCCCACACACGCTTAAGCACCTTTGCATCATCTGTGCAGAAACCTGTCCAAAGTGGGGCTTCAAGTGATTGATGAAGATGTTGTTGATGTTTGGCCTATGGTGTCACCCTTCCGAGTATAGATACTTTGTAATAAGATGGAAGTCCAAAGAATGGCTGTGCCGGAGGCAGAGACGGAAGGTGACAGAGAAGATGGATTGGGTGCAGAAAACCCTGACAGCATGACAGTCAGCTTTCCCTGACCAATAGTCAGAACACATCAACTGAAAAGAGGACAGACGATTTCAAATTAGAGATATTTTGAAAAGTTCAGGCTATCTGGTTGCCAAATATACGTTTCACTGACTTTTACTTGTAAGACTAACCACGTCCTCCAGTGAATTTTTTCTCCGGTTCTGCAAAAGTTTTGCTTGATGGGATGCTGATCTGTATTCCGCTCGAGGAGTCTCGTTAAAGCTCTAGTAACTTGCATATAAGTTTTATCTCTCTGATTAGACTATAAGTTCATTGATAACAAGGACCTTGCCCTAATAATTTCCACATCCATAATTCATGGTTGTGGACTCATTGCAGTTTGCTCGATAAATATGAGATAGATAAAAGGATAGATAGATGGATACACCCACTGGAACCCACAACGTAAGCTACAGGTGCTGCAGGGACAAAGATGGCACAGGTAGATGTAGATTAAAGATGATGACAGCAGAGAGGCAAGTAGGGAGAGAAATGAAGAGCTGAGAACCCATGGGCCACCTGATTTGGGGGAGAACCGGGAAGGTTCTGGTGAGACAGAAGTGTCTCTGTGCCTCTGCTTCTCTGTCTGCCAAAGGAGTAGGTTTAGGTCATCTCTAAGGTTCTTTCTATCTTGAGAGCCTATTAGACCACAAAATTGTGAATTTCTAGTCATTGGGCCCTGGTGAACACAAGTGGTACAACAGCTTTCACCAGGAGGTCAGCTGGAGAGTGGCGGGCATTTTTGAGCACTATTTGAAGGATAATTCTTAAATGTTAATCGTAATTCACATGATGAGCTATTTGTCCTCCTCCAAGAGGAAATTCTTGCGTTTCAAAAACACTGCAGACATGAGCACAAGCCCTGTGCCATGGCACTGAATCCGAGCAACATTCTTTTAGCCTCCCTCTCGTTTCACACAATGCTGCTGATTCCTTTGTGTGAACCTGCCAACTTGGCTGCAAAGAACAACGTGTCCCACAGCCATCCCACCACACCCACCCCTTTTCCAGCTGAAACGTGACCTCTGCTTCATATTATAAACCATTTCAATTACGTGGCAGCAGAGACTACCAAAAACTCTCACACGTACACAGAGCTGCTGTGAGCAAATTGCTCCGAGTGCATCCAAGTTCAAAAGCATGACGGAGAGAAGGGCAGAGGGATTCTAATCTTTGGCCTCTCACATGGAAGAAAGAAAATCTCACGTACCAGTACCTGTGTCCTATAATATTTATCATCTGAGATGACAGGCAATGAATCTATTCACTGTATCCCTTTTCCTCTCCCAGCCCTGGGTTAGGTAGGGCTGCTGGCTTGGAATTGGAGAAGAAACATTGTGCTGGCCAGGAGGGGAAACAAGAGACCGAATTCTAAATAGAGCCTCCGGGGGCTGATAGATAGATAGGGCTTAACCTAGGGTAGCTGTGCATCCTGACCCACCAGCTGTAGCCCCTACAATACATGGTAGACACTGGGGAAGCTTACGGCTAGGATCTTCTTCCAGGGAGATAATATATGTATTAGTTTCCTAGGGCTGTTGTAACAAATGACCACAAACGGATTGGCTTAAAACAATACAGATTTATTCTCATAATTCTGGCAGCTAGAAATCTGAAATCAAAGTGGAGGCAGGATTGTACTCCCTCTGAAGGCTCTAAGACAGAATCCTTCCTTGCCTCTTCCTAGCTTCTGGAAGTTGCTAGCAATTCTTGGAATTCCTTGGATTGCAACTACATCACTCCAATTTCTGCCTCTGCCGTTACATGGCCATCTTCCCTGTGTATCTGTGTCTTCACATGGTCTTCTTATAAGGATAACGGTCCACAGTTTTAGGGCCCACCCTAATTCAGCACGACTTCATCTTAACTGAATATATCTACAAAGACCCTCGTTCCAAATAAGGTCACATTCTGAGGTTCTGAGGAGATGTGAATTGACTACTCAACCCAGTAAAATATAGCAAAGGGTGAAGACCACAGCCTAGAAATCAGAAGACCTGGGTTCAAGGTCAGACTCTTGTTATGAGGACCTTGACAAGTCACTGAACTCTCTATGCCTTTGCTATAAAATGGAAATAACAGCAACAATAATACCGATATCTCAAAGCTGTAGTGAGTGAGACTAGAGTGACGATGACTGTGGGACCTGTGGGGTGGGAATTACCTCAGTGCACCGAGAGCCTCCAAATCTACTTAGGCTAAGCCAGAAGTCACAGAACTTCAGGTGGTAGGCAGCTTCTAAGACAGCCCCCAGTGATCTCCGCCTCCTGGTATTTTATTTATATCCTTGTGTAATCCCCTCCCACTGAGTCTTGAGTGGGCCTAGTGACTTACTTCTAATGAATCTGGCGAAAGGGATGGGCTGTACCCCTGAGGTTAGGTTGTAAAATGACTCTGGCTCCTGTCCTACTCACTCTCTCTTGTCTTCTCACTTCCTCGCTGTGATGGAAGGCAGCTGCCACGTCGCAAGCTGCCTTATGGATAGGCCCACGTGGCAAAGAACTGAGGGAGGCCTCGGGCCAACACCCCGTGAGAAACCGGAGGACCCTAACAATACCACTGAAGAGAGCAAAGACGCAGATCCTCCCCCAGTTAGCCTTGACAGGACTGCAGCCCTGACCAGCACCTTGATCACAGCCTGTGACACAGCCTGTGAGCAGAGGACTCTTTCCAGATTCTTGACAGCAGAAATTATGAGATAATAAACATTTGCTATTCTAAGCCACAAGTTATGGGGTAATTGTTTTTATACAGACATAGATTACTAATTGCTACAGACCAAATGTTTATGTCTCCCTCCTCCCACCTCCAATAATTTTTATGTTGAAACCTAATCCCAATGTGATAGTATTAAGAGGTGGGGCTTTTAGGAGGTGATTGGGTCATGAGGGTGAAGCCCTCATGAATGGAATTAATGGTTTTATAAAAGAGACCCCCAGAGGCTCCCTTACCTCTCTGCTTGAGGACACAGATGAGGGTTATCTATGAACCAGGATGTGGGCCCTCATCAGACATCAAATCTGGCAGTACCTTGATCTTGGGCTTCCCAGCCTCTACAACTGTGAGAAATAAATTTCTGTTGTTTATAAGCCACCCAGTCTGTGGCATTCTGTTATAGCAGCCCAAACAGACTAAGACATTAATACAGTTTATTAAATCAATTTAAAAATTGTGAAACAAGAGGAAAGAGATGGCAGAGGGTACAAGTGGAATAAAAGACCACATGACCTGAGCCCTGGATTATGCAATATTCACATATTCAGTCTCTCTCTTGGGCACATCAGACTTCCCAGCTGATGGTTTAATTACAGGACCCAGAGTTGAGGTTTGAGCAAAGGGGCCCAGAAGCAGAAGGTACCTGTGCCAATAACACACACTTGCTCCATGGGGGGAGATGCAGGGGCAAGTATTCATGGTCACAGCTATAGCTTGTCAGCTAGCCTGGTATAAATTTTATTTGGCAGGGTACATATGAAACCAGAATGGGTAATGCCAATGTGTGCCGTTTTAAGGCCTTGTAAATATTGAGTTCTTCATAATACTTATGCATATTTAATATATCATGAATATGTGGTACCTTGTATGCTTTATGTATATTATGAACATTTAATGCCCGCTGGGTCTTTTCATTGTTAAAAAAGTAATTCTTTAACCTTAAAGTATTATAGAAACCCTCACTATTGTTACTCATGTAATTTGCTTTACTGGCCACACATTTGCCAATTTTCACCTTGTCTAGAATGCCTTCTGACAAGCCTATCAAACTCCTAGCCATCCTCCAAACCCACCTTCTTCAGAAGGCCTTCCCTGACACTCCAGCTGGTGATATGCTAGAGTTGTCTCATACCAGTTCACAAAAGCTAATTGGTAAATTTTCAGGAATTTACCAGCCGGTTATTGAACACAGACATTATTAAAAATCAAATTATGTAAACTTACAATAAAATAAAGACAAAGGTAGTGAATGCTCAGAACTCACCCCTTCTGCATTATTATAAAACATTTGACTATAATCTCTGAGTTATTTACATCTATTACACTTTTGGAAGTAATAATAGTGTGCTCTTGCACATCTCTTTCCAACTCCACGTTTTATAAAGCCAACTTGATGACTTTAAATTGATCATGTTGACATATGGTATTTACACCATGGAAAGTGGCAAATGCTACAAAGTAGAGCTTTTATTTTCTCCCTAGGGAGCTGTTTGTCAAACATTTACCAGGATCACCACTGACTCCAGCCAAAGTAATCCCTCTGAATTCTAACCTCTCATAGCACTTCCTGTCTTTTCTGCTTAATGAAATGGGCATTTAAACATTCGCTGCCTTCGTTACCTGTGTACATCTCCCCTAACAGGGTTGTAGCCATCTATAGGGGCAGGGACAGTGCTGCCTGTATCCTTTCTGAGCTCCTTTTTCCTTAAATAACTGAAATGCATCCCGCTCCCCACTGTGAGAACCAGCACCATGTCTAGACTCCCTGGCACTCCCAAGGCCTCAGGTTCTCATCATTTTTCCTACTCTCATTCTGGCTGCTGGTCTTTCCCTGCAGCTGCTCTCCTGTCTCTGCCCCACGTCAGCCCCATCACTCTTCCTTTCTTTCCCCACAGCACCATGGACATAGCAGTGTATCTTTTCCAACGGTCTGAAGCTAATGGACTGGCGAACAGCACAGGAATCAGTAATAATTCAACGTTGGGCATCAGTTCCCTGATATACCCATTCCCACCATCAAGGCTCCCTCCCTCCCCTTTTTTCTTGGTGAGCCTCTCTCCATCAGGACCCTTATCTCCATGGTTGAGGGTTCCCAAGCTCCAGTTTCCTTACCCACCAAGGGAAAATCATGCTCATCTAACTTTATGATGCTAATAAACTTGCTCTGAATCCCTCCCAACTCAGGATTCATCTTTGCACATAAAAAGATTATGATAACAACTCTCAATAAAGTGGGTATAGAAGAAACATACCTCAACATAATAAAGGCCATATATGATGAGCCCACAGCTAACATCATATTCAATAATGAGAAGCTGAAAGCTTTTCTTCTCAGATCAGGAATAAGACAAGGATGCCTACTCTAACCACTTTTATTCAGCATAGTATTAGAAGTCCAAGCCAGAGCAACTGGGCAAGAAAAAGAAATAAAAGACATCCAAATCATAAAGGGAAAAGTAAAACTGTCTCTATTTGTAAATGACATAATATTATATATAGAAAACCTAAAGACCCCACCAAAAAACTATTATAACTAATAGACAAATTCAATGAAGTTGCAGGGTACGAAATCAATATATAAAAGTCAATTGTGTTTCTATACACTGATAAAGACCCATCAGAAAGATAAAGTAAGAAAACAATCCATTTACAATTGCATCAAAAGGATAAAATATATAAATTTAATAATTTTGGAATAAATTTAACCAAGGAAGTAAAAGACTAAAAATTATAAGACATTGCACACTAAAAATTATAAGACATTGCACACTAAAAATTATAAGACATTGATTAAAGAAACTTAAGAAAACCCCAAAAATGGCAAGATATTTCATGCTTATGGATAGGAATAAATATTGTTAAAATGCCCATACTACACAAAGTAATCTATGGATTCAATGCAATCCCTATCAAAATTCCAATGGCTTTTTTTTTTTTTTTTTTTTACAGAAAGAGAACAAATAATTCTAAAAATTGTATGAAACTACAAAAGAATCCAAACAGCCAAAGCAATCTTGAGAAAGAAAAACAAAGCTGGAGGCATCACATGTCCTGATTTCAAACTATAGTACAAAACTATAGTAATCAAAACAGTGTGATACTGGTAAAAAAAACAGATGCATAGAGCAATGAAACAGAATAGAGAGCTCAGAAGTAAATCCACACCTATTTGGTCAACTTATGACAAAGAAGCCAAGAATATACAATGGGAACGAAGCAAAGGCAGCGAAAGCAAAAATAAACAAGTGGGATTACATCAAATTAATAAACTTCTGCATAAGAAAGGAAACCATCTACAAAATGAAAAGCCAACCTACAGAATGGGAGAAAATAATTGCAAATCATATATCTGATAAGGGGTTAATATCCAAAACATATAAAGAAGTCATACAACTCCATAGCAAAAAAAAAAAAAAAAAAATCTGATTAAAAAATGGGCAGAGGATTTGAATAGACATTTTTCCAAAAAAGACATACAGACAGGCAACGGGCCCATAAAAGGTGCTTAACATCACTATTCGTCATGGAAATGCAAATCGAAGCCACAATGAGACAACACTTCACACCTGTTAGAATGGTTATTATCAAAAACAAACAAACAAACAAACAAACCAAGAAACAACAAGTGTTGGCAAGGATGTGGAGAAAAGAGAACCCTTGTGCACTATTAATGGGAATGTACATTGGTGTAGCCACCATGGAAAATAATGTAGAGGTTCCTCAAAAATATACAACTACCATAGTAATTCTACTTCTAGATATTTATCCAAAAGAACTGAAACACAATCTTGAAGAGATATCTGCACCCCTATGTTCATTATAGCATTATTTACAATAGCCCGGAGGTGGAAGAAACCTAAATGTCCATCAACAGATGAGTAAACAAACAAAATGTGGCATATACATGTAATGGAATATTATTTGGCCTTAAAGAAGAAAATTCTGTCAGATGCTACAACATGGATGAACCTTGAGGATGTTAAGTGAAATAAGTCAGTCACAAAACAAAAAATATTGCATGCTTCCATTTATATGAGGTATCTAATCAAACTTATAGAAACAGGAAGTATAATGGTGGTTGCCAGGGGCTCGAGGGAGATGGGGAAAACTAAGTTGTTGTTTAATGGATACAGAGTTTCAGTTTTGCAACAAGAAAAAGTCCTAGAGATCTGTTGTAGGACAAATACAACAATGTGCATTTAAGTTAATATTATGATGTACTCTTATAAACTGTTAAGAGGGTAAATTTGTCTTTTGGTTTTTTTTTTTTTTACAAATTTTTTTAAAAGAGAGAGAACTAATCTCATCCTAAAAATATGTGATTCTATAATAGGACTCTAGGCACAATACAAGACAATCATATGTGTGCCTGATATAAATTATTTTTGGACTATCTATGGTTTTGAAATATCTAGGCCACTCTTCACCACCATCATGTGGATAAGAGGTGTCCAAGTGTTTCGGTGAGCCCACTTTTAGCTCTAGGACATTCTGTACATTGTATAACCTTTATACAACTGAAAAATGTCTTCTCCAGCAGACACAGCAAAAACTAATGGCCTCGCACAGAGAGGGTTGGAGGGAGCTAGTCACCTGTTATCACCGCCTAAGGATGTCCTGGTGCTCGACCCAGCATCTGCCACTGCCAAACCTCCCTCCATGGATCCAGAACCGAAACAACTGTCACTCACCACATCCAGGCAGATGGGCTTCTTTTGCTTGTGAGTGGCCTATTGGCAAACCCCACCCTACTTAGATGAACTTACAGTACATCCTTTACAGGAGAGAAGAATCCCCTCTATCTTTTACTCTTTATTTTGTGAATTAAAACTTTTGTGAGTAGTGTTTTCTTAAAGCAAAGTTCCCTCTATAATCACACTGGATGGTTTGTCAAAAGCTCATGCAAAAAGATGACCACCGTTGTCACGGCTGTCAGCTATTCCCCTATAAGAAAAATATTTTTTCACTTTACCACCTTTTTTTCAAAAAAAAGGTGAGCAACAGCTGTTTGAGATGGGGGTCATATGCTGCTTGAGATCAATTTTTTTTATAACACATTCCCACGTGGGCCCTGCCCTCCTCCTTCCTACTACCTCCAAGCAGGGTCTCAGAGTCCACTGTGGCAGTTTGGACTCAGGCCTATGCCAGTGTGATTTGAGGTCTGGAGCATCCTTTAAAGGAGTTTTAATGTTCTTGACAGACTATCTATTAAAATACTTCTGTCCTCATTCGACGGTTCCAGTCTGTGTTTGCACTGAGCCCCATCCAGCTAAAAAGGGAAAGAAAACACTCGATGTGTTTACTGCAGGGTCCAGCCAGATATGGACCAACCTTTATTGTCAGTGGCACCAAATTCTGCACCATCTGCCCAGCCTGGAGACTCCAAATGGTTCCCCGAGGCCATGAGCTTCATGCAGACATGGGGTTTGGAACATGTCAATTTGGATGTAGCAAGTGCACCGCTGGCCACCTCCCAAATCTGAAAACATTTATCAGAACAATTTTAAGTCCAGATTAACATCAGATGGTTTGAGCCACAGTGACTCCATTTGTCATGAGTTTTTGGAGCTAGAAAGGATCTTGGAGATCTCCTAGGTCAACACCCTCAAACTGCCAAGGAGGAAATGAGGTGGCAGGGGTGTGGGGGTAGGAGGGGCATGTAGCAAGTTGAAGAGGGTCATCAAAGGACACCTGCTGTTGGTAACAGAGTCTGGGCCAGAACCCAGCTGGGCCTCCTGACTCCCTATGATTGTATCTTGCCACTACTGCCCAGCAGAGTTTCCAGATAACCAAAACATGGACAAGACCCTGCCAGCAGCCCACAAACATCGGTCAATATTTGTTACGACAAAATTCCGGCAGAACCTAGAGATTTTGAAATTTGTATTCACGTGGTTTGATGTGTTCAATTGGAAAAAGATGATTTTTTTACTTATCTATAAGTGATCTGTGTATTTAGCTCACCCCAGTTGAGTGTTTTGTACTCCTACACCAGATTCATGCTGAATAAATGTTCCACAAACATCCAGCCCACTTCTTCTGTTTCTGCACCCTCGTAAAGGACCCACGTGGCAAATGCCTTCTGGTCCCCCAAGGCAGGCTGACAGGGGGAGCAGATTAGAACTGGGATTTTCCGGTATTTGGTCCTGGGGACTTTTCTTCATGGAGCCACTGAACCAAAGTCAGAGGTCCTGGGTTGAGTTTGGGTCTGCTCGGTCTTGGACAGGATACCTCAGAGAGGCTCAGTCCTGGCCTGACCTTTGGAAGCCAGGAGGGATCCGAGCTGTCAGCTTCAACTCATGCCAACTTCCCATTTCCTAGGTTGGCATCCAAGCTCTGCTCTTCCACGCCTAAGGGGTAACCTGTGACGGTACCGTCTACTGGGTCCCCTGCTGGTTCTCCTCTGCACACTCACTCTTCCCCCACGACCCTGTCTATGACAGACGTCCCTAGTGCTGGGTTCTAGATTACCTGTGTCCTGCACACCTCTTGGGACCCAGAACAACTAGACATCTCTAGTGCTGAAGGCTCGCCTGGCTGGGCTGGGGTGAAGTGCCTGGTGGTTCTGATTCTCTACGTTTGTGTACATTCAGATCCCCAAGCTGATGCCCCAGCAGGATTGGGGTCTATTAGACTAAGCAGCTCTCTGGCTTCCCTCCCGGTTTCAGCTAGGTCACCCCCGTTCTGCCTCCATTTCTCTTTCAACCTTTGGGCAGACCCAGGTCCAGAGTTAGACTACCCTGCCTTACTGGTCAAGGGGGCCAGGCTGGACACAATTTAAAGAAGTGCTGTGCATACACAAATATGCAAGCCATGCATTATTTCTCTGCTTGTTGGCATGAGAGGTGTACAGGACAGGGTGTGAAGAATTTGGGCGCAGAAAACAAGGCAGCTAGATCTCATAAGGCAAGTTTGATTCTTTACGAATGCCTTTAAAGTGATCTAGTTTTGAAAGGAAGTTGAAATGTACCCACTAAATGAGGAAGATGAAAATACGCTGAAGATATGATCATGGTGACAGGTCCATCCTGTCCCCAGGCTCCCAAGGAGTCACTGAAACATGGAAACTCATCAGCCATAGGAGAAATATCAAAAAAACAAGACTGAATTTCGAGGACCTATTTTTGAAGCATGTGTGTTTCTTGTTAAAAGTACTAAATCCGGCTATACGATGAATGACCTTCGTTTCTATTTAAATTTTGTTGATCAAAAATCTGGGTTCATAATTTGCCCCCTTGACAATTTCCAAAAGCATGAGCCTTCCTTACACAGCTCCCAAAACTGAATCTCGCCTGGGCCCATGTCCTAAGCTCAGGACTTTTGCTTTCTCCTGGAGCCCTGAGAAAGGTCACACGGGGAGTGTAGTGGGAATAAACCGACGACCCCGGGTGGAAAACAGAGCAGCCCCAGCAGTGGTAGAGGCCCCCAGAGGCCCAAGAGGACGCGGCTCCCAGTTGATTTGATGATGGGGCGGCCCACACAAAGCCAAAAGTGTGCTAGTCACGGAGGCTGACTGTGCTAAGTTATGGAACAACTAGCTTCAGCTCTCCTTTTGACCTCTTGTTCTGTCCTGACCCCAATAATGTAGGATTTGTACAGTCAGTTCTGCAGTTACCCCAAACGGGAATTCCTTACAAGTATGTTTCACTTGCAAATTTTCAAAATGCGTTTTTTTTTTTCCCCAGCCAGGTTCCCTAGAAGCAGCTTCACGTGCAAGTGATTTACAATGGAAATGCCCCCATGAGAAACCGACAGGAGGGAGAAGCTGTCCCAGCAGCCCAAAGGAGGTCTCGAGTGGGAGCTTTTGGAAGCAAAGTACTCAGAAACTGGGGGATGAGCACACAGTACCAGTAAGAGGGCTCCAAGGAGGTCTGGGTGCAGCAGCGACAGCGTCTGCTACACTTAGGCTAGCTCACCTGGTCCCTAAACAACTCAGGAATGCCCGAGGGGTTAGATCCTCCATTTACAGAATGGAGAAGCTAAGGTAAGAGAAGCAACAGCCAAAGTTAAACACTCAGTGTAGATCATAAAGTGTGCAGAACTCACCCGGCTGTGCTCCATCCTCCAGCTCTTCCCTCTTCGCCACATAAATGGATTCTTCTCGCTGTCCACGGGGCTTTCCCACCTTGCCAAGGTGATGAGCATCCACAGCTTCTTAGCCACCTAAATCAGAACAGATAATCAGGATTTGGAAGCACTTTCCTTCCTATTGACCTCGACGCCGCTAGAAGACAGACTTCAGAATAGGATTTTTTGGATAAACTAATTCACCATTCTCCTAACTGTCTTGTATGGTCCTACCCACACCTGTGCTGTTCCGGACTGTGTGACACGCTCTGTTCAACTCCTGGCAGTCAAGGCCCCCTTTAAGCCTCTCAGCCAGCTTTGCCAGATGCCCCCACCGCGCCACAGGATCTGACCGCCTTTGGACACTGGCTGTGCAGCCTTGTGGTGGTATCTCATCCTGCCTACCTTTTTAATGGGCTGGCTTCTTTCTGCTCAAAGCAAAGATCTGTTTCTTCTTAGGGCAGATGCCACATCTTTGAATCCTCTGTGAAGTCCAGCATGATGGCTTCAGAAACAATAGCTGTTCAAACAGCATTTGGTCACTTAATTTTGGAGACAGAAAAATGGAAGCACCAAGAGCGACCTGCCCAGATAAATCCTGAGCTACCAGCAATGCTCGCCTTGGAAAGGCTTCCTCTCGCTTTTCCTCGTTAAAGCTGGGAAGGACCTAAGTCTGAGATCTCGGTTCAAGACCACCCCTTTTAGGGCGGGCGAAGAAACTAGCAGGCTCGGGAGTCATTCAGCCCACCTGAGCTAGTAACTGTGCCATAAGGCAAACTCACTTCACTTGCCTTTGTTTTCTTCTCTGTAAAATGGGCTTAATAAAAGCACCTGTCTCGTGGGGTTACGGGGATTGAGTTTCATGCATATAAAGAACTTTGAAGGGCGCAGAGTAAGCGCTCTATAAACAGTTATCCATCATCATCATCATCATCATCATCATCATTATTATTATTATTATTATTACTGTTGTTTTTTTATAAGGGTCCAGAATGGTAAGGAGTTTGCGTAAACAAATGGCATTTAGAGAGACTGTGTTCACATATCACCTTTGCGGTGAGGCTGTCCCTGACCACCCTACCTTAGTGGCAATCCTTCCCTCTTCTCTAAATCCCTATGCCCCTTCCTGGCTTGTCACCTTCTAACCTACTACGTGAATTACTTATTTTGTTTATTATTTTTTCCTCTTAGTAGAGGGAAAGCAAGGGCAGGGTCCTGCCCACTTTGTTCACTGCCATATCCCCAGAGTCTGGAATAGTGCCTGGCACACAGTAGGGGCACAGCAAATAATGACTGATGAAGTGGCAAGTTTGGCATTATGTGTTGCCTTGGTGGCTATGAGCAGCACCACTTACTGGCCTGGGTGATGACCTGGGGTGAGATTCCCACTGAACAGCCCTCCCCCTTTTAGCCTCCACTCTCAACACCCACAAGTCCACAGTGACGCTTCAGCGGCAAATCACAGAAAAGGCTCTACTTCTCCGTGCAGGTGCTTCATGAATTAGAAGAAAAAGTGGCTGGGCTGCCAGTCCGAGGCATACTCAATCCCCAGCTTGGCTGCTATGTAGCTGTGTGACTTGGGATCCTCCACTTGGGCGAGAGGGTCTCCAAGCCTCTCGCAGCTTCCTCAGTCCCGGCTTCCAGGCTTCCTTATTTGCACAGTCCAAGAGCATCGAAGTCTCCCTGGCCTTCCTTGTTACCCCTGATCGAACCAGCAAGGGCTGCTCTGGGTGCAGCTGCCCTCAATGCAGCCCTGGCCCATGGAGAGGAAACGCAGTCCCGGCCAGCTCTCCAGGGATGGGCCCTGTGCGGCTGCAACACAAGGCCCGGCCACTCGCTGAACCCTTTGAAACCGAGATGGTTGCTTGGGCGGGGCGGGTGTCTGTGTGGGGTAGTTTTTTTTCTTATTGCCAAGAATTTCCGCTTCCAATGGCCTTCATCTTTCCCAGGAACTCCCTTCAGCTAAAAGAGAAAAGAAAAAGCAAACAAAAGACACCCTCCCTGAACAGGGAGACTTTTCTCTGTGAGTCTTTGATAAGAAAAACCTTCTGCCAATTGTGGCATCCTGTTCTGGCTACTCCTCTCCCTGGCAAGGCCCTCGGAGCTTCTCTGGGTGTGATTAAAGGCAGTGGGGCTGGGTGGCCTCAGAGTGGCTGCTACAAGGTCAGCGGTAGATGAACTTTTGGGACTCAAGGACATGAATTCAAGCTGTTAGCCAATTGTGCAAAATTGCCCACCTGAGAACGATTTACTTCTCTGTCTTTCTTCCACGCTCACTTCTTTTTTTTAAATTTTTTATTTTTTCAAATGCAGTCGGCATACAATGTTATATTGATTTCAGGTGTGTAACGTGGGGACTAGACATTAATGTAACTTGCAAAATGATCAGTCAATAAGTCTAGTACCTGTCGGATACCATACATTCCCATCCCTACTTCTTCGTAACAGTTTGAGCACATTGCCTGCTACACATTTAAAAGATAAAAACAATCATGCCATCTTTTCTACTCTAAAACACCTCTTCCACTTTGGTAACGAAACCCACAGGCACTGAACCACGAGAGACTGAATTCTGTTGCACGAGGCTCTGCTGTCCGGTATGGAAGCCACTTGTCTCATATGGCTGCTAAGCACTCGACATGTGGCCATTCCAAACCAAAATGGGCTATAAGTATAAATACACACTGAATTTCAAAGACTTAATATGACCAAAAATGTAAAATAGCTCAATAATATTTTTTCTATTGATTACATGGTGAAACGATAATGTTTGGGATATATTTGGGTTAGATAAAATATATTACTAAAATTAATTTTTACTTTAATGACAACTAAAAAATTTAAAATTACTTATGTGGCTCATATTACAGTCTATTGGATTGTGCTGATACAGAACTTAGTTTTCTTAGAATTATTTCTAAGTCTCTAAATTTAAACAAGGATGACCAGCATTTTGCCTTGCTCACCTTCCTTGGATAGTCAATCCATTTTTCCCAGGTTGCAAGACAAGCGAGAGCAGTCCTTTACTTCTCACTGGTTATTCATTCGAGGAGTCTTGAGAAGGGAGGTGTGAGTACAGGGCTTTCATCTGTCTGTCAAAAGCCCCAAAAGGAATTAAGTTTTCATTTTTCTCTGCAGGCAAGCCATGGTAGTTTCTGCGGTGGGCACCTTCGTTTCTGACTCTACCTCTTAGGAATACTCATTTCGGAAATGAGTCTTTGTAAAACCATCGTTCTCCTAATTAACCAATTAACAGAAGGTATTTGGAAAGCAGCTGAGTCAGGGAGAGCTCTGGTAGGACATGTCTAAGAATAAGTCATATTCTTATTGCTTTATGCTGCCCTGACTTGAATCTCCTGAGAGAGGTTTCTGTGACCGGTACTCGGGAGACGTGAGTGCCAATTCCAGCGCTTTGCCTAGAAACTGCATGACTTTAAGAAGTCCACGTCCCTGGCTGCAATTTTGTCATCTATAATGTTGGCAGGTGGCTTCTAAAATTTCTTCTGCCTTTTGTGCTGAATTTAAAATTCTAGACTTAAAAAAAAAACTGGATTTTTCAGTATTGCATCTTGATTATGACGAGCTTAATACTATGTCATAATTAAGATGCAATAATAAGAAAATGGAACTTTCTTGTAGTCAACTTTCCAATAATATGTAGGAGTTTTCTGACTATCTTATGAAGAGTTTTCTTCTTTTAAGTTTGGGGTTATCAAAGCTAAGCAGTGGAAGGTCTTGTAGCACATACCTGATTATTTCATAATAAAAACCAAAACTTTTTGTGCAGTCACCACGGGGTAGCAGTTTGGTCATGTCTATCAAGAACTGCAAATTTCATCTCCCATGAGCCTCTAGTTCCCCTTCAGGAATCCATCATAAAGAAACTATCAGAAATCTGAACAAAGATTTATATGGAGAGTTAATAAGCCAGGCTACCTAACATATAATAGTAATAATAATAATAATAATAATAATAATAATAATAATAGGAAAGAGTCAGATGTCCAGTAACAGGTAAGATAGAGTAAATCCATATAATAGAATATTGTTACAGCACTAAAAATTCTTTAAACAGCTATTTCACAGCATGAGAAAGTGTTCCTGATACCTATCTTTTAAACTGGAAGAAAATTCTTCAAAATTCTAACACTAATTTTCCCCAAGTAGAGGCATTTATGAGTGATTTTTATTTTCATAGTCTTACTTTTCTATGTATTTTCCAAGTTCTTTCATAATTCCAATTACTTTAATAATCAGAAAAATGATGACTTCTAAAAAGAAACTCATTACACTTTTCTAATCCCTATAGTGTTCTAGGCTTTATTTGGTTCTATGGTGGATTCATAGCTGAACTAGAGAATCTGGCAATCTCCTTGCTTTAGAATAGGACATAGCAGTACTCAAAAAAAAGACTTGGTTAATTATTGAATGAAGAATTGGAGAGAAAAAATAAATCACGAAGGCTTAATTTTTTAAATTCAGGTTTAAATTTCAAATGAATGGTACAGAAAATAATTGCGGAGTTGAGAGGAAGAATAATTACAATGAACTCCAACTGAAAAGAAAGTCTTTGTGGAGGACACCTGTATCAGTTTGTTAGGGCTGCCATCACAAAGTACCACAGATTGTGTGACTTAAAGAACAGGTATTTATTTCCTCACACTTCTGGAGCCTAGAAGTCCAAGGTCAAGGTGCCAGCAGGTTTGCTTTCTCCTGAGGCCTCTCTCTTTGGCTTGCATGAGCATCCTTCTTGCTGTGTCCTCACATGGTCTTCTTCTGTGTGTGAGCATCCCTGGTGTCTCTCTATGTGTCCACAATCTTCTCTCCTTGTAAGGACACCGTTCATATTGGATAAGGGCCTCATTTTAACTTAATCACCTCTTTAAAGACCCTATCTTCGAATACTATCACATTCTGAGGTACTGGGAGTTAGGGTTTCAATATGGGAATTCGGAAGAGATGAAATTCAGCCCATAACGATACCTATCCACAGACCTAAAATCTCTCAAGTCATCCCAGTTGATCCTAGTGGAGGAGCAGGGCGGGGTGTTAATTCTCTGGCACTTTCTGCCGCCACCCCACCACTCCCAACTATACCTGACTGCCTGAGGGCATAAGTGCCTAGTACCTGGATCTGAGACATCAGTCAAAGAATTTTAAATGGGTTCGAGGGGCTCCTTAGGGAAGTTTTTGGAGAAGTAACATACCAAGTTAGAAGAGTCAGAATGCAGCAAATCCTTTTATCCCTGGCTAAGAAAGTGAACTCGATCTTGTAGATAATGAACTATCATTAGACAGTATTGATGTAATATTTGCGAACTTCCTTGTTTCTTATTTGTTTTGTTTTTAAATTCTTCAGGCTAAAAATGACGATTCTAGGTGAGACTACAGAGGTGCTGCTTATAAATACGGAGCCTTTAAATAAAAATAATCTTGGCAAACCAGTCTCGGGGTTGAAAGAAAAGATAGCCTTTGTTCCATCAAATAAAACTGTCACGGAATTGAATAAACACCAGTCTGCTTCACTGTGCCTACACAGCCAAAGCAAAAAGTCAAGTCAATTATCCAGAGTATCCTGTTTTATTTATGGAGCTTTTAGCTCTAGCAGAGGTGGACTACCTAGTCTTATTCCCTTGTAGAGAATAATTAAATCCTGAGCCATCTAAACGCTAGAGGTAAAAGGGATGTTTCTTCCAGAATTTTCTTTCTCGAGCTCCTGTATTGTACAGGCCGTTCGATTCTTTCTTAACCTTTGACTTCCTCTGCTACCCTCATGAGCTGCCAAGTTCCCCACCAGAAGATCCCTAGAGGAAGGCAGTTACAAGAAAACTGTCAACCGACTGTGATGGAGCTCAATTTTCTCATTGAAATGGAGATTTAGGGTCATGGAACCAAACAAAACCCAAACAGAACAAACTCATCAAAATGCAGGCCCCTAGATTGAGACTCACACTGCTTACTCTTAATTTAAAAGAGACGGAACAGAATGCCACTGGCTTCCCAGAAAACATGGCACTTTTCCCTCCTGAAGCAAAATAGATTTAATTTCCCTTCTATTTTAAGGTTTGGCCCATATATTTTGTCTCTATTCTCATTGTCCTTGTACCTTGCCTCTCTCACCGACTTCTAATGTTTTTATCTTTGCAAGCCATCTCAAATCCTCTTTGGAAGAAGACACACATGTGGACACACTCATCCCAACAAATAATATTTGAAGGCCCTCATTGATCATGCAACTGCTCAGGCTTTTTTCTTCTTCCCATTTTGTTTCCTGAAAGCCTGGAGTGTGAGAAAGGAAACAGCTCAGTCTCAACCATCTACATTCTCACGCGTGTGTTGGCAAAGGTGAAATACAGAGGACATCTGACAGAGAGCCCATTATCTGTGTCCAGGAAAGTGACCACGTGTTATGGACTGAATGTTTCTGTTCCCCCTTCTCCACATTTATATATTGAAGCCCTACCTCCCCCCACTCAATATGATGGTATTTGGAGGTAGGGCTTTTGGGAGGAAATCAGATTTAATGAAGTCATCAGGGTGGGGCCCATGATAGGGTCAGTGCTCTTATAAGCAGAGGAAGGGACACTAGAGTGTCCTTTCTCTTCCAGGTGAGGACACAATAAGAAATTGGCCATTTGCAAACTAAGAAGAGGGCCCACGCCAAGAACTGAATATGCCAGCACCTGGAACTTAGAATTCCCAGACTCCGGGACTGAGAGAAATAAATGTGTTGCTTAATCCACTCAGTCCGTGGTATTTTGTTATAGCTGCTTGAGCTAAGGCACTGTAGTTGCACCAGCCAATTCTTGCAGGTCTTGTCTCCATGCCCCGGGCAAGTCATGTGCATGGACCACAGCCAGTTCTGATGGGTTTTCATCAGCTCCTTGTTGACTGCTTATGACTGGTGCAGCCCTTTTCAGCCCTGCAGGTCCCAGAGGCTTCGCCATATCATTTTCTTCCCCTTAGACAAACAGGAACCACCAATCCTTACACATCTGAAGCTCACACCAGCATGTCTTGCACTCACAGGATTTGGTGGCACTTCACAGGAAGTAAAATTTTCCTCTTGTGTGTTTTCAGGAGCTGGCCTTTTCTCTGACTGCTAATCTTGCATTTTCCATCAAGCTTCACCATGTGCCATCTCTCTAAATTTATGGCTAATTTACTTTTTCTATCTCGTTCAGTGAAAACCAGTCACAATAAATTACACATTGCGTTTTTCAGCCTGGGCAGACATTCCAGTTGACGACAATATGTTAATTACAGAAGTTGGCACTGTTCATTCAAGTGAAGATTGATAAGACCTAATTGCCTGAATGGGGGTGGGGGGGTGCATTCTAAAACCTATGCCACTGCCAAAATCTCCGCTGCCTACTAAGCACACTGGTCGTGTTTCTTTGGCGAGCATAGTGGAGTGGCGTTAAAATAATTATTCTGAAACTAATCCATATGAAACCTATATGAAGTCACATGATGTTTAGATTATGATCAAAACACGACTTTTCCTCTCTTCATCTCTTTGAATATTTATCTAGTGAGGGTAACTTTCACCTGCAGCTGGGTGGAAACCTCCGCAGCGGCTCAGGACGTCCACACCCCACAGTCTCTTAGAGGCCCAAACACAGACAGGGTTGGGTAAACAGAATGTCCTCTCTTCTTCCCCAGCGTGGAATTACTTTGCCTGGTACAGAGGAGATCATGATTGTTCTGATCATTACTCTCTTTCCATTCACTTGCCAGGTGGGGGGTCCAAAGAGGAACAAGAGAGAAGAGAAGCAGAGGCAGAAGGGCTGGGTCCTGCTCTTGGGCCTGGCAGGGTTCCGGCTGATGCTCTTGCAAGTCCTTGCTGGGCCCTCTCTCCTGCAGCTCCCTCGATAGCACAGATACATCCCTGTCCCCAGTGGATGCATCCTTATCCCGTTCCCTTCTTCATCAGGACACCTTGACCTCCTCCAGGTTACACCTGCAGTTTCCCCTGCTGGTCCCTAAGGACTCATTCCACTTATCGGATCCTCTTTATTTCATTTTTGTTCTGGCTTTGGGTCTAAAAGTTGTGGGCAAGTTCCTAGAGTCACACCCTTCGGGGAGGGAGCCATGTCTACCCGAGAGTTCGGTGGTTCCCAGTAAGGCAACATCCCTGCCCCCCACCCCAGGAAGCACAGGGAGATGCGTGAGGACCTTTAGAAATATCCTGAAACTTCGGGTTGGGGGATTTTTCCTAACATTTAGTGCCTGGGAGCAGAGTTGCTAAATGTCCTGAATGAGTGGGACACCCCTACACACTGCCCCAAATGTTCATAGAGACCCCCTCCTCGAGAAACACCGGTCATCGAAACTAAAGCGTGAGAGTCCCATTCTAACAAACTGATGTATTCTAGAGACCCCTTTCTGCTCAGTGAGAGCTTCTGCTGAGACTGAGTCACCAGGCGGAGCGTGACTTACTGAACATCCTCCATTTCCCACCTGGGTCCCTTTGCCCAGATCATAAGCACCTTGAGGGCAGATGCCATTTCTGACTCTAAATGGCACTGTGGACATGATAGGTTCTAATAAGTTCTACTGAATGTGGTGAACTGAATTGCATTCCACCGTGTCATGAGAATATGAACAAGCACCCAAACATACAAAATCTGCGAAATAAAGGATAAAAGCCCTGACTGGACAGAAAAAAAAATTACTGTATGGGAAGTTAGTCACTGCCTCTTAGAAAGTCTGTTTACTATTCTTTTCCCAATGGCTTTTATTTACTGGCCTGGCCAAGATTCAGTAAATACCCATAAACCAATCTCTGGCCCTTATGCTGATCGAGTAATGAAAGAAAGCCATGGTAAATGAGAGCAATGAATAAAATGTGCTTTGGAAAAAAAGGCAAAAGTTGACATCCTAGAAAGTGAAAGGGGAAACTGGAAGGGAGGGACAAGTAAGTGGGCAGAGTCTTGGCCAGGAAGAGTTTAGAAAGCGAGAAGAGAAGGCTCTTGACTTTTTCAACTCACCCCACCTCCATCCGAAGCTGCCTAGACTACCTGTCACATTGGGTTCTGGAACAAATTCAATATAAAGAACTAAATTACTAAAAGTAGAATTTCAGATGACAGTCTGCTATAGAGTGTTTGTGTCCCTCTAAAATTCACGTGTTGAAACTTAATTTCTGTTGTGATGGTATTTGGTGGTGGAGGCTTTGGGAGATAATTAAATGAAAAGGATGAAGCCCTCATAAATGGGATCACTGCCCCTATAAAAGAAACTCCAAAGAGTTCTCTCGTCCTTTCTGCCATGTGAGGACACACCAAGAAGACAGCCATCTATGAACTAGGAAGTGGGCCTTTGCAAGGTTCCAACTCTGCCAACGCCTTGATCATGGACGTCCCAGCTTCCAGGACTGTGGGAAATAAATTTGTGTTGTTTATAATCCATCCAGTCTATGGTATTCTGTTAGAGCAGCCCAAAGGGACTAAGACACAGCTGTATTCTGGTAAGGGAGACAATGCAACAGCCTTGTAGATGTAAGCACAAAGCAACTGAGTCCATCTCTGTCCGTCTCCTAGAGCCTGTGGGCTTCAGATCTAAAACTCTTTTCCTTGTGGGTGCACCCTAGAAAGAATTCATCTACCGAAGCAGAGGTCAATTGGCAGAGCACTTTCTGGTAATGTCATCTGCCGTCCCCCAATTCTCTGTTAGAGCAGAGCTGTCGTGATCAGCCCCCACTGCCCAGACAACGTTCTGAAAGGAATTAGAAAAATCAGACTGGCTTGCGGGCACTGTCTAAGACTCCAGGTGAGCCCTTGGAATGCCAGGCCCTTCCCGGCCCTGGATGTAGAGACCTACTATCTTAGCTCAGGTTCCAGAAGCAGCGCCCAGGAAGGAATCTGAGGCATGCGATTTACGGAGGGAGTACATTTCAGTAAAATGCCTATGGGAGTGAGAGAAGGAGGCAGAGAAAGGGTGGGTGTCAGGTAAAGGTGAACCGTGACCCGCAACACAAGGGCCACGTTTCTAGACGGCAGTCGCATGGTCCCCTGCAGTGCTGGGCTAGCCTCCCATGCACAGTGGTTGGTGATGAAAGCTCTGATCTGGTAAAAGGATGCGGTTGGTTCTTTCCGGAGGAACACAACATCTGCATGACTCATGTATGCAAACCGCCCGCATGCTAGAAATCTGAAGTGGTCGCCCCTAGAAACAGAAATAAACTATGATCCAGTTAGGAAGAGATTTCTCTAGCATAGAGACGGCTGCAGCAGAGAACGTTCCAGTTCGAGAACGGAGGCTGAGGTTGGAGGTAACTAACAATTTACACAAGGGGAACACAGCTATTACCTGCCACATGGTAAAAATATGGACATAGCTCTTTTTAAGAGAGAGGGGGCAAAAAAAGAACTCAGTACACAAGTTTACTGTCTGTAAAACCCAACATCAAAAAATTTCCTCTAATAAGGATCAGCACCAGGAGGGCATTTAAATATTTTGCGTCTTCTTCTGAGATATAATTACCACTCTGCTTTGTACATCTGTGTTTGCTGTACCCTCCGAACGGAACAGGATGCCATTTCGCTGATTTCGCAGAGTTATCCACCTGGTTTTTGAGCAGTTGGTCATTTTTCAGCCTGGTGGCGAATGCCTTCTGCCACCCCCTTCAGCGAACTGGCAGGTCCCCCTATAGCTCTCAAGTCCAAAAGAAAAGCTCAAAAAGAACCCAGCAGGGGATGGTCGGTTGTTCCATTGGTTGCCTGCTTTCTGATCCTTCCAGAACATGCAACGGCCAATCCACTGTGACTTTAGATGGGCAGCTCAGGAGCCCAGAAAGGACAGATGCCTAAATGGCATATCCTGAGGGAAAACATCTGCTTGTTGAAAAAGTGGGTGGGTCACAATGAGATGTGAAGGGACAGAGCTGGGTTGGACCAGCTGGGAGGCCACACAAAACAGAGCCAGTTGGCAGGAAGGCACAGCTACTGTCATCTGATGGAGCTTGAACCTGACCTTCTAATCCAACGAGTCATCTCATCTGGGTTTTCCCTTGGTTTTCTGCAGGATTTACAATCATCAAAGTGGCACCGATTTCAAGGAAATAACTTCCCTGTTTCTTTATGGCTGAGTATTATGTCAACGAATGGTTGGCTCGGCCCAGAAGTTTCAAATTGACCAGACTGTGCCCTTTGGAATGAGGTGCACCCTTTTACCTCCTCCAGCTGGTGTACAGATGTGCCTTAGTCCCAAGGAATCAGACTCTGTGGATGAGTTTCCAGCACGAGGGGCCAGCCAAGAAGAGTCTAGACCCCTTAATTATGTGAATAAATGAGCCTTCTACCCTGCCAAAGTTCACTGCCAACTCTGTTTCAGGGTCCCAGTAACACCACCCACGCCCCTGCTCCACCCTCTGGAGTAGGGAGGTGAGTCATAAAGTATTGAGACTGGCAGGGCTGCTGACATCATCCAGTACAGGGAGGGGAGGGGGATGGAATTCATACTTGCTTTTGCTTAGCAGTCTTCAAACAAAAGTAAAGTGAAACGTGGGGCAGTTCAGGTCAGTGCAAAGGGGAGATCAAACTCCCTGCTAGCTCCCCCACCCCCATCCACAGGCCCCGAGGGAGCGCCCTGGAACCGTCTGAAATCCCCAGACTCATTTGGAAATCACTGATCCAGTGTAACTCCTCATGCACATGAAAAATATCCAGGCCTAACCAGGAAAGCTGCCTTTCCAACTAGCACAACGACCTGTGGGGAAGCTGGGCTGAAGTTCCTCCAGGGCCACCAAGCAGATAGATAGCCTGTCCCACGGCTTGAGAAGGCTCCCGCAGGGCCACATCCCTTCCCGGGTCAACCCTTCTTCCTGGTCACTGCTCAGCACTAAGTGGCCGACTTGGCTTGTATTGTTCTCAGACTAAGGCCCCTGCTGTGTCAGCCCCACACACCCAAGGAAGGTCTCTGCAAGGTCCCCTGGCCGCTGGCCTCCCTCATGTGTATCTTGGGTGGCAGGCACCCAGGCTGGGGCAGCCACTGTTTGCCTTGTTAAGGCAGAAGATGAACATGACTCCTTTTGTTTGATGTTGCTAAGTTATTAGAAAAAAATTAAACCGCAGGCTCCACGGTGAGGATTGAGGTATGACTGGGCAGCACCATCCCCCTTGGGGCTGGAGCCAGGGCTGAGGCTGGGTGTTGAGAACCAGCAGCACATGAAGACAGCAATGGTGTGACAAAAAGTCAGGAAAATGACAAGGGAATGACATCACCCTTCTGACCGAAGTCTGCCTGCCTCCCCTGAAGGGCATTTCTGAACCCCAGAAATGACCCAGGCCCGAGTCTCTCCTTTCCCTGTGTCATGTGCTCCATCTTCTTTTCTGCCGTCTTGGTCGCTGCCTTTGTGCTGTCACCTGTTCCCCCTCCTTGATTCTCTCACTCATTCTCTCTGCGTCTGTCCCTACAAATCTCTGTGTCTCTGCCTTTTTCTGTCGGCTCTCTCCTCTTTTGTGCTTCCGTCTCTCCCTCTCTCTGTTTTCCTTTGGTTGCATTCATGAAACACACACATGCACACGGGCGCTTGCAATGCACACATGCACACATAGATAGTCTCACACATCTACATTCACACAGAGCCACACATTCACACATACACGGAAACACACACACACACACACACACACACACACACACACACACACACACACTTGGCACACCTCCCTCTCTCGGCCAAGCTAAGTAACCTCAAAAGAAGACTAGCTTGGTACCCACAGGCTTGTTGACACCTGTTTGTATTAGGAGCGATTAGTAACCATAGGCATGTCTCAGTTAATTAAATAGGTCTGAGGCTCAGGGTCAATAAGCTGGGGAGCCTCATATATAAAATGGGTTCCAGCCACATTACCCCCTGGAAAGGAGCCTCCTATACCAGTCATTTGAGCAGGTGGTGACTTCAGCAGCCAGACTGCTAAGAAATGGAATATCTCCTATGCCTTTCGAAGACAGTTGTGGCTGGAGTTTGAGGCCTGTCTTGGTTTAGATTTTCCGACACTGGGTTTAGAAAGGAAGCATTATTTTGAGGAGGGAGATCATAATCACACTGGTTTGTTCGGCTGGTAATTCTAGTCTTATTTAAAGGACTGCTCAAGAGAAATGTAGGCTTTTCTACTTAACTCAAAAGCAAGTTGGTAGATTCACTTGATCAAGGAACAGAGGAGTTCTGAGGGATTCTGAGTTTTCACTGTGGCCCTGCTACAGATCCACTGCTTGACATCATTGCTAGATAACTTCTTGTGGCCTCGGTCACCTATTCTCACCATGCCGGCAGCCCAATATGGATGATACTACCAACCAAAAAATTTGTGCAGAAAATTTTTTATCAGAGTTGAAAGGTAACAAACAGGAAACTGTAATATATATATATATATATATATATATATATATATATATATATATATATATATATATATAAATAAAATATATGTATATTATATATATATATATAAATAAAAATATATATATATTTTTTAAATTTATTCAAGGCAAACGCATGGTTTAGGATTCCCTATTGGATGGCAGTTAGGGTATAGTGACCGTGGTAATTGAGCCGAAAATCAGGAAAGGTAATCCGACAGGGATAAGGAAAGTAAGGCAGAATCTTTAAAATTGGGATCATTCCAGAAAATCTGCAACATATGGTAGTTTTCCAATACTTAGTCATCCCCAAGGGCAATGCTATAGTACTGGATAATAATTAATGTTCAAAATAACAAATGCCCCCACGCATCACGAAAACGTTAAATAAAGTTTAATGTATTCTGTTTTAAGTAGAAAGGAATATATGTGTATATATAAAGGAATATATATGGATATATATGATTTACAAAGAACTTAATCTTTCTAAAAATTAAAATGTTAAATGTGTAACTTTAAATGTTAAAATTTAAACTTCCTAAAAGTTAAAAATGTTCATCTTGCAAAATGTTTAAAATAAAAAATGTTGTGCGTCTTAAATGAGTAAACCATCAGCTATTTGGAAAAACAGTTATCACCACAGCACATTTTATAAGAGTCCCAGGCAACAGAGATTTCCCCATACATGATTTATAAGCAATTTTCATGCACCTAGTCATTATGAAGAATTGGTTACTTTCATATCTTTTGAGGGCATACCAATTTCACCTTGGGTAGTATATTAGTTGTCTAATGCTGCTTAAAAAAAATTACAACAAACTTAGTCATCTAAAATAACATTCACTTATCTTACAGTTATGTAGGCGAGAAATCCAAAACAGGTCATGGTGAATTCAAGGTGTTGGCAGGACTGTGTTCCTTTCTGCAGACTCTAGGGCAGAAACCACGTCCATGCCTTTTCCAGCTTCTAGAAGCCACCTACATTCCTTGGCTCATGGCCTCCATTCTCTATCTTCAAAGCCAGCGATGGCAGGCTGAGTCCTTCCCACATGGCATCAATCTGACCCTTTCCTTCCACAGTCACCTCTCATTCTCTCCACAAACACAAAAAGAGATTCTCAGTTTTTAAGGATTCACGTGATTAGCTTGGACTCACCTGGATAATCCAGAAAAATCTCCCCACTTCAAAGTCCTCAACCTTGATCACATGTGAAAGTCCCTTATGGCTTGACCCGTAATACAGTCACAGATTCTGGGGATTCAGAGGTGGATATCGCTGAAGGGCAGATAGAGGACGGGATTCTAGACTTGGAATTAACAGAGGTCATTTCAGGCTTCAGAAATGTCAGCAAACTATTGCATGACTAGAGTAAGGCCTAGAATTGCTCTGAACTTTTGCTTTCTCCCCTGGCAACTAAAGAAAATAGGAGGGGTTCTCTACTTCATTTACCACGTCAGATCTGAGGCTGTCACATTCCTGAAGCATAATATGAAATCATGGCATGAGGCTGCTTACAGTGTCCGGGGGGAAATGGCACAGAGAGAAGCCAGTGCATGTCAGAGAATGACATAAACAACCAGCTTCTGATACAATGGCTACCTGATCAATAGACTGTGTTTGACATCTTTGAGCAAGGTTGTAGAGTGAACTGGCCTGTATTTTGGGAGACTTTGGCTCTAGCACAGTGACAGTAAGAAAACGACGATGAGGGGTGAAAAGAAAGATGTTTGAAACCCTTGAATCTCTGGATTCAAGCTATATATAATTTAGTGAAGGCGTCAAGCACATGCATAATTCAGATGCACGGCAGGATGAAGTAGGGGCTGCAGCTTTGGGAGGAACAGGGAGCTACAGGGCTCATGACTGTGGTCACCAAGAAACAGTTTCGGGGGCAGGTCAGACAAACTGAGGACATCTCCTAAACTTGACTAATTTTCCTCTAATTGTCCATGTAGTTTCTATCTTGCTCTAATTTAATCTTGTTTTTAAAAATGTAATGCTGTTGTACAGATCTTTTAGAACCCTGAAAGAATGCAGAGTAGATGTTTTAAATAACATAGAAAGAAGTTTGTGAAATGCCATTTGTCTTTGTTCCCACTTGGGACCATGACGAACTTGCTCTCTGCCTCCCAGGGATAAGGAGGCAATGGCGAAGCCCTGTTTTTTGAGTTTGGTGTTGGCAAACAGGACTGCTACCCAATCGCCAATCGATGTTTACTGCATCCTTAGCAATCTGCTTGTTCACCATGTCTGAATAGGATTTTCAACATGGAGTTCTTGTGGGGCTTTTGTTTTTGTTTTGACACATTCGAACTGATGCAATGATATAAAAGTAAAGGCACAGTGAACAGTCCGAGGGATGGAAGGCGAGCGGGAGGAGAAGATGGAGAAGATGGGAGAGGATGGGAATATCAAAATCCTACCTTACGGGGAACCAAGAGATGATAAGGATGGTTAATGGCACACACACACACACACACACACACACACACACACACACAACACCAAAACAAAAACAAAAAAACAAACAAAACAAAACAAACAAACAGGAGTCTAAGTACTCCTCTGAAGTTTCAGAGATGACCAGTGGAGGAAGAGTATTTGGTAGAGAAGAAGAAGAGCGGGGGCGGTAGTGATGCCAGGGGCGGAGTGGATGGTAGGTGAGGATCACGTATGGGAACCAAATCCACATCTCCCAGGGCAGGAAGTCAACAGACAATGCCTAAAGTTGATGAAATGAGAAATAGCGGTATAAGCATTTTAGTTAAAGATAGGGAAATAACCACCCAAAACATAAAAACAGAAGTGAGGATGTGTAGTAAGCTCTGGGAAGTAGGACTGGGGTTGGAGGGGGTTGAGCAGAGGTCAGTTAATATTCACTCTAGTCTATGGCCATGCCATCCTGAACGTGCTCGATCTCATCTGATCTCGGAAGCTAAGCAGGGTCGGGCCTGGTTAGTACTTGGATGGGAGACCACCTAGGAATACAAGATGCTGTAGGTATAAAAAAAAAAATTCACTCTAAGAGCCTTTCTTCCCTAATTGATTTTCTAAAAACTAATGTGTTTATGTTATCTGATGGGAAAAATGTTAAGCAAATTAATGTCATAAAGAGTACCACTTTTATTTTTATAATATTCTGCTCTTTCAGAGAGGTTTAATTATTTTTAAGAAAAATGTACCATAATTATAAATAATAGCTATATATGTACAGTATAAGTATCACATGTAGAGTACATTATATAAATTTTAATGACTACATTGATTTTTTAAATTCTTTGCCATTATTTCATTATGGAAATTTCCAACATACGAAAAAGTTGAAGCGGTTTTACAATAAACACCTATGTATCCACCACCTAGATTCTACAGTTAACATCTCATTATACTTGCTTTATCACCTATCTGTCCACATATCCATTCCTCCCTCTGTCGATTTATACCTCTTAGCTTTTTGAGGCATTTATTCCATTGATTTTTTTTTTAATGTGGTAAAAAATACATACCATAAAATTTATCATCTTAGCCACTTTAAGCGGACAGTCCCACAGTGTGTGAGCACACTGAAATCACGATGGAAAAGGATCTCCAGAATTTTTCACCTTGCAAATCTGAAACTCTATACCTATTAAACAATAGCTCCCCTCTTTCCCTTCTCCCAGCCCTTGGGAACCACCATTCTACTTTCTGTCTCTGTGATTTTCACTACTCTATGTACCTCATATCAGTAGACTCATACAGTGTGTATCCTTCTACAATCAGTTTATTTCACCTAGCATAATGTTCTCAAGGTTTATCCATGTTGTAGCATGTGACAGGATTTCCTTTCTTTTTAAGGCTGAATAATGTTCCATTGTATGAATATACCACTCTTTGTTTATTCATCAATGGATGGGCATATGGGTTCCTCCACATCTTGGCTATTGTGAATAGTGCTGTTATGAACATAGGTGAGCAAGTATCTCTTTAAGACCCTGCTTTCAATTCTTTTAGGCACATACCCAGAAGTGGAATTGCTAGATCATATGGCGGTTTTATTTTTAGTTTTTTGAGGAACCACACTGATTTCCACAGCAGCTGTACCATTTTACAGTTCCACCAAAGGTTCCAACATCTCCCCATCCTCACAGACGCTTATTATTATTATTATTATTATTTTAATAGTAGACATTGTAATGGATGTAAACTGATGATTACATTGCTTTGTTTAAATTAACCTTTCTAGGTATTGGAGAAAATAGGATTCCCAGGAGAAATGGTGTCAACGGCCAGAAAAGTCTAGACTATTTTAAGTAAAAACTTTTCTTAGAAGTGAATGGTAAGTCAGGAAGCTCTCAGAGCAAATCCAGAGATGGAATTTCTCTTCACAGTAAATTTCACTCTTATTTCTTTGTTAAGTCAGTGTCAGCTCATAGGTAGGTTGAAAAGGCCGCAGATTTATCACCATTTCAGGTACTAAGAGATGTATAAATTCCTTCTCTGTATTAATAGCCAGATTATGCACCTAACTAAACCAAAGTTCAATTGTTTCATATCCTGAATTTGTAATTGATTCTGAATCATGGGGCTCCTTGCGGTGTTTACACCAGATTAAGGCTTTGTTGTCTACTGAAAACATCTTTTACATTAAAATCATATTGGCTTTTGAGCTAGCTACTTTTCAATCTTCTGGAACTTTTGACTCCATTTTTCTTATATGTAAATGTTTATCCATCAGCTAGACAGATAAGCATTCTCTTTCTGGTCCCCTTTGTGTGGGTATGCTGGTGATCATCTGGCCCTTTTAATTAATTTAGGAAGAACTGAAGGACAGCAGTGCACTCTGGCCTCATGATATTATGGCCCTGGAGTTGCATTACAAGAGACTGCTCTAGAACTAAACGTGACCTTGGGGTATTTGTGAAGCTGTTCAAGAGATTAACAAACAGAAACTTTAAGAAGGATTAATCCATTTCTACAGAGCTGCATGGCAGTTGCTCTGCAAAGACAGCTCTGAAAACAGATTTCTTGGTCATTCCCAGCTCTGTTCTTGCATTTGTGGCAAAGCGAAAGGCTGAAGATGAAGAAGTGTGTGGGAAAGCAGGTGATCACTGCTCCCCAAATACCGTGTGACACTCAGTCAACCCTGAAAGAGCAGCAGCCAATTAATCCCACCATAATTGGTTGACCCTTGGCTAATCCTGTTTTTAGATCATGTTTACTTGGCAGGTCATTTCAGTCATTTAATTAGCGTTCTTCAAGGTTATTCCGCCCTCTGTATGTGGACCCCTTTGGAATACTATATGCATTGTGATGCTTGATAGAAGAGAAAGCCGTATGCTTATGGTACCCTTCCCTTTCTTCTTTGATTACTAAATAACTTAACTAATTAATATTAATTAGCTAAGAGAGCATTTACTATGTTTTCCAGCTTGATGTGAAGCATTTTAGCAGGCACAATCTTATTTAATTTCACCGTCCTGTGACAGAGGCACTGATTCTTCCCATGTAGATAGGCAAAGTGAGTCTTAGGTTAAGCAGCTTGCCTGAGAAGAGCTAGGATTTGAACCAGGTCTGTCTGAGTCTGAAGCAGACGTTTTATCCACCACCTACATTACTTTTCTTTGTTCTCCTGTGTTCCTAGAGCTACCCCACTCTAGCGAGCTAGTTCATTGCTATTTCTGGTGGCAGTTGTAGCCCCCAACCAGACAGTGATTTCTTCAGGGAAGGGACCATGTCTTCTCTTCATCTGTCCCATAGAGCATAGTCCTGGGCACCTAGTAACTGCCGGATGAATGCTTGCTGATTGATCAATGTGCGTCCACACAATCCCCATATTTAAATTTCCTATACCAGCTTCCCAGCGAAGTCAGCTGTGCACAGAACAATGGATGTGGGGGTGGGGGGAGGGCAAATTGGGTTCCACTTAGGTCTCTGTCCACCAAGTAAGGGTGGCCTTGGACAAATGGTTTGAACTCTCTGGGCCTCCTTATGCTCTCCTGCAATTTGAGGATGTTAGCCATATGATCTCTTTGGAGGTTTCCTGCAATGAAATGCTGCGTTTGTAATACAGCTTGTAACAAAGTGTTGATGTGACTTGGGTCTCCAAATGGGTAAGGAGATCCCAGATATGAAAACAGAGTTGCTGTGTATCCCATCCTCTGAAAAGAGCCATCAGGTATGGGAGCAGGCACCCTCTCCAGCGCTTACTAAGAAATGGCAAACCCTTCCTCCGTTCTCCCATACTCAGCCCACAAAGAGCGGGGAAGTACAAGGCCACTATGGTCTTTGGCTTTTGGAGAGGCCCAGAGTCTGGAAAAGGTGATTTTCTTCCCTTTCTATCAGGGAAGAAAGAAGAGTGCTTCTCTTTGTTGTGGCCTGGCCTAAGCCAGCTGGATAGTTCACAATTACTGAGTTGAATTTTTAGGTACTAATAGCTTCTAATATTTTGAGATACTGGAGGGCCAACAGTTTCTCATCCTACAATCTGGAAGTCCTAGCCAAATTCCAACACATCTACTAACTTTTATAAGCAATTAGACATGACAAAACAAAGCAAAACAAAGTCATCTAACTGGCTGGTAACCTTGACAAAGTCTCTGTGCTCTGTCTTTGGGTGCCCTTGAGGCCAATGCAGGAATATTTAATTCCTGGCAAGTTTCAGCCAACTGTCTAGGCATCATCAAGATTCCTATGTTCAGAGGCTAAATAGTTAAGTGAATCTTAGATACAAGATGGCAATCTAAAAGGAATAGGCTGTTGAATTTCTGGGTTCTTAGATTCTATTTATGCAAGGACAGGGGTGCCAATACACCATTTCTAGCCAATTAATTCACATATCTTGAACATCACTCAGTTCACCAATATAAAAATCATTTCTAAAAATTCCTATGCTAATTAATAAACCCTTTCGTGTTGATTGGAGATAAAAGTAATTCTATCTGTCAAAGTCCTAGCAGAAAGCAGACAGCCACTCAAACAAGGTAATGGAAGAAAGTTTAACGAAGGGATTATCGCAAAGGAATGGTAAGGGTTAGAAGAAACTAACAAAAGATGATGAAGCACTGCAGGGCTAGCAACTGTGAGAGCCTTTGCTGCCCTTCTCTTAAGCCCGAAGGAACATAAAAGGAAGAGGTACTGGGAACCTGGAAGTTGCTGTAGCTGAAGCAGAGCGTTGCCCAATAACAGCCTCAGGCTTAGGTAGAAGAAGGCTGCCACTGCCAATCTGTAGCCAGAAAACTGGCTTGGGCTGTGGGTAGGGAGTGGAGATAAATAGCCCAGCCCCTCCTTCCAGTTTCCAGTCTCCTGCTCTGCCTTCCCCAGCTGGACTCTGCGGGAAGCCAGAGGCAAGGGGGCTGGGTCTATGCAGGTCATAAAGGTCAGCTCCTAAGGCCCACATACAGAAGTGTGGGGGACCGAAAATGGATCTGGAGGTCATCAGGCATATAGTTGAAGACCTTTAGGGTTTTCAAATGCAAATTCGCTATCCCTACAGCGTGGGTTCCTAATTAGTGTACTCCAAATGTTGACTAGGTTCTCAGAGTTTAACACCAATACTCTTGTATATATTATGCTATGTTTGGTAGTGTATTTTAAAGCAAATTATATATAATTTAACACCTTCCCTGAAGTCAAGCAAATCACTCTTGAAAATTGGGGCTACCTGTAAAATAGAAAGATGGGTAAATATCTGCTTGGGCAGCTGACTTGGTGATCGTCATTGGAATAGCCTACCTCCCAGAAAGGTGCAGCTGAAGTGCCAGCACAGAGAAAACCCTCAGAAAAGATGAGGCACATCCTCAGGATGCAGTATATTTATTAGTAAGAGACTCCTCTATGGCGCTGGGTTTCCAGTGGGAAGGAAACACGAGTTTGGAAACCAAGGTGTAGAAGCAGCAGTGGCCCCACCTCCCATCACCCCCAGTGACCCACTAGGGATCTTGTGTTTCCTGTGCCTGCAACTCTTGACTCTGCCTGGTTGAAGGTCTTGGTCTCCCAAAGGGACCCACTTGTGGCAGGGGACACAGCAAGGATCCTGTTAGACTATAATTTATGGCTGCTACCAGTATGCTTTGAACTCCTTGTGCCCAAGGGTCAGCAGGAGGAAGAGAAATCATTAAATTGGCAGCAGCTTTTGACCTTGATAATGCAGAGCACAGAGGGATGGTTTAACATGATAAAGACAGGGAGGAATGATATATGAATCAGGTGATCCACTCAGGCACCCCCTGCTTCTTCCTTGCCTCTCTGCAGCTATGAGCAGACATGAGCAGCAACCCTAGCCTGAAAAAGGCACATTATTAAGGGTTCAGACAGCCTTAGATACGAAGGTTTGGGTCATGCCACAAAGACCGGCTAAGAGGATAGCTGAGTATGAGCGGAATTGAGAATGGAGAGTGCAGGAGGGAGAGGATGGGTACCAGTTGTGACTGCAAGAGCAACTGCATTGAGGTGGCTGTGAAACTTCCAACTACAGGGAGTGTAATCAACCAAGGGCAGCACCTGCTGCCTCCGACATCTGTTGCCAGACTCGTTTGGGAAGCCACGCATCCCATGGACTGCTCCTGGCCAGTGAATGAGATGGTAGGGATTCTAAGGTAGTTTGTTTCCTGGGAGATACAAGACTCCTCTGTCAGCCAGCTTTGGCTGGGGGACCCCCATCCCCTCAACACACACAAACACATAGCCTTACGGAGCCTTCCTTGGACCGAGCAGCAGTCTAAGATGATTCCACTTCATCTTCCACTCAGATCAGACTCACACTGTGGTCTTCTACAGCTCTCCCCTCAGTTTCCCACACAGGTATTTTCTCCAATAGAATCCCTGCATATGGAATCCTATCTTGGAGTCTGCTTATTGGAGAATTAGACTAACACAGTGACCACAAAGCCTTCGATAACACACTCCTCTCCAGGTCTCACTGTCCCCTTTTGTGAAATAAGAATAGTGGCTCAGATGCTCTCAAAAGTTCCATTCAGCTCCAGACTGACTTCCCAGCTGGGGCTGAGACCTACTGTCTGTGCTACCCCACTCTCTCAGGACTCATTTTGCAGATTCTAGACGCTGACCTGGAGCAAAGGAAGCACTTAAAATCCCTTCTGTCTTGTTATAACCTGTGCAGAGACAGCGGCTGGACTCTTTTCTACATTGCCTGCTTCATCTTTCGCATGCGACCTACTCAATGCTGTTACACCACAAGTTAACCCACAGACTTCGAGGGTCATGATGTATTTCGAGAAAACTGTAAGTAAAGCCTACAAGTATCATCCCTTCACCCTTACAGATGCACCTTCCAAGTCAAGATCTAAGGTCTTCCCTGCCCCATGATAAAGCACCAAAATAAGTCTTGGGAAAACCATGATTTTTGCTCAGCTGGAGCCTTACTGATTTTTTTCACTCTGGGAAACGTTGACTACTCCTTTCTGCTTCTAGAACAAAGGGTAACTGGTTCGTCGGAAGAGAAAAGACTTATGTTCAGCTCTATATCAAAATGTCTCCTAATCTTGAGATTCGATCTAGGACAGTCTATATTTTCAAGCTTTAGTTCAAGTTCATGTCCTCTGGTTGCCTTAAACTCAGTCTTTGCCCTGCTTGCTGACGCAGGGAAAAACATGTGCTTTGCTCTCAAAAATAAAAAGGGAAAAAAGAATAAGAAAAAGAAAGTTCACATCTCAAGGGTTGGGTTTGTTCTAGATTAGGTACTGAATTCAGAAATGTTTTACTTTTACTAAGGCAATTTAGATTTTCTTTGCATGTGCTCTCTCTTTCTCTCTCCCCCTCTCCCTTTGTACATATATAACTTTCAGCATTTAACAAATGTTTACTTAGTTTAAATGACCAAATTTAGCATTTGTTTTAATTTAGCATTACCTTGGTTGCAAAAGAGAGAAAGCCCATTAAATTCACTTAAGTAAAGAGAAGAGCGGGGAGAAGAAAGAGAGAGACGGAGAGAGAATTTTTTGGACCAAACAATGGGAAGAGCAAGAACAAGGTTGTTAGGAGTGAGGGCTGTCAAAACACCCTCTCTCAGCATCTTGCCCCTCTGACTGGTTGTTTTGTTTTTGCCTCCACACGATAAAGAACATGGCTGCTGGCAGTTCAGCCTCATAACTCAGCAGCTCCATAATCAGAGAAAAGCAAAGGAATGCTCTCTTCCAGATTCATTGTTAAAAATTTCAAGAAAGACCTCTTATTGACCTAACCATGCTCACCCTTGACCCAATCACTGTGTCTCAGAAGTTGAGATCCAATAAGCCTATCCTGGGCCACCTGAGCTCTGCTGTGGCCAGAGAAGATGTCTCTTACAAGGGAGACAGGGTTGCTAGAGAGGCAACAGCACAGATGCTTTACTGATTCATATTGATCTGCCTTTAAGTCATCTCTCTGACGATAATAACCTCTTTAGAGTTTTATTTTACAAGAAAGGTAAAAAATTGCCGTACATAATCATACTCCATTCTTTGAGAAATTGCCTTGTTCACAGACCCTGCTGCCTAGGAAACCTACGTTTTGAACCAATTAACACTGATGTCTGTCTTCCACCTCAGCTGATGACCAAAGTGGGCATCATCCCCAAGGACAGTCAATCTTCTGCCTGGCTCATGACCTGTGATGAGGTACAAAGAGATGACCTGGATAACTGGTTCCTCTCTCTATATATCTCCCTCTCTCTCAAGAATTTGGATAGAATTGGTCAGTTAGGGGCGGAAGGTAAAAACAAAAGGTTATGTTAGAAAAGAGGTGGAAGAGATCATAATGTGTCAGGTACAACCCAGAGTTATGGGAGAAGAAGCTGAGTAAGCGGAAGAGCTGGAGAAATCAACTGACAACAGACCTGATAGAAGCAGACACAGAGTTAGCTGGTCATTTAAATGGTGGAGCAGGAGGCAAAAATCCACTCATTGAACAAAAACATTAGGAGCACTTTTTTTTGTGCCACACTCTGAGCTGTTTGTTAGTGACACAGTTGTGAACAATATGAACACCTCTCTTATAGCCTATCAGGAATGTGGAGCTAAATAAACACACACACACACATACACACACACACACACACACAATTTTAGTTAGTGGTATGAAGAGGAAGAAACCTACTATTGACATGCCCAGCATGAATCTTGAGTCATCTCCCATATCCATTCTCTGATGCCCAGTGCTCATGAAGCCCTATTCTTGGACCTCCATGAGATTGTACCATAGAAATATTTATCTGAGCTCACTTCAGTATATTTGGGTTCCATGCAATCAAGAGTCAAACCAAAACACGTAGTATCCTCTTCTATTACTTACCTCAGTCAGCACAGGAAGAAGTCACTAATTGGGGGGTTTTGGATGACTGGAAGCAGTGCACACTGACTACAGTCAAAAGCCTGCTCCTTGGAATTTTGAGAATAGGCTATTGTATTGAGATGAAAAGGCAAGAACTTTTGGCTGCATCTGCTTGCTGCAGCAACTTCAGCCCTGATGCAAGATTCTAATATTGCAGCATCCTATCCATTCAATATTCTTGTGTTAGTATAAGTCCAAAACTATCTTATGGGCCTTGGTCTTCCTAGAATATGCATTAGAAAGACCAGGATTTTCATTGGGAGGTATGTTATGTGCTCAAAGAGGGGAAAGAGCTGTTGAGAGCAAAGAAGAGCTCCTGAGTGGGAGATGGCCCACTGACAACAGATTAGCAGTAGCATCTTGGGGTAGGAGAATGGAGAGGGTTGATGCTATTGTCCCCTTTGGTGCAAAGATTGTGGACGCCTATTATTTCTCTTTTTTCTGTAAACAAAAATTGGCGGTGGGAAGAGTTGCCTCTTCCCAGTCACATGTCCTAATCAATCCAAGCCTCCCACCTCCACCTTCCCACCCTGTTTATATGCTTATAAAGTAGTTTAAAGTTGGTTTCTGTCACTTGCTACCAAAAGAGCTGTAAAAGTTCTCCTTGGTTCTGTCTCTGCCTTCAGGAGCCACACTCTTAACAAACCTAGGAACCCTGTAAGTGGAGGGTCCTCTGGGGTTAATGGAGGTTGACTTCCTTAGTTTGGAGACATTCCTGCCAAGACATCTATGCCTTGGGTGTGAATGTGAGACTGAGCAGGCTCTCTGGGCCCCATGTTGACATAAGAGATTAAGTTGCACTGAGACACTCCACTTAAGAGCTATCTTGATTGAAAGAACACATTTAATAATAATAATAATTATTATTCTAGCTTAGCTCATTTCCTTCACTGAGGTATACCTTTTTCTGAAGGTGACTTGAAAACAAGAATCTCACCTTTGTGTGCAAATGGAAATGAGATACGAGAAATGAGTACACACTATGGGTCACAGCTTCTGGCATTTCCCTGTTCACTGCCTTTATTGCTCACAAAAGAACAGAGCGCTTACATTTTCCTTTTTTATGTCACGATTCTTTTATCAGTGGTTTGCTCTAAAAAAAAAAAAAAGTCTTTTGATTTTCTTTATCTATTTTTAAAGAGATCAGTAAATTTCAAAACCAGCTTGCAACTTGGCTGACCACCAAGCTCCCACTCTTGCTAGCCTGGCCCGACCTCGCATTGGCTCCTAAGCATCTTTCTCTCTCTCTGGTTGCGCCCGGCATTTTCACATGGCCGGAGTGTGAAGGGCTAGGCCCGCCGGAAGCCACACAAACACTCCAACACACTGTCTTGCAAAATCTCCCAGTGACCCATATGAAGTGAAAGTCCCATCTTCATTCCAGCCTGCATGAAAGTGCCCAGTGGTCGGGGACAGTGACCTGCCATGCCCTGGACAGCCCTTCCTGTGACTGGTAAAAGTCCCTTTTGTAAGAACAGCGGGAGAGGCTGGGGGAAATGCTTGTCTGGCCTCCTGGGTAATTCACAGCCTGTGTCCCTCACCTGCTGCTGGGCTTGGCCGGAAGTCTGAGAGGGAACCTTTTCCAGCTCTGGCCTCTAGGCCACATGGGGCCTGCGAAGTTATTAGAATGCTCCATGAAAGAGTATAGAGCAACCATTGTCATGTAAAATTAGCCTGGGCAGAGCCCCAGAGAACATACTGTTGGATGCCATCCTGCTCTGCCTGCACAAGGGCATGTGAGAGATAAAAATGGTTCCAACTCCTGCTTTGGGGTCATTAGCATTCTCCCCATTCCACATTATTCATCTCCTACGTTTAATCCCCCTCCTGCTCTGGATTCATTGATTATCACATTCTCTCCTAGCAGCTGCCAAAGAGAGGGACGGCTCCTGGTGGCCATGGAGGGCAGGAAGAATCCAAGGAATGAATCCAATCGCTTCATTTTGCCAGGCTCCCTTGAAACCACTTCTATGCTCCAGGTTAGCAAACGAAGTTGGCTCCCCTTCCAGGCTCTCCTCTCTTCCTGGAATGTCTACTTCGTCCAAGATCACCTTTCAGCCCGATAACACAGAAATGAGGCCACTGTCTGGTTGTCCCCCACCGAGGCCTTTCATTCAAAGCCAAGACTGCTGACATTCTGCATAACATCTTTCCCAAAGAAGATTGCAGCTCTCTCCCTGTGTCTATGCAAAGGCCCAAACCTGGAGCTTGCCAATAGTAAATTGTTCAGACCCACGAGAGCCAGCTAGAGCCAGAACAACTTTTCCGGAGGTTTCTCATCAATTACTTTTTATTATTCAAGCTGGACACTCCCTGTGGAGCAAGGCCGAACTATACTCAGAGAATATCCTGGCAGTGAAAACACCAGAGTACTAAGTGAAAAATCTAGGCTCTTCCCACCGACTTCTCCAACAAGAGGGCCCTATAAGCCACAGAAAAGATTAACTTGAACACTGTCATTTCTCGGAATCTCGGGCTGAATTGTGCAGGACACAAAGGCATGAGGTGTTTCATCATCTTGATCATTTTAATAGCTGGTGGGGAGGTAGAAGGGAATAAATAATGAATGGACCAAGCTATGGAACAAACGAAACTGTAACACGCTCATGATCAAGTCCTCAAAGTGACTGCCTTCTAGATATGCAAGAAATTTGGCCCTCCCCAAATAAGAAATACGATGGAGCTTCCAGCAGTGGGTCTGAAAGGGAGTCTATCACAGGCTTGAGGAAGCACACGGCGGTTCTCGTCAACCATCGCACGCTCAAGAAACGGTGTCATCTATCTGAAACTAATATAAAATGTCATGTCAACAATAATTTTTAAACAAATCAATAAAATATTCATATCAAGTTAAAAAAAAGAAAAGACAAGAAAAGGTATCCTGTAAGAAATTGACCTTGGGTTCCAAACAAGCGGGGGGAATATTGGCAGGAAATAAATCAAATTACGCATAGTATCTCTCGATAGACTCTGGGGTCCAGGAGGGCAGAAACCCAGTTTGATAATGTAATTACTGGGTCTTTTTTCTTTCTGCTCCTTTCCTAATGTCCTGTGTGCCATAATAACTTATAACATTGTAAAATTTTTCTCTTAAGAGACCCCTCTTTTTCTTTTTTGGCATGTGAGCCACCCAAACACCCAGTTAAAAAGTTTCTCACTCATCCTTCGTTCCTTTATCTTCTTCTGCTTAAATATCTCGATGCATGCATCCCCTCATCTCTGTCTCCGCCTTTGGGGCCTTGGTGTAGACACCTGGTACGTTGGGATCCTCTCTCTCATCATTGACACCTTCCCCGCAACGGCGTACGTGGCTGGTCTCACTAATCATCCCTCTGTCTTCCAAAAGCAGTCAGAGCGACTTTCTAAAATAGAAACCCCGTCATGTCACATTCTGGCTTAACCTCTTCAATAGCTCTCTGTTGCCGCTCGGAGACAATTTAAATTCCTTTCCATAACATGCAGGGCTCTTCAAAACCAAACCTGCCGAATTCTCCAATATCATCTCTCACTCCCCAAAAACTCTCCCCACTACGGCTGCCACTTACAGTCCCTCAGGTCTCTTACTCCAGCTATAGGCCTTTATACACGTCATTCCCATCGCCCGGGATGCCCAACTCCACCTGTGCAGCCTCCCAGGCCTGCATGAAACTCAAGCATCTCATACTTCCCCACCCAAGGCCATGCTGGCGGCCACACACTTTGTCCTGACACTGCCCCTGTCCACATCACGGCACTGTACACATGACTTCGGAGCTGTGCACCTGTATTTGTCTCTCTCTTGCTTCAGGCAGCCAAGGACCCAGTTTGATTCATTTCTGGATCCTTGGCACCTGGCTTCTCTAGTGGTTGGCATAGAGATGTTCAGTAAATATTTATTGATTTCAGAAAAGGAGAAAGAAATCAAGGAATTAAAATGTGGCTTTCTGCCATGTGTGTCACATTATTTAGAACTGCATCATCTAGACTATCACAAAAATAATTTTTAAAACACTGATCATCTAAAATACTCAAAAAAAAAAGCCTGGATTCTAGATTTTTTCTCTTTCCCACTGCTCACCCTCCCAGGTCACCTCCCACCTTCTGACATGTTTTTATAAGGAAAATACGAAGAAGTGTAGCTGTGCTCGAGTCTTCTGTGACAACAGATTATGGGTGTCAACACTGCGTCGCAGGAGGGCTGAGGGACAGTTACCTGTACGATCATAGGTCACTAACCCCTTGACAGAGGCTGATGCGAACTGACAGAGAAACCTTAAGTCAAAGTGGTAGAAACCACTGCCTAGTGAAGATCAGTTAGAAATGAAAGTAAAACATCCCTGAAATTAAGCGGTGAGCCAGAAAATAAGGATTTGCCTACACACAGCTGGAGAGCCAAGAGTTGGTTCTAGCCCATTCAGCCATTAGCTGTGTGACCTTGGGCCGGTCACCCAGTCTTTCAGAACCTCAGCTTCCTCAGCATTAAATAAGGAGGGATTGAAGTGGGTGGCCTATGAGAGCCTGTGGAATGGTTTCAGATGACTAAAAGCCTGTGCGGTACAAAGGTAAGAACCCAGGCCAGGGAGGGGAAGGCTGGGTTCGGTCATGGCTCTCTAGGTGTGACTACAGATCCTAGTGTGTCCTTGGGCCGATTTCTTAAGCTCTTTGAGCTTCCATTTCTCCATCTGAAAAATGAGGCTTATGAGACAGAACTCTCAGAGCCGTTGGTTGGAACAGAAAGAAGCACATATGCAGGAAAGGGTAGCTCTGATTGCTGTTGGATTTTGAGGCCACAGAGCACAGTAATTAGAGATGCAGACCCACCTGATTTCAAATCCCAGCTCTGCTGTGTTACCTACGGCCTGTGGACAAGCTGCTCACTTTCTCTGAACCTCTGTTCCTTCCTGTGATAAATAGAAATAATGATTATACTACTTCGAAGAGTTGTTGTGAGAGTTAAATAAAATCAATGCGAATAAACAAATGTAAGGGGAAGCACACAGGATCCGGCAGATAACGCCTTTGTTCACCTGCTTGTCTAACTGAGCTGTTGCAGACCAGGAGCTCCCGCTCCCTACTCCTGCTCCTCCTTGGCTCACATCCCCCAATGTCAGAAATGTACTTCCTTCCCATCTTCCAGGAAGAAGAGGGAAGAGGAAAGTAAAAGCACAGGTGACAGGGGAAGGGCCCAAGGTGACCTTGGAGGTACAGAGAAAGCTGGCCTGGAACTCATCTGCCCTCAGAGCCCTCAGGTTCACCCCGCCTCACCTCCCTTGGTTTCTGAAGCTTAAAATAGCCTGAACCGGTGTGGCCACATTTCAGTGTGCTACTCAGAGAGAACCCCTAGGGTGTTTTCAAAGCCAGCTCTGAGCTCCTCACTAGCCAGGCTGCAGTTATGAGTTATTCATACACACCCAGGCTCCGCCAGGTCTGCCAGAAAATGTGTTCTAAGTGCTTTTCTGCTAAGTCCCCTCTACAGGCAGCCCCGCTTGCTCAGAGAGGTCGGGCCAATCAGCTCCTTTAATAAACAAGGGCTGGGAACACCTGCCAGCTGCTGGTCGGAGTGCTGCTGGGTGGAGGGAAGGCATAGCAGGTTCTAAGTGGAGGTCAAGGACCATGTGATGGTAGAAGCTGCACTGAGTGTCAGGAGGCTGATGTTCTAGGTCCAGCTGCACCTCTCACTGTTGTGTGACCTTGAATAAGTCACCTTTCCTCTCTGGGTCTTCAAATAGCATCATCATGACCAGGTCTTTCTGGGTCTCTCAAACTGACCCTGGTCTCCACTATGCACTGGCTTTATTATCAGACCTTATCTGATGGCACGATGACTTCCAGCAACTCCAAACCTACCTCTTCTCTTGTTCATATCCAGCAGGAAAGAGAGCTTCTCTTCTCCCCTCGCTGGACAAACTGAAGTCCCAACTCTTGTTGCTTGAGCTGGGCTGTGTGCCCACCTGTGGGGTCATAGCAAACCGGCCCTCAAAGCCCATTCCAACCATTCTGGGATTCCTCTCTGTGCTGCAAAGGCTGTAAAACAAAAGTCCGCCATGGCAGCCTTCCTCTCAGCTAGGGTTCTGGATGCAAATTCGGTGCCGTCTATGAGATGTCCTAGCTGAGATTCGGAAGACAGCAATGAGAGGGGTATCATTTTCTTGGTGCTCCAGCTGTGCATCCTGGACAAAGACAATCGTTTCAATGTCCAGTCTCTAGCTTCACTGGTGTTGGGAAGCTTCTGAAACCCGGATTGCAGCGACTGGGTACATTCTCAAAAGCAATGGATCCAGGGGGGCCACCACCTCCAAACTTCTCTTGCTTCATCCTTGGTGGGCAAAATGCAGCTTTCCTGGAGACCCAGCCAGAGCCTGCTCCTCCAGCCCTTCCTGTGATTTCATAAGCCCCTGATTCCCTGCATTAAATATCTTCCTATTTAAAGACTGCTGGAGTCATTTCTATTCCCTATGTATGACTACTGACAGAAGCACCATCCCTAAATCAGTGACTGAGCTGGAGGGAAGGCCATGTCTGCTTGCCTAGGCCTGGGGCACATGCCCATCCATGGGGTCTGGGTTAGTCATCTCTGCCAAAAAATGTGGACCGAGAAGAATAATTTCCTGATATTACTATTACTTTAGCATTGCTACATTACTTTAGTAATAATTGACAATTATCAAAGGAAAGGAGGAACGGAGATTGGGCAACCGGAAAACAGCAAATTTCTACTACACATCCCAACCTAGATTTCAGGGTGAGGAGCCCCAGGGGACATAAACGGAGAGCAAAAGACACCAAGATGCTATCCAGGTTAAAACTGTGGTGCAGCAGACCTCGAGATCCCCTTCGTCCCCTTTCCTGATTTGCGCATCCATCCCCTGGCCTGTGTGCTTGCTTCTGGCCTGCAGCTGAAGACAACCCCGGGTGACAGCACTCACAGAGCTCACCTTGGTCAGGCTGGTCCTTGACCAATGACTGACCTATGCAGAGGGGTGAAAGGCCAATCTCCCGCCTTGGGTGTGGACTAACTCTGAGGTATAATGGACATTGCAGAGCTCCCCTGTGGGATCAGGCTGAGGCTGGGACTTGGCCGAAGAGCACACCTGTGCTGGGCTTCTCCCTCTTCTTTTCCTGGTCCCCCAGCACCAGTTTAATCATCATTTGCACATGAATCCCCAAGATGCTTCTGAGGAACTAGACATATTGAAATGGCCACAGGTGTTCACAGCCAGCAAAAACCTCAGCCTCTACTCTGGTTCACTTGGAAACTGACATTGTCAATACTAAGGTGAGTTCCACCTCTAAGCTAGAATTCTGGATGCAAAATGGTTTCCTCCTATTTAGAAAACAGATCATTGCATGGGGAGCTTCTACAGTTTCTTCTTCACTCTGCAACCAGGGTTAAAGCTTTGCAAGCCTAAGACAGCATCAGTAGGTCTTGGTTTTATTTTTATTGTTCCTATTGTTCCTTAACTAATGGTTAAAGTTAAAAGAAAGAAGGAAAATACTAATGTTTATCAGAGATGTCCACTTAAACCCCAAGTTCCTAAATAAATGTTTTCAGGAAAGAACCACTTTCATTAACTCAAAAAAATAAAAAATAAAAACAAAAACAAAAACAAAACAAAACAAAACAAAAACCACACTGGTGGACAGAGGTGCCCTGAGACATGGGAGCATTTTAGCCTCACTGGTACCCACAGGGGAAGGGGAGGTAGAGTACAGAGTGGAGAAGCAAGCCATGGGCAGTAGGCAGCAGAATGGGTAGGACAGCACCTTTCAGCCTTGCAGCTAATGGATGAAGTGAGCCATGATGCGACCACAGGACATTTCCTCACCTACCGAAATGACTGCCTCATGGGTCCCTTCCAGGCCCAAAGTTCTCTGCTCCTCCAGGAAGGATGTCCACACAGCTACAGAGCACTGAATTTTAATAGTGAATTTTATTTTTTCATAGAAACCAGAGGGGAATCGAAGCAGCTCCTTTTATTGTGTCTATTTTTTTGAGAAGTAAGCAAATTCATTGCATTACAAGCAGGTACGTTAAGACTAAAGGCTAGCCTCACAGTATCCCAGAACAACCCCTGGCCCCAGCCAAGATGAACGCTAGGAATTTCCATCTTAAGCAGCAGTTCAAGTGTCCAAATCAGTAACGTCTTTGTCCTGGACCCGTGCAGCCCGCAGTCTCTCTACCTCCTACCGAGAGGGACCATTTTGGGGAGATGGTTATATTGTAAGAAAACCTCTGCCAAATTGGAGGGTTGAGTAATTACAATTTTAAGACTTCACGTAGGTGGTTTCTTCAAATGCTTTCATTCATTTGATGCTGAATGTAGAAGAAACTTCATTTATGTCATTTTTTTTTTTCCTTCCAGGGAGTCTAGAAGCTCAGTACAACTAATGGAATACGTATCCCTAACTTTAATATAGTTCTGGGCAATGGGATGATTTCATATTATAAAAAGCATCTACTTCTATTGAGAATGGAAGATCAACTACTAAAATGTCCATTCAGAAAATAATGCAGCTGCTAAAAGGCTACATTATTTTGGCAGTTTCTACATATGGTAGTTTTTTAAAAAGAGAGAGAAGGGGAGAAGGAGAGAGAGGGAAAAGAGAAAGAGAAAGAAAGGAAGAAAGGGAGGAATGAGGGAAAGAAAGAAGGAAGGAAGGAAGGAAGGAAGGAAGGAAGGTAAGGAGGAGGGAGGAGGGAGGAGGGAGGAAGGAAGGAAGGAAGGAAGGAAGGAAGGAAGGAGAAAGAAAGAGGAATGAAAGAAAATTTATACATGCTGCTGTTTTAACCCCAGTAGACTAGCCCAACTGTGTCCAATAGAAATATGATGTGAGCCACATGTGTAATTTAAAAGTATCTAGTAATCATATTTTAAGAAGTAAAAAAAATAGTTGACTCTGCTTTTAATAACGTATTTTATTTAACAACATATCCTCATTTTACCTAATATATTTGAAATGAAAATATCATTTCAACATGTGTTTAATATAAAAATTATGAATAAGACATGTCACATTCATTTTTTCCCTACCTCTTCTAAATCTTCATAGTCCAGTGTGTTTTTTTGCATTTGGAGCACATCTCAGCTTGAGCTTGCCATATTTCGAGCACTCGACAGTCATATGTGGCCACCATATTGAACAGTGCAAGTCTGGTCCCTGCCTGTGACACTCACCTGAAGGGATGGCATCGAGAGGAAACCAACGACCCCTTAATCATCTAAGCCAAATGATCTCTTCTCGCACCAAACCTCCAAATTGCCTTTGAAGTCTCTGATATGTGAGCCACATTAGATTACACCCATGTCTTAAAACTTTCTCCTCCTTGATTTACAAAACCTGACGTTCCCAGTTCCTATCCTGTTCCTCTCTCTCTCCCTCTTACTTTGAACAGCTCCTAAACCCAGGCTTCCAGGCTGGAGCTGGCTCCTCAGTTCCAGTCACACTCCAGTTGCCTGAGGGACATCACCACCTAGCATTCCACCAGCACTTCAGACCAAACATTCTAGACCAGCCCTATCTTCTCCTACCCATTCCAGTTTTTCCCTGGCATCCTGTTTTGTCCATGTCACCATCATGACTAAACAAATATTTAATGAGCACTTACAATTATACATATTATATTTAATATACGTTAGCTGTCTATGCAAGTTGTGGGGATACAGAGTGGACAAGCCAGACAAAAATCTGTCTTCATGGAGCTGCTGCTCTAGTGAGGATAGCTGGACAATAAAACATAGTAAGTAATTTAAATACACAGTACGTTGGAAAGTAATACTGTGTAATTCCCTCTACATGCCTTATGAGCTTCCTGGGCCCTGCTATTCTGTCCACACAGAAAATATTGAGTCATTACCCAGCTCAGCGACTAAACACCGTGTCTTCTGTAATGACCTCCTGCAACCAGGCATCATCCCCAACTGGCAGTCTCTTTGAACTCTCATAGCATTTTGTGTTTGTCTGTCTTTGTTAGCATATTTGCCTCTTTTGGACTTGCATCCTTCTTATTCTGTCTTATCTCCATTCCTAACTTTGTCCAGAATACCTGCCTTTTTGATCTGCACAGCCCCCTTAATTCTTAGAGCTGTGCCTCTCACAAATGGGGTACCATGTGTTTATTGAATATCCTAGTAGATGAATGAATGAATCATAGTAATATAATTAGTCGTTGTGTTATATGGCTGTGTGAGGATAGTACAATTAGACTTTTTCTTTCTTTCCTCTAATCTCTGAAAGTCTGTAAGTTCTATTTTATTATTAAAATAAAGCATTTTAAAAAATTTTAAATCACTTATGTCATGAAAGGTTATGAATTATCAGGGAAGCAATTGAACCTCTCTCAGCTGTAAGGAGACAGGATTTTTACCTCATAGAGTTGTAGTGAGAATTAATATCAGTATGTGTGTATATGATATCAGGTGCCTAGCCTGGCACGTGGTAAGTGCTCAATAAAAGGCAGACACGATGATGATGATGATGGTGATGATGATGGCAGCGAAGGCGATGGTGGTAGTAGTGGTAGTAGTGATGATAATAATTACAACTTTAAAAGAGCTAAAAATGAATTTCAGCTTAAAAGAGAAAGTTCTATCCAGGCGGTTGACCACAGCTCTCAGTGAAGGTAATTGAGCGTCCCATTCATATGATGCTGTATGCAAAAACAAAGGTAGTTTGATAGAAGTTTCCAAGTGTATCAGTTATTCATTCCCACATTTGAGATTTTGAAACAGGTAAATTTCATACTGGGCCTATAGATGATTAAAAAGGGAAAATTCTGGTTAGCATGGCTATTTGGCATGAAGAACTATATAAAACTAGTTTATTGGATGGTTGTGTAATTTTTAAAAAGGAGCAAATCTTTCCTAGTATAATTTTGTAGTTTTTGCTTGTATATTATAAAATAATTCTTGTTTGTTATAAAAAAATAGGACATAAAAAAAGTAAAAAAAAAAAAAAAAAAAAAAAAGACCAAAAAAATCACATGCAATTCCATTATTTAGGGGCAACAACTGTGTACATTTTAAGGTATATTTTTCTAACCTGTTTTATTTTTTTCACTTCTAATAATTTGAAAAAAATGGTAATGTCTCTTTTCTTTCTTATGTTACTGGTAACACCAATTTAAATTCTTATTTTTTCTAATTATCGATGGTAAGAATGAAATAGCACCTATTGTCTTTCTCTCATGTAAGACATAATATTTAGTACGTTATTTCTTACTTTTTCCTTTCGACCATTCCCAGCTTTGGTTTATTTAATATGGAATTTTTGACGTAAATTATTATTACTAATAATATGTATCTTCTTTTTCAATAATTATTTTGATATTTACATTAAGTTTTATAACCACATTAGCAATCGTTATTTAGATTTACTTACATTTAACTGATTTCATAGTTTAATGCCCACACACTTTTTCTGTGTCTTCCCATTCTTTAATTATTTGTTTTGGTTCATCTGTCAACTGAATTTCTTCAGTTAATTTTTTCAGGCAGGGCATGTAGATAATTGACTTTCTGTGGTCTAGAATATCTGATGATTTTTTGTGTGTGAACGTTAACTTGGCTGAATGTAGAATTATTGGTTCATAAACATTTCCCCTAAAAATTCTGTAGATGTTATTCAACCACTTCTTTTGTTTCATGTAGTAGAAGAGAAATCTAAAGCCACACTGATATGTACTCATTTGTAGTAATTTCCCTAGATGTTTATATGTTTGTTTTTTTACTCTTGAAATTAAAAAAATATATATATATATATTATTGGTCTATGTAATATATTGCTATATGTAATAAATTTTGCCTGGTATTTAATAACGCTTTCCCATCTCTTGTCTATAGTAATTTCAGGTCACGTGTTTGGTAGCAGGGTCGGAAATCATGAATTTCAGGGTCTGAACGTCCTGAGCTATTTGAGTCACTACACAGTTGAAAGTGAGATGTGATGAAAGAAACTCAGCCTGTGGTGTCCGCTCTGCAAGTGATCAGCTGCATGACCTTGGATGTGTCACCTGATTTCTCTCCAAGCCATGGTTTCTTCAGCTGTAAATGCGGATGAAAACAGCTTGCAGATTTGCAGTATAGAATTGTGAATCAGACGTGGTTCCATAGTGTAGCAGTTAGCATGTCTGCTTTATACACAGAAGGTCTTGGGTTCGCGCCCCAGTGGAGCCACGGTCCATGATCTACGGCCATGCCACCCTGAACAAGCTCGATGTCTGATCTTGGGAGCTAAGCAGGGTGGGGCCTAGTTAGTACTTGGATAGGAGACCACCTGGAAAGACCAGGTGCTATAGGCATAAATAAAAAAATAATAAAAATAAATAAAAGAATTGTGCAGAATCGACGAGGTAATAAGCAGACCCTCCATAAATCACATCTGCTATTCTGCAATACGTGAAGAGTAGTCAGTCATTCCTCCTTTAGGCCAAGGCTATAAAACTGTGGTTCAAGAAAATGTCAGATTCTGTCTTGGGACTCAGAGTTGCTTTTATTGCTAACTGGAAAGGGTCTTGGAGAGGTGGCTCCATCCTTAGAGGACGGAAATATTCTAGGAGAGCAGAGTGTTGGCCAAGGGGGAGAATGAATGTTAATGGCTCAAATCCAGTTACAGGAGCATGAACTCCAGCTTTGGGAAGAGGAGAGGGAAAGAAGATGCCGTTTTTCTCTCGGTCTCTGACATAGGCCTCTTGGCTTTGTCTCAGGTGCTCCTGCTGTCCTGGTTTCTTTCATTGCGACTCAGAACTGTGGACATGGCATTAGTAGAGCCCATTAGATCACCGAGCCTCACCGCATAAAGGGTGGTCCACTGGCTAGCAGCTTTGGGCATCACCAAGGAGCTTGTCAAAAATGCAGAATCTCAGGTCTCACCCTGGAGTCACTGAACCAGAATTTCCATTTTAACAAGATCCTCAAGGGATACATGTGCGCATCAATGTTTGAGAAGTTCTAGACTAGACCATATGTTGGTCAGAACTAGTTTTAGGTGGCTTGTCACAAATCAGTGATTGCATGTTCATGCTGTTTAAAAATAGAAATGAAAGCACAGCGAAGTGTCCTAGAAGAAAGCAAGGCATATGGAATTTTTAAATGTAGAATAAAGCCTAGTGGTTTCCCATGTAGTCAATTCTGTGGGAGCCAGGGAAGGGCCTGCTCCCCCTCCCCGAGGACAACTTAACCTGCTTCTCTGCCCTTGGCCCCTAGCTGGCAAGATTCGTTCTTCTTGGAACATGTTCTCAGCCTCTCTGCTTGACCACAGTAATGGGAACACAACTGCTGAGAGCCACAATCACGCCATCCATGGCTTTTATGGCTCCCCGTCCCCCGCACCTAATTCTGAGGGATCACACTGTGACTGTAGCCTTGGTCACAAAACAGAAACTGGCACCTGCTGCTTCTGTAGGTGTTCTGTGGCCCCAGCCTTGACCTCCCTCTGGGCCCCAGGTCCTCCCTTACCTCTTCTGCACACATACTCTGTGAATGTATATTCTTAGCTCTGGCCACCAGCCCCTGGCCAGAGCCGGAGCCAGAGCTGAAGTAGATGCTGGGTAGTGATTCCAAGAATTTACCTTGGTTTCTAGGACTCTAGAGTCCTCAAGGATGCTCTGAGCTCTGTGGCCTTCAAGCTCATGAGGTACAAGCTCTTCCTCAGACCTATCCTGCCTGTCCAGCTTGAATACCCAGAGGTAAACTAGACTGTGGTTGGAGTGAGGGGCCCAACTCCACTCTGGGAGTTTCTGCAGTCCTCACATGGCTTTATCAGCTACGCTCAAGAAACATGGGTGTCTTGACTACCATTGTATCTGGAGTACCCTCAGGATTTTTGGCAAATAATGAACACTCGCTATGTATTTGAACCTAAATCACAATACAACAAAGAGCCTGTGCGATGTTAGGCTGGAATAGTGCAATCTGAGTTTAGTGAGGAATAAACATAATACCCAAATCACTGGCCATGGCCTTGCAGGAGAGCGGCATAATTCTTTTCTTGCATCCACGAGGATGAAAACATACTCATAGGTTTGATGGGCCTTTTGGAGGAGGGAGGCAAGTTCCCCCGGGCACAGTCTGCCCGGGAGGGTAAGCTTAGAAAGCACTGGGGCAAAATAAAGTGGGCAGAATGTGAAGATTTCCTGGAAGCCTAGGGAGAGTGATAGGATCACCCAGGGGTGGGAGAAATGGGAGAGAGAATGGTAAGACCAGTTCTGGGGAACAAAAGAGGACTCAGCAAGGGAGGAGGAGACGAAGGGCCTGGAGACAGAAGTCAGGCTGAGGTCAGAAGGGTGCAATATTCCGTCAGAACTCTACCCCATCACTTCTCAGCCTGCCGGAAAGTCAGCCAAGTGCCACAGTCTTGCGATAGGGTGTTCTGTGGAAAGGGAGCTGTGTTCCACATTTGGGTGGCTGAGAGAGAGAGGCAGAGAGAAGAGAAGGGTCCAGGAAGGCAAGCTTCTGAGCAAGGAAAGTCTGAATAAGTTTCCCTGAGGCATAGCCTGATAAGTAGAATGGAAGGCTCCACCAGGAACCCACAGAAGCCTTGGAGTGGATGCGAGATGGTTCCCGAATGTGGGGTGAGGCCATGAACATCCTAATGAAAGGAAGGAGGGATCCCAAAGGCTAGAAGATTTAGAGACACCTAGTTGCTGTTACATGGGTTACATAAGATTTTGCCCCATTGATGGAGCCACCTCTGGCTTTCGGGAGAGTAAATCTTTAGTCTGTGGAAGCTATGAGCACATGACTGAGTTTTAGTCCCAATGTTATAAAACCTCCCTGGAGATTCCTGGACAAAAGTGAAAACTGTCACTATGAAATGACAAATGAACTGTAATAACCAGGGTTGGGTGACCTCCACGAGTCACCCGGCCTGCTTCCCATGATAACAAAGCCCTCCCACACCATAAGAGGCAAATGTCCAGATTACTCCACAGGCTTTCTGGTCTGGAAACCCACCCCCACCTCCCCAGCTCCCGGAGAGAAGCCACATTCTCCAAGAAACCCACCTGAGTTGGGCTCTGTGGATCAACGGAAAAATAGGAATATTCACAGTGGCACGGTGAGGAAAAAGAAATGATTTTAGCATTTGGAGAGAATAATTTCTGAAAAAATTTATGTATAAAAAACCAGATGGTTCTTTGTTTCCAATAACTGCCTATAAATTCTCTATTTTTCTGTTCCGTGGAACTGAAATTGATTGAAATTGACATTTTTTTTATCATGAGTCAGTTGACAAGAAAATCAAGAAAACAAAGCACGGGTGCCAGATTTTTTTTTTTTGCCTTTATTTCTTTCCAAACAAGTAAGTCCAGAAACTCAGATAAGGTTTAGGAAAAAAGAGAAGAGAGGAGAGGAGAGAAGTCAACTGTCTGTTTTTAGAAGCTACCAGCAGTTGCCTTTCTTAAGCTGCTATGCAGATTGTGGACACACACTTTATCCAGCTGCTGCACATCTGGAATTGTGGTGTTGTCCCTCCGGTGCTCCATGCAAAATAGCAAAAATCACCTTTGGTTTTCTGACCCATGTGGTTTCATAGCCTTTTCCAGACTTAAGCTGTGGAAAATTGCTGCTCTTGGCTTGAAAGCCACAGTTTAGCAAGTGGTGTGTTTCAGGGGAACTGGTGGGCCTGAAGATTAATTTGTATTTGCTGTCTCCTGGGGCTCCCAATCAGCCGCTTGGCTCCCAGAGCCACCGATCTGAGTGTTGCAATGCACACCGAGGACGAGGAAGAATGTGGCACAAATGTCGCCAGTGAGAATGGTCTTGTTGTCTGGATGTCATCTGGTTTGTGTATTTACCCCCACGTCACCATCACGTACACAGAAATGGTGATGGGGGACATTCTTGTCTTCCAATGACCACAAAATGCCTCCAGTCTTGGAGACCTGGGGGTGATGGCGCTTTCGTGTGGCTGTGTCCCCTTTCTTCTCCCAGCCACATAACCCACCTGAGATGTTACATGCCAGGTCTATTAATCAGCACGGAAAAAGAGGCTTCAGTAACCAGTAGGGAATCCACTGGTTGACTAATTGAGCTTGACTCATTTCCTCAAACACAATATACATATGAGAGAAAGGTCACTGGGCTCTACAAGTAGTCAATTGGCTCAGTAAAGAGTCCCTTTTCCACCCCTAAGTAGAAATGAGTCCCATAGGATGTTGAATTTTCCACATACGACTTTTAGAAATGGACGAAATTTGGGGTGGAGGTAGCGAGGATAGTGTATAGATTTAAATTAAGTAAATATATATTGTCTGTCTTTGTCCCAAGGTACAATCCTAAGGTCCGTGGCATTTTGCTGATCATTAAAGTACTTTAGGGAATAATGTTTTCTTCCTGCAAAGAGGCAAATGAAAAATGAGAAAAGCAAACGGAATCCCAGCCCCCAGCTTTGCACGGCGCTCAGTTTGTGCATTAGCGCAGGTTCCAGCCCCACATCCCCAGCAAAGCTTGCCTGAGTTTCCCTTCTGTGAATTCCCGCAGTATCCACCATCCATGGCCCTCACTTTGCATGGAACGTTTGATGACTCTAAAAATTAATAATAATAATAATAATAATAATAACCTCCCTCGGTATTCTTTCCATTTTTCTCAACTCTCCTGTAAGGCCCTGGTGGGCAGATTTGTGCCCTTTTTATCTCCATCATCAAGTTCATAGCCCTCCTCATATAGAAGATCTTAAAATAATTTAATAATGCGGAAAGAGTCATCTCTGTGTGGATACATGGCCCATCCCAAGGGAAAGACAAGTGCCCTGCAGTAGGTGAGGACGAGGACAGCAGCTCAACTCAGAAAACACCTGCCGATGTCTTCTCGGGGTCATGGCTACAAGTGACTGTGACAGAGAAGGAGGTAAATGGAATTGTGCTGGGCACCTGGCCGTCTTCATTGTGAACTGTAGGCGTGGATACGGGGAGTGGAGAAAATCTGAGAAGCCACAGGAATTGGGGGTTTTAAAGTATAACCTAGTCATAGATTGTGGAGAGAAAAAGGCTGGTACGCTCAAGCCAGCTGTTATATGTTCAGGAAAACTGCAGAAATTCGGAGAGCCCATTGTTAAGTCATTGGTAACTTGAAATGGGCTGTGGTGAGAGTATTTACCCCACAGAAATCAGAAAATATTACAAATCGGGCTCCTCCCACACCATCTCATCCCAGAGAGCTGGTTTATCAGAACACGACTGCTAGCATCTGACCATCTGCGGACAGGCAAGAGTAATTTTTGAGCAAAAGCTTCAAGCTGACTGTGACCTTAACTGGCCTTATTGCACAAAGCACCATCCTCTGCCAATATCAGTCTATGCATGGTCCCAGGAGCAAATGTTGGACACGACCTGTAGCTGAGAATCTTTGGTCACTGTGGGTCCTGTCAGCTACATCTTCCCACCTGACAACACTTATAGCCACAGCTTTTCTTATAAAGAACTACAGTATGCACACATATATAATATGCATTTTGAATTTGTACATTTCTTTTATTATGGACTCTCAGAGCACTGCATATGAATTAGATTAACCATTGTTCCCAAAAGTGGTCTCCCAATGTGGAAGAAGCAGAATCAGGAATAACCGCAGATGGACTGAATCTCTGTGCGTGTATGACACTTTCATCCGGGATTGTAGTGGCCTTTTATTTGTTCTTCTCTATCTATAATGTTTCCCTGGTTGGCCTTATCTAGCCCCTTAACGTTAAATACTGGTATACACTGAAGGCACCCAAACCTAGCTATGCTTTCTCTCCTGAGCTCCAGACTCATAGCCAACTTCCCCCTCAACATCTCCACGAGGATGTCCGGCCTGTGCCCCAAACCTTTGAAAGGGTGAAGTTGGCTCACGTCACTCCTCTGCTTCCAATGGCTTCTCATCTCCACCTTAGGAGAATATGCTACTCCATCTGCCTGGAAAGTTCTTTCACCACCTGTGCTCATGGCTTCTTCCCTCACCTCCTCCAAGTCTTTATCAAAGGCATCTTGTTAAAGAGGACTTCTTCGACCATCTTATTTTAAATTACAACCTCCCTTCACACACCCTACTCCCTCCATTATCCCCTACCTCCTATCACCTCTTAACATTTATATCTTACTGAGCTTTCTGTTTATTGTTTTCCCCCCCTCCCACTAGAATGTAAGCTCCCTGAGGGCAAGGGTTTTAGTTTATTCACTGTTTTATCCCTAAGGCTTGGCATAATACGAAGCATGTGGTAGGGGCTCAGTAAATACTTGTTGAATGAATAAATGAAAATCTTGGTTTCTGTTCTCAAACCTGCTCCTCTCCCAGTCTTCCTCTTTGTTAATGGACATACCATTTCACTCAGTAGCTCAGGATAAAACCCTGAGCTATCCTCACCTTCTAAGTCCAACGCTTTGGCAAATGCCAATAGCTCTACCATCCAAATATATCTTGAAACTGACCGCTTGCCACCACTTCTCTGCAACCACCATAGTTCAAGCCACTATCATCCCAACTGGGCAACTACAATCACTTCCTCCTTGTCTTCATGCTTCCAGGCTCACCCCTCCTCCTAGATCCCTCACGCCCATCCCTTCACACTCACATTACTGGAGTGTCAAACAGAACACATGACTCCTCTGCTGAAAACCTTCCAAAGGCTTCTCACCACACTTAAAATAAAACTCCTGCTACCTGACTCGGCCACTACCGACTCATCCAGACTCACCTCTGACACTCTCCCAATTGTTCTCTTACCTTCAGCAGTATTAAGTGACCACTCTGTGACAGGGCTGTTCAAGGTGTTTGGGATACATGATGGAACAAAATGCAAAAATATTTATGCTCTTATAAAGCTTCAGTTTCTACTGATGGAAAACAAACAGCAAGCAATAAACATGATGAGACTGAATGATATGGTATATAAGAAAGTGATGACTGCTATGGAAAATAAAGAGAAATTAGAGAGGAATTGGAAGTGTCGGGTCTGGACCAGCAAGAGCAGGCTGTAGTATTTATTAGTAGGTCTGTAGTGAGGAGGCAGAACATCAGCAAAGATGAAGGAGGCGAGCCCCCCTGCTTATCTTGTTGTTCCTAGAATAGGCTGGGGCGGGCTCGTATTGTGTCAATTAGGCTAAGCTGGAACTCCATTTCTTCGAATTCCCCTCCATGCATAGTTCCAGGTTAGCATGCTGCACAATGTGCATGAGATTTGGAAGCAGAAATGAAGCTAGAGTCTCTCTCTCTCTCTCTCTCTTTTTTTTTTTCTTGCTAGGAAGGTCGGTGCAGGGCTCCAGGTGCTATTGCAGCTCGCTTGTGTTGATGCTTACCTGCTGGCTCAATTCGTTGGCCAGCAGCTGAGCCAAAGCTCTTTTAGTTCCCACAGGATGTCTTTCAGCAACTCCAGCTCCTGGACAGGTGTGCACTTAGCCCCATGACAAAGGTCACCGAGGTTGGAGGCCTGAAGGCATTAAGAGACCAATCAGGTTCTAGATCATCCTCGCAGCTGTCAGCTTGTCCTTTCTTCTCTCAATCCACATCCATCTTGCCTTCTCAACGGTTTTCCCTACTGACTTTAGGATGAAGCACAAGATGCAGAAACAGTGACTTCATGTCGACTAATTAACTATTTTTTATGGACTACGTTACTCTCTAAAGTTATATTTTTTTATTTAGTTGATTACTTGTTTACCAGGGCCTGTCCTATTCATTGCTCTACTTCCAGTGCCTAGAAAAGGAATTGCATGTTGTATAAATTTAAAAAAATAATGATCGAACAAATGTATTTGATGTCTTTTATTTTTGGTGTCTATGAATAGATTTCTAAATACTAAAGTAAGTTAAAATGGTTTCAACTATATGTATTTTGAATGCAAATCTTACAAGGGCTTAATGGGAAAATGCCAGCATTTATTCATAAAGTCTATAAATGAAAATAGAAAGCATTTTATTGATTACATTAGTCGAAAGGACTTTTGTCAACAATTTTTAAAAGCATAACCAAACCAAAAACAAACACTTTATTGTATCATACTAGTCATTTCACCAAAAAGTCCTCTGTTTTTCTTAGAGATAAATATTGAAATAGTTACAAAACAATATCCTTTGTTAGTAAATTACACTCAAACCTAAGGGATTTGAGTAAAAGTTAATATTTGGTATTTGCAAGAAATTGAGCTAACAGTTTTTTTTTCTAGCAATAAAATACAGAACTAGAAGATTTTTTAAATTATACTAAAACAAGACAATCTTTTAAAACAAATGTCTATGTTTTACATTTTAACCATTTCTAACCAAAGATACTTCTAAATCAAAACTTCTTTTGCCAATTCTGCACTGAAATAGTGGTCCTAATTTTTGCCAGGTAATCCATTTTAATGATCATTAATTATTTCTTCTAGGAATTAGACTGATGTGTGCACATCTTTCCTTTTTTTTCCTTTCTAAGTCTCTACTCTTAGCATCCTACGTGGCTGTAGATTTTCTGTACCAGCAGCCCCATTTAAAAGAACTCAGTGCTGTTTTACCATGGCCAATTCTGGCATAACTTCATTTCCCTCCTAAACATATTCGCTTCTTCATCCATGCATTGAACCAATATGTATTGATGATCTCCTGTGTTCCACAGGCTATTTTCTTTTCAAGGTCATTGTCTTGGAAGAGTTCCTTCCTTTTTCTGATCCATAAATGTTGCACCGTGGACCTGAAGCAGCCAGTGAAGCCCTTCCTTGTTTCCCGAACAGTCTCCCTGAGACCATTTGGGGTGTAACGCTTCCTGCTGCTATTCCTACAATTCTCCGCCACTGATTTCTATTTGTCCTTGGTTAAGTGCTCTTCCTTCCCATTTTTGTTCCTGCCCTTTTAAAGTCTGAGAACATCAGAGGATTTCCTGTGCAGCCTCTGGTTTTACTAGTTCCCTTCCCTTCTCTTCTGCAGCAGGATCACTTGGAATTGCATATTCAGAGTGACATTTCTGAGTGTCCCAATCCTCTTGAGAAAACATTCAATTGAAAGTCTCTGACGGAGATATCTGGCCTATCTCTCCTCTAATCTTTGGGAAATCTGCTTCCCTAAAGTCTATATTGTAAGTTTTAACTGTAAAACTTTCTCCATCCTTGGTTAACATGAGCTCAAACGTGGATTTGGACCCAGGCAGGCATGGGTTTGAATCCTGGCTCTACCACTTATTGGCAATATCACCTCACCAAGTCATCGAATGTAGTATCTGCACAAAAGAGGGCTACTCTAAAGGCTGTATTTTCCAAAGATGGGCACCCCAATAAATATATACGTGTGCCTCATCCCATACACTCTTGTTACAGTGTGATGTTGACACACCCCACCCCATCTGAGCAGGCAGACGAATGCTATGTAACTTCCGAGACTGAGCCATACAAGGCAAAACTCCTGCTGTCTGTCTCTCTCTCAGGACCTGTGCTTTTGGAATAGGGTTGCCAGACTTAGCAAGTAAAAATACGGAACACCTATTTCAAATCGAATTTCAGAAAAATAGCGAATAATTTTTTAGCGTATGTCCTAAGTGTTGCATGGGACATACATATTAACTGAAAACCTATTTGTTATTTCTCTGAAATTTAAATTTTAACTGAGTGTTCAAATCTAAGAATCCCACTTTGGAGCCCAGAGCCACCATGTAAGAAGTTTGACTTTCCAGAAGTTACTAGCTCTTTCAGTCCCCTAGTGTTTGAGGGTTCCCAGGCATCCAAAACATGTGTGAAGAAGCCTTCAGGATCATTTTTGCCCCAGTTACAGTCCGCCAGGCCAGAAGCCCTAGGTGAATGCAGTCAACCCTCAGAACTGTGAGAGATGAAAATCACAGATGATTGTTATTGTTTTTTGTTTTGTTTTGTTTTGTTTTGTTTTTCACACCTACAGCACCTGGTCTTCTTAGGTGGTCTCCCATCCAAATACTAACCAAGATTAGATGAGCTCGGGCACGTTCAGGGTAGCATGGCTATAGACTTTTATTGTTTTAAGCTACTAACTTTGGGGTTAATTTGTTACACAGCAATAGATAACTAATACAATTACCTACTTCATAAAATTTTTGTATTATTGAAAGAAAATAGCAGAGTAAGACACCGGAACAAACACATTCTCCCTTCCTCCCCGCAGTCCACACGCAAAATCATCCGATACATGCATGATGCCCCACAGTCTCTTTTCCCTAACGTTACTTTCATTTCCACAAAACTAATTTCTCTTTATTGGCCAGAACTGGATCCTGAGGGTGTCAGCTGTTTCCCAAAATGCTTTGTTGAACCCCTGAGAGATTAAACTGATAGCAAGGTAAGAATGGTCAGACACTCTGTTTCAGCTGTGAGACCCCCTTGCATAATGCGGTGAGCCGAAGTACCTCACTGCTCATGCGCATAGCCCTGTGCCAATTCCGTGATCATCTTTGGGAATCTTTTTAAAAATCTACCTATAATACCGTCCCACAAAAACCACTTCAGTTCTTTTCTCCTTTTATCTTTACACAAAGACTCTGCTGTGCTTCCGCCCACACATCGATGAGTTTCCACAAAGATGTTCAGAGATTACTATTTGTGGGTTTGTCTGTTTCCATGTTTCTGCTCCTGTTGTGTGCTGATGCCATTATTTCATGGTTGTTACAATTCCTGATAATTCGGTCCCTCCAGTGACCCACAGAGTGCTACCTATCCCATCCCACTTCAGTCAGGTCAGTGATGCAGTCATACCTATGCCTCCTCTTCGTGTATGCTGAGATCTGCTTATCATCACTCCAAGTGGAATCTTACGGTAGGCTGAATAATGGCTCCCCACCCAAGAAAAGATGTCCACATCCTAATCCTTGGAACCCTTGAATATGTTATCTTACATGTTACCTTACAAAGAGACTTTTGTAGTGTAACTAAGTTAAGGATATTGAGATGAAGAGATTATACTGAATTATGCAAGTGAGCCCAAAGTCATCACAAGTATCTTTGGAGGCAGGAGAGCCAGAGAGAGATGGAGATGTGTTGATGGAGCAGAGGTCAGCATGATGTGAGGCCACGAGCCAAGGAATGTGGGCAGCCTCTAGAAGATGGCAAGGCAGGGAAATGGATTCTCCCCTAGAGCCTCCAGAAGGAATGCAGCTCTGCTGACACCTCGATTCTAGCCCACCAAGACTCATTTTGGACTTCTGAGCTCCAGAACCCTAAGATAATAAACTTGTGCTTTTTTAAGCCACTAAGTTTGTGGTATTTTGGTGCAGCAATAGGAAACTAATACACACCTTCATGAGTCTTATGAAATTATCTGTAAGGGAAGGGAAACTTTCTAGCCCTGTTCAACCAGAAAGATCATTCACATGTGATAAGTGTGTATGTTTATAATTATGAACTCACTTCCTTTCCTAAAGAGTTTGAGATGGCACATTAAGAAATTGTCTATTTTTATTTGGTCTAAATAAACTATAGTTATAGAGAAAAAAAAGTGTCACGACTTAAGTGTGAGGATAGAGTAGATTTAGAAAGAGGAAGAGAAACAGACAGAATTCAACCCCACGGTGTCTGCACTCCTGGATTTCTTGCATTCAGGATTATAGTGAGAAAGACCCAAGACATTCATCTGTGAGAGAGGCTGCTAGCTTTCACCAAACCCATTTTCTCTTTTTCCTGAGCACTAGCTAGACACCATTTCTCAAACCATCCTGCAGTTGGGTGTGGCCTGTGACTGAGATCTCTGTTCTTTACTCTACATCGGCTTGATGCAGGTAATCATGACAACCTTGGAAGCTATAGGTTGGATATACCACAAAATGGAAGGAGCATGAATCCCTGAATCACTTCTTGGAGGAGAATTACCAATCAATCAGGAAAATCTGTTTTGGACTTTATGTCAGTGAGAAATTAGCTTCTATTGTGCTAAGCTATTATACATTTTGGAGTTGTTTATCATAGCAATTAACATTACTTTAAGGTAACACACAATGCAAATCTCAGATATTTGGGGTAAATACAGCCTGTTTTGCAGACAGGCACACCACGGGTTCAATGCCACCTGTAAGAAGCTGATTGGGGTTTATGTTTCACTATGAACATAGCAGGTTTTATAAACACACCTTGAAGAATGGATCTTTGCAGATTTTCCTAGCTCAGACCAATTAAACCCACTGCTGATGCAACAAACCCTTCTCTTAATGCATTACATAACTTGTATTAACAAAAACAGCATGGTTTCAGTATTTTCACTATGGTCTAAATCTGCATGAGGAAGTCAACTTAATTCCCTTTGACTCTGTCACAACAGGTCTCTGGACAGAACCATCCAAACGTTCTTTAGTTTCCAAGAGAAACACCACCTCAAGAGTGTATACTTGTCTCTGGACTTAAGATTAGGTGACCAACCATCCTGGTTTGCTCAAGACTGAGCGAATTTCTAAGATACGGGATTTTCAGTTTTAAAACTGAGACAGTCCCAGGCAAATTGGGAGAAACTGATCATGCTACAAGGTACTATCCTCCTAGAAGGAAGTCTACATATATGTCTAGAAATCCAGACGAGAACAAAGAAAAGAGACTTTTTGCCTCCTTCTACCAGGAAGGGCATACTTTCGATGTAGGAAATGAGGTGTTCTTTTAAGGCACCACTGACTGGGAAAATCCCAGAGTCTCTGATTCATCCAGTGGTTGTGCTCAGGCCCTCACAAAAGCCAAGGGCCAGTGCTGCAGTTAGACTGGTGGGGAACACGTCTTCGACTTCTCCTGTGTTCTCTCTTGCACAGTAGGGCAGGCAGCTAACACTCAGTGCTGCCAGAACAGTCCTGAAGTAGAATGACAACATGACAGAGGGAAGGTAGGTGCCAATGGCAGCAAGGAGGGACTCTATAACAGGAGAAAACAGCTGGGATGGGAAATGGAGGCGGCAAGCATAACGTCATGAGGTGCGACCATCTGTTCTTCTGTCCTGGAGTGGCCTCATCACCCTGCTAACTTCCAAACACTTGCCATTAGATTAGCCCACAAGGTGGTTCCTGGAATGTTTGGCCATAAACTCATCTGTGTGGTCCCCACTCAACAGTGCTGCCTGAGTCATACCTCTGAGCTTTCCCTGGGACTTTGATACTCATCTGTGTCACCAACTTACAGGAGTGGATGAAGCCAACCGTTAATCTAATGAAAATCGGGTCAGGCCACATGAGGGAATGCAGTGTTTCCCTATTCTAGTCTTATGCCACTGTCACCATTTTGGTTATGTCCCATACCCACTATATTCTTTTTTACCACAGATTTTTCTTTCTATTACCTCACTTTTTAAACTCAAATAATTCTGTGTTAAAAGGAAATTGCATATCAACAACATAAAGGGAAAACCAGTATCACTTGATAGAACTATAACAATCATTAAAAAAAAATTAAGTACAACGAAAGCAAAGTATTCGACTTATTCGACTCCTGCTTGATGCGATTTCAGATGGAAAGCTCCAAGTCTGAGGCCTGTTCTCTCTCGATTAAAAAGGGACATTAATGGGAGTCGAAGTGTTATAGATGTGCTCGCACCACGTTGAGGCTTTCTCCTCAGTCAGCTGAAAGATAATTGGAAAAGAGGCCCCACTCTGAGACTCGTTGTTATTTAACACTGTTTTGCACCATCAAAATTTATCTGTTATTGAGTAATTTGATTTCATATAAAATGAATAATCGCTAACGGTCCTCCACACAGCCTGATATTCCAGTTCCTTCTCCCTAGTAAATGTATTTTCCCACTAAACAAGATACTATTTCCAAACATTTTCCTCTCTACCCTCTCCATACCACAGCTTTCAACTCCTAATCTTGATCCATATATAGTTTAAAAAATAAAAGCAATTAACCAGATCTCTCTCTCTCTCTCATTCTGTCTTTCATCCTCATTAGTGAAAAAGTACACTCATATCTCTAATCTTAAAGGAAACCTCCCTTTATCTCTCCGTTTACCTCCCCACCACCAGCTACCTTCCCATTTCTCTGCTCTTCCTCACATCCAAACTTCCCAAAGGAATTGTCCACAGACCCGCTGGATTCACCTCCCTTTCACTCCTTAACCTACCATAATCCAACTTTTAGTCTTATCTTTCTGTCATTCCACTTAAATTGCCCTCGTCAAGACCTCCAGCTTCTTATTCCCTTTCTTTCTGTCAAAGTCTTCTTTTTTCTTGGCTTCTGTGACAGCCACGTTCTTGGCTTCTCTTCTACTCTATGTCTGCCTCTTCTGAATCTCCTTAGCAAGAGCTTCTTCCTCTGTCCAACCTCTCAGTGTCTGCCAGGGCTTGGCTCTGAGCCCTCTCCTCTCCTTCCTCCACATTCTCTCCCAAGGAGACCTTAGTATTCCCACAGCCGTATCATCCTTAGGCTGTAAATGCCAGAAACCATCTCTCCAAGCTGAGTCATACCTTTGAACTCCCTGTGGCATGCACAGAGGCTCATTTACCACCCCCATTTGGATGTCTTATAAGCATCCGAGATTTCATAGATCCAAAACAAACGGGTGATTTTACCTCTTTCCTAGTCTTCCTCATTTTAGCGAAGGGCACGCCCATCCACCCATTGGCCTGAACCAGAAACCTGGGAGTAATGCTTGATTCTCTCTCCCTCTCTCATCTCTCCCAGTTCCACTCCTAAGCCTATCCCCAAAATACGTCCCTCATTCATCCTTTTTTCTCTATCTGCACTGTCACCTCCCTAATCAAACCACCATCATCTCTTTTCTGGATTGTTCCAATGGCCTTATATTTCCAATACTCCAGAGGTATCTTCTTTAAACACATCACTTTTTCCTTAAAAGTCTTCTGTGGCTTCCCACTGAACGTAGAATGAAACCCAAACTCCCTACTATCAAACCTACATATCCATTTCTGCCCACCTCTCCCATCCCATCTTGATCTCTCTTTTACTACCTTAAACTCCCCCATTGGCTTTTAATAAATGAATTGCTTTGACTAAATGAATGAAATAAATGAATGAATGAATAAAATGCCAAGATTTACAGGAAAGTAAACCTTGTCACAAAGTTTTCAGATAAAAAGTTTTAAGAAGAATTAAAGGCTTTCACAGGAGGAAATACATATAAAAATAAGAGTGTAATACTAGAATTAATGAAAAGTATTTGTTTAAAATTTTCCCAAAGGTACTTGGGTAACATACATACCCATTCCTAAAAACCATCAAACTCCTTGTTTGAAAAAGTGTTCACACTGACCTATGTAAGGAGAGAACTTACACCTATTTTTAACTTAATTGGTTCACACACACGCACAAACTGAAAACACTGTCAATATTTCTAGGAAGGGAAAATGAGAGGGATCTATGCTCATAAAGAGAAATCTCTTTCTCAAAGTAAGTTAGAAGAAAACCACGTACTGCATCTTTTAGGCCTAGGTGTGGCGATCAGCTGGTCCAAGATCTTATTTCAGGCCAACACAAACTTGCTATGACTTTTTTACAAGCAGCTCAACATCTCAGTGTGTCTATCTAACTTTGTTTTCCCTCCTCTCAGGGTTGCTACTACAATAAGCAAGATAATTTCCAAGACATCACAATATGTTATTTTGAAGAGAAGTGTCACATACATAAATCCAAATCAATAGAGAAAACTCTGGTACTGAGCAATGAGAGACTTGTGTGTCCTAGGAGTGTCTGAATCAATTGCCTTAATTGGATGCACTATAGTTATAATTAGGAGTCTAAGGGCTATCTGCTTGACTTATATATAGATGTATGCTGGATCGACTATTCAAAGAAAATTTAATGCCATAATGATAAGCTACTGTTATTCAAAAGGGTAAGCTATCATATGACCTAGCCATTCTACTCTTCGGTATATATCAAGAGAATTAAAATCACATCTCCACACAAAGATTTGGATCCAAATGTCCATAGCAGCATTATTCATAGTAGTCAAAAAGTGGAAACTCACATATCCATTAACTTATGAACAGATAAATAAAATGTGGTATGTTCATATAATGAAATATAATTTGGCATAAAAAGGAATAAAGCACTGGTACATGCGACAACATGGATGAATCTTGAAAACATTATGCCAAGTGCAAAAAGCCAGACACAAAGTGCCACATATTGTATTGTTTGGACATATAAAATGTCCAGAAGAGGCAAATCTGTAGAAAGTAGACTAGTAGTTGCTTAAGGCTGGAGGTGATGGGGCTAATGGGAGATTAGGGAGTGACAGCTAAGGGATAGTTTCTTTTTGGGGTGATAAAATGTTCTATAATTGATTGTGGTGATTAAATACACTAAAAGCCACTGAACTGTACATTTTAAATGGGCAAACTGTATGATATATGAATTATATCTTACTAAAGTTAAAACAAATAATCATATGCTACTTTCTCTAAATTATTTCTTCTTCCCATTTTTTAGAGAATTCAGCCTGTTAAATTAAAATCAATAAATCAATACTGTTTTGTTAAATGCCACTATCAATATTTATATATTTTTAATGACATGAAAATCAATTAACAAAAGTTTATAACCTAGTGGATTCCATTCCTAAGACTTTTATTTATGTGTTCCTTTGTAATTATCTTCCTTGGGCAGCATCTAGGAAGGACTTTTAACATTAGTCAAGGATTTTGCCATTTCAAGGGTAATGTTTTCTATGCCTTTAGGAGTTTCCCTGTCTTTTTCCTCCAGAAGACAGAGCACCACCAGTTAGAGGATTTTCATGACCTCTCCCCACTAGGTACTCTTTTCTTTTAAGTTTTTCAATATTTAGATATTACCCACTTATGGGTAAAATGTCACTTCGATTAAAAATTATATTCTTACAATGGAGGTGCTCCATCACAGTAGCGAATGGTCTTGATCTTGTACTTGTTTCTTGTCATACACTCAGCTGCAGTTAAGCTCTCTGGTATGGTCTAAACTTGACCTTGAGACAATGACTGCCCGAACATGTTGTTAGTTTAATGTCATGCCAGAACTGTGACCAACAATAGCCATAATTGTGTCCAAACAGTCTCAGTATTCAACAATGTCAAACGAGACTCTCAAGGGTGCGTTGTGTCAGTGAAACTAAATTTGAAGACATTCGCTGCTTTTCTAGCAAGTGTTCTAGATTTGTTTTTATTTTGAGGTTTTGCTCTTCTATCTAATTGACTCCGTAGGAGTATTTTACATTTCAATCTTGTAAAGTTTCCATTTTCAAAGTAGATACTTATTTTAATGGCCTGGTTGTTTCCATTTTGACTAAGGAAAGTGATTTATTTCTCAAAGTCTTCAAAGAATGTGGTACTTTTGCCTAGACATGGTGGCTTTTTGAAAGAATGCCAAAGAACTGCCATTATTATTTTTAAAACAAACAAACAAAAAACCTCAAAATATTCCCCCAGAGTCATTGTAGGCATGCATTTCCCTTCATGGTTATAGATTTTGATCACTTTGAGTTAAATTATTGTTGCATAATCCCCACATTGATCCACGTAGTACAAAAGACACAAAAATCATACCAAATATTTTAAATATTCCAAAAGAGAAGATGTTTAGGCCAATGACAGGGCTCATATTTATGAAACACAAATATAAGAACTTTCACAGAATCTTAAGTACTGCAATTATCAAGAAAATGGCAATAATAAGTGGTATGAAATACCGCTTGTATTGAATTTCTTTCTTGATTTTCACTAGGAAGTATGTCACCAGGAAGTATGTCACTAGTTTTTGTTTTGTTTGTAGTTTAACTATTCCATACAATAGCAAGTTGGGAATGTATTTTATTGGGGAAGAAGAGTAATCTATTCCTTTCCGCAAAACTCAAACCAAGATGAATTCAAAGTTGTCCAAAATAACCGTTCTGTAAACTATAAACAAGCACTGGAATTCCAAGAATGAATCAGTCTTCTTTTTGAGTAAGCAATCAGAAGTTCGGAAGCTTTGGTGAATGGAGGCTGCTGTGGAGTAGAAGGTGGATCTGTGTGTCTTTGGATGTAGTGCAGCAGACAGAGAGTGAAAACTTCAGAAGAAGAAAAAGTAGAAATATGACAGTGAGTGATTATACTCAGACACAAATTCTAGCAAAGAAAAGCAGATAGTTGTGCCCCCACCTCCAATCTTTGGCAGATAAAACAAATGATGTACCAAGGTGAGGTCTTTAGGAGCAGAGGGCTTGAAACTGCCACTCAGCAATGTTTTTTTTTTTTCTCCCATCTTAATTCCCCCCCATTTCCACCCCTGACCTACAGGTGTTGCCGTCTCCCTTTATGAACTGGATCTGTGAAGGCGGGGTGTCTCCTCTCACATGCTCACAGCGTGCACCCGGGGCCTGGCGCACCCGGGGCCTGGCACCCCCAGCACACTTGGGGGGCCTGGCGCCCCTGAGGTATGGTCTGTGGCTCCACCTGGGGTACAACCCAGAACCTTCTACATCTAAAGCAGATGTGCTAACCACTACACTATGGAGCCACACAGCAATATTCTTAATACATATGACAGCTGAAGACCCAGGCCAAGGTCAAGGGCCAAGGGTCAAGGGCTTCTGGGCCTTTAAAACACTGTCCCAGCTCTGCTGCACTAGAACTTCTGTGCACCAAAACTAGCCCACCTCACTTTCTTTAACAAAAATTTAATAACTTTTATTTTCCTGAAGATAAAAACAATATATTAAGCCTTATAGGAAAAACAAGTATAAAGAAAAAATCAAATTACCTATAGATATTTTGCTCTGAAATAATCGGTTAGCATTTTAGTGTTTTTCCTTAAATAAGTTTCCTATCCAGATATGGCCATTACAAAATTGGAACCATGATGAATACCTAGTTTTGTATTCTGCTTTTCCATGTAACATTATATTGTGAGCATGTCCCCATACCATTAAATATCCTTAGAAACAGGATTTTTAATGGCTGCATAATATTCTATCATATAGATATACCATAATTAATTTACCTATATCCTTACTTTAGACATTTAGATGATTTTCAACTTTTCGTCATAAATCTGTGATGAATATCCTTCCTATTTTTAACAATCCGGGGGGAGGGGGCGGGGGAATTTTTGTACTCAGTTTTGAGCACAAAGGGTAGAATTGCTGACAATGTAAGAATAAAACACAGCACCACGTAATTAGGAAGACGTTTCAAAAGAGCGCGTTCATCTGAGTGTCAGGCTTATATGCTCCAGGGGAGTAGCTGCAGTGAATAAGCACAATATCAGCATTCATTTGCTCACCATTTTAGGACTTGACAGCAATGATCTTGAAAAACGCTTTGGTTGTGACGCAGTTCAGTGAACAATTGGCTCCTTCTTATCAGGTTGCCAAGCCTCACCTACGTACAGCAGCACTGATCTTCCTGACGAGGACGCATCAGGTTGCATTTGCCAGATGTTTAGTGACCATGACAAAATGATGGAGGGGAAGAAGTTGGCCTTCCACTGCTTTATACTTGTTTTTCTTGCAGCAAAACACATTTGACATAAAAATTAACATTTTAATCATTTTTAAGTTTACGGTTAACTAAGAACATTCACAATGTTATGCAACCATTACCACTCTTCTTTTCCAGAACGTTTTATCATCCCAAACAGAAACTCTGTGCCCATTAAATAATAATGCTCCATTCCTTCCTCCCCACACCCCCTGGCAACAACTATTCTACCATCTGTCTCTATAAATTTGCCTTATTCTAGGTACTTCATGATAGTGGAATCAGATAATACTTGTCCTTTTGTGTCTACCTTCTTTAACTAGGCATGATGTTCTCAGGGCTCATCCATGCTGTAGCATGCATCAGAATGTCATTCCTTTTTAAGGCTGAATAATATTCCACTGAATGGTAGACCACATTTTGTTTATTGATTCATGTATTGATGGACATTTTGACTATTCTCAATAATGCTGCTATGAACATTCATGTGCAAGTATTTGAGACCCTGCTTTAAACTCTTTTGGGCATACTCCTAAAGATTAGAATTCTATGTAATTCTATGTTTAATTTATTGAGGAATCGCCAAACTGTTTTCCCCAGAGCTGTATTAATTTAAATTCCCACCAGCAACACATAAGGGTTCCCATTTCTCCATATCTTCATCAACACTTTTAATTTTCCTTTTTTAAAATAATACCTGTCCTAATGGGTGTGAAATCGTACTTCATTGTGGTTTTGATTTGCATTTCCCTATTGACCAATGACATTGAGCATCTTTTCATGTATTTATTGGCCGTTCGTATTTCTTCTTTGGAGAAATGTCTGTTGAAGTCCTTTGCCCTTTTTTGAATTGGGTTACTGGAGGAGTCTGCTTTGGATGGGACAGACAGACATCCAGCATCAGTGTGCTTTCCACACTGTGTGGAAAAGATATTGATTCCCAAAAAGCACAATTAAAAAGGGAGTTATTATGAGGCAAAGAGGGCCTCTTCTGGGATCCTGGTACAGGAAGTTCAATGGGCCTCCAAGGATCTAGAAAGGCATCGTGACACTACCCTGTCCCCGTCGCTCTCTTTGGCTCAGTGCAGTCCTGTCTCTGCCTCTCCTTGCACGTCTCCTTCTGCTCCCCACCCCCAACCTAAGTGACTGGCTTCCCATGATACATGCCCAAGCCTCATCTTCACATGACCTTAGGGCTCCAGGGGCCCCCAGCAGACGACAGCTTCTCTGTCCTCTCATTCAGCATTTGTCCTCTGAGGTCTGGAGCTCCTGTGACCCAATCGGCTGTGGCTAGAAGGCCAGTCACATAAAGTAAACACTACCAAATCTACCCTTACCTTCAACTAGGGTTTATGGATGGCAAGCAGCTTCGAAGAAGGGTATCTGGGGCGTGAGCACTGATGCCTATGCTTAGCACTCAGAGGAAACTTTCAAAGCTTTTTGGCCATCTATTACCACAGTATTTATTATGCTCATTTGTCAAACACCCAAGAGTATTTTACACTTGATATTATTTGCCTTCAGCATGATGTACTTGTCTTTCAGGGTAGCACAGCTGTAGTGTTCAAAAGCCACCATTCAGCATTGGTGGGGTAGTGGCATGCCCAATGTTGGGGACAATTAATGAGCTTGTGACTGCACTTCGGTTCCAAAGGCTTAATATTATCTAAGCAAAGCAAACGTGCTTGATCCAGAATATTTTTATATGAATGTGCTCTCAGCTGGTCTCCCTGGTGTTACGTGCGAGCTATAGTCTCGCTCCATCTTTTCATCTGGTTCAAAAAGGAAAATGGCAATTATATTACTTTTATATGAGTCAGGATGTGTGGAAGATGAGCAGTGCAGTGTGTAAGGGCAATCGAAAGAGCCAGCCTAGGTGGGACCCAAGTATCTTTGTGAAACATGAGATTTTAATAATTATTTACACGTTCTTGCCAACCTGCAGCTCTTAAGAGATGATGTTTTGTAATTAGGAGAAGACCCTGTCACAGACGAATTTGTCTGAAATGTAAACCAAGGGTCATGAATGTTCATCTCAGTCCCTCCATTTTCCAGATGAGGCATCTGTTTAACGTGACGAGGCATCAGATTAGTCCCTCTGAAAAGAGAGATGAAAAAATACCCGGGTACCAGTAGTCTGCTCCCAAAGGAAAGGACAGTCCTGTCTTTCTTTGTTGGATGACGACCGATCTGACCAAATTCCCATTAGATGGTGCCTTAGGAGGGAAACCTTGTGACGAATAAAATGGGGGAGGTAGACAGCCAGATGGTGAGAGAAACTCAAAGCAACACCTATTGGCAGGTGTACTTGGAGGCTTTGTTTCCCCCAGGATGGGGGAAGTGAGGTAGGCTGGTACATTGTACTCAGTTTACTACCATGCCTTTAAAATAAGTGTAATAGACTTTATTTATTAAAGCAGTTTTAGGTTTACAGAAAAATTGAGCACATAGTACAGAGAATACTCATGTAACCCTCCTCTCCTCACATGCAGTGTCTCCTGTTATTAATGTCCTGCAGTAGTGTGGTACTTGTGTTACAAATGACGAACCACGATTAATACAATATTAATGGAAGTCCATAGATTACATTCAGATTTACTTTTTGTGATTTACATTCTGTAGGTTTTTAACAAATGCATCATGTCATGTATCCGCCATTACCATGCAGAATAATTTCATTGCCTTAAAAATCCCCCGTGCTTCATCTATTCATCGCCACCCCCTCCTTGAACCACTGCCAACCACTGATCTTCTCACTGTCTCTACAGTTTTGCCACTGTGCCTTTTTTTAATGAAAACATCTGGAACCATAGGGACCCTTGGTCAGGATGGGATTAGGAGAGCAATGTCTTGGGTTTACTGAGCACATCCTCGCTTTGTGCCAGGTCGTCTCTCAAGCACTTGACAAACATTAGCTCATCTAATTCCCATAATAACATACAATCTGCTATTATCCTATTTTAAGGATAAGGAATTCAGGCTTAGAGAATTGGGTAAGCTATTTAGGTAACACAGCTAGGAAGGGGTGGACCTAGTCCCAGCACCCAGACAGACTGTAGAGATTGCACTTAACCCCCTGCACTGCCCCAGTTTTTAAAATTAGCATCATGACCATTTTTCCTTTTGAACCAAATGCAAAGATATGGAGATGTTATGGCTTACTATTATTATCATAGATTTGTTTCATTGGCCTTAATATTTTTAAGTTTACTTAGAATATAACATGTACATGGGGAAAATAACCACATTTCTTTTAGTTTTAAAATAAAATTACTTAGCAAAAATAGCCAAATGGGGCTCCATCAAACTCAAAAACTTTTGTACATTGAAGGACACAAACAAGAAAGTGAGAAGGCAACCTACAGAATGGGAGAAAATATTTACAAATTATATCTCTAAGAAGGGAATGAGAGCCAGACTATATAAAGAATTTCTATATCTTAACAACAAAACATCAAATAACCTGATAAATAAGCAAAAGACTTGAATAAACATTTTTCCAAATATGATATACAAATGGTCAACAAGTATATGAAAAGATGTTCAGCATCACTAATCATCAGATAAATGCAAATCAAACCACAATGAGTTATCATCTCACACCCATTAGGATGGCTACTACAAAAAAAAAAAAGTGTCTGCAAGGATGTGGAGAATTTGAAACACTTGTACACTATTAATGGGATTGTAAAATGGGACAGAGACTGCGGAAAGTGATGTGGAGGCTCCTCAAAAAAATAAAAATAAAACTACCCTATGATTCAGCAATGCCACTTCTGGATATATACCTCCTAAGAATTGGAAGAGTGTTTCAAAGAGTTATTTGTACACCCATGTTCACAGCAGCACTACCCACAACAGCTAAGAAGTAGAAGCAATCCAAACATCCACCAGCGGAAGAATAGATAAACAAAATGTGGTATATAATACAATGGAATACCATTCAGTCTTAAAAAGGGAAGGAAATCCTGTCACATGAGAACACTATGCTAAGTGAAATAAACCAGTCATAGAAGGATAAACACTGTATGATTCTACTTATATGAGGTACCTAAAGTAGTCAAAATCACAGAGACAGAAAGTAGGAAGGTGGTTGCCAGGGGCTGGGAGAAGGGAAAAAGAGGAGCTATTTTTTAATAGGTATAGAGTTTCAGATTCAAAATATGAGAAATTCTAGAGATCTTTTTCAAGGCAATTTGAATGTGCATAACACTGCTTAACTATACACTTAAAAATGTTTACGATAGTATGTGTTTTTATCACACACAAAAAAAGTTACCTAAGGAATCGGAACAAATACTTGTTATACAAATGTTCATAGCAGCGCTTAGCCACAATAGCCAGAGATGGAAGCAGCCCAACTGTCCATCAACACCTGAATGGATAAACAAAATGTGCTTTATCCACACAGTGCAATCTTATTCAGCCTTAAAAAGGAATGAAATTCTGATACATGCTACAAAATAGATGAACCTTGAAAACATTGTGCCTAGTGAAAGAAGCCAGATCGAAAAAAAAAAAAGGACAAATATTGCATGATGTCACTTTTATGAGGTGTCTGGAGTAGTCAGATTCCTAGAGACAGAAAGTAGGGTGGTGGTTTCCAGGGAGTGGAGGGAGAGGGAAGTGGGGATTTGTTGTTTAATGGTTACAGAGTTGTAGTTTTGCAAGATGAAAAAGTTCTGGAGATGGATGCTAGTGTTGCACAACAGTATGGATGTACTTAATGCCACTGAACTGTGCATTTAAATATGGCTAAAATGGCAAATTTATATTACATATATTTTACTAACATTTTTTAAATGAAACACACACACACACACACACACACACACACATTTTTTCCCTAAGGGAACAAGCCTTTTCAGAAAGTTTAACTGCCATAGAAAATGTGTCCAGGAGAAGAGAAGCTAAAGCTAGAAACTATTGCTCTGTGGTTTTCTCAGGAGTCACGTAGAAGCTAAAATCAATCCCAGGTCATTGAATTTCAACTTGTGTTACATCTTGCACAAAGAAAGAATAAGCAATTAGAAGAAAGAGAAGATGAGCAAAGGTCTGTTTCCTTGACAAACTTAAGATTCTTGAGATTCAAGGAGTCGTAAAGCTCAATCAGCTCATACAGCACTCACAACGGCCCCATTTTATCTGCGGGCAGACAAAGGCATAAGCACTTTGAAGTCAATGTGCCCAAAGTCACACATAGCTAGTAAGCAGGGCCAGATTACAAACCCTGATAGTATGAACCTGGGGGCCACGTTCTTAACCACTGTGCTATTCTCCTTCATGGAAGTAAGGGACCGACTAGAGACATGGATGCAAATAAGGGACTAGAAAGTGAGGACATAGCCAGCCTATGCCAGGTACAAGTGTTAGCTCATTCAACCATGGCGCCCACTCTAGGAGGCAGCTTTTTTTCTGAACCCATTTTACAGACGAGGAATCTGAGGTCCGGAGAGCATTAAGTCAGATTCTCTTGGTACCATAGCCAGCGGAACCCATTTTGACTCACCAAACCTGGCTTTTCCTAGTTACTCACCTTAATTAGAAAATTATTGGAAAATAAAAGATCTTAGATTTCTGCCATTCCTCAAAGGCAGAGCTAGCCCAGATTACTAGAGCTGTTTCCTAAATTTTTAACTAAAATCTCGACCCTTTCTAACTGTGGTTTGCTGTGATTCTTTCACCTCTTTCCCACAGACCATGAGGCCAGTAAGTAACCATGGCTGGAAGGGCTGAGCAGCCAAACCCAGGAGGGACAGGAACCTCCAAGGTCAAAGTGATGGGTGGTCCCAGTCTGAGCCCTGCGTTCTTGAAACACAAAATTCTGTCTTAGGTGGAAGAAATTGTGAAGGTAGAGGAAAATGTTGAAAATGGGAATCCACCAACGTGGAAAGCATTACTCATGATTTTAAAAACGTTAACGACTGTGGGAAACAGCGGCAGATGGGAGGGAATATTGCAGGAATGAAGCTGCACGACTGCTCGTGTCGTGGAACTTGTACCAATGCAAAGAAAATCACAGGCTCCAAAATCTCTTGAATGGAACTGGGGGAAAATGTGAAATAATTTGTTCCGGTAGAGAGTGGTTAAACTTGCCACACACACCAGCGAGTTCAGGATGCCCACGGAAATAAGCCTGCAGCCAAAGCTGGCAGCAGCCAGAGACGAAAAGCAACAGGGCTTCTTCCAGAAGCAGGGTTCAGGAGCGACAACTAGCTCAGGGCCTTTTCTGAAAGGGTTATCTTGAATGGACCAGGGATGGGGTCACTCCAGTCAGCCATGATGGCTGGAAGAATACATGTGACACTTTGTTGCCTGGACAGAATCAGCCATCAAGTCTGGTGATGCTCGCTTCCACATTCTTAACATTCTTCTTTGCCTTCCTACCACCGCCTTCCTGAGCTAGATGTCTGTCGCCTCTCGCCTGCTGCCCAGTGGAGCTTATATCTGCCAAGGGACTCTCCTGCTCAGAAATCCCCAGGGGCTGCCCACTTCCTATGGAATCAACCTCCAGCTCCTCAGCTTAACTCTCACTGATCACTCAGACCAACTCTCCATAGCTGCCGGGTCATTCTGCCGTAAGCATGAGGGACAGGGACCATGTCTGTGCATAATAGATTCTCGATTAGGGTTTGCTGGATCAGCACTGCCAACTTCACAGGCTTTACTCAGAAGACCCAAATCTTCCAAGTTTTCAGCTCCACCACGTAATAGCTTTGTGATCTTGGGTAAGTTCACTAACCTTTCTGAGCCCCATTTTCTCTATTGGAAAATGGGGGTAATGGTGTCTACTTCATTGGCTCATTTTGAGAATTAAATGGGACAAAATATGTAAAACATGTAGTCAGTAATAAACTCTCAATAAATGTGTGGGGTTTTTTTAATTCCTCCCCTGCCTATCTAAAGCCACCTATGCCGCAGTGCTCATCACCCTCAAGCCTTAGGGAAGGAGAGAATTATCACCAAATAAAGGATTTTGGTGGCTATTATTGAAAGGAACTGTTTTGTCACAGTGCCCAGTTTTAGTTATTTCATAATAAAGACAGCTGAGAGAAAACAGGCTAGAGAAGAAATTTTTAAAGGATTGAACCAGGAGGAAAGAAAAACAAGCCAAAGGTAATTATTGATTCAGAGAGAGAAATAACAGCAAAGTGTTTGGTCCTCCAGAAAGGCCATAAAATCTGTTCAGTCCTTGTGACATTCAGCTACTCTGAGAGAAGTATTATTAAATCCAAGGGCAATACATCTAGAATAAGGGAGACACCTTTGCTTTACGAAGTTGGACTGGTTCTATTAGCTGGGAAAGCAGCGAATTTCCTCTGGCCATCATCTCATCAGCCACCTACCTCTGCTGAGCCACAGGGCCCTGGCTTCTTCAACACACAGAACTTACTACTAGGATGACTGTGGTCCAAGCTCCGGTGGAAATGGACTAACAAGTGCCAAGAGCAGTGTCTATGTCACTAAGAAGGGCCTCACGCCCATTATTTAATATTCTGTTCATCCCCAGGTCAGCTCCCAGACAATTCTCCCATTCCCTATTTCTCCTATGTGGTAAGCATCGCCCTCTCCTTCATCCTAAAGTGTTAATATTTTAGTGAAACTTTAAATTTGCAAGACTCAACCTGTTAGTGTTGGTAAAATTCATTGAGTAGGTTGCAATCAGCTATTTCTTTAAAACGAAGTAGAAAATAACACAGTGCATCGCATGTGGTAATGTTAAGTATTGTTTTATAACACTTTTGTATCGGTTATGTATATGTAGGTAAGATCTATTTTTTATTGTGGTTCTTAGTCAAAAAATGTTCAAAAACCTGACTTGGGTGCCTATACAGACTGATTATAATCTTCTTATTTGATTTTTTTAATATCCACTATACTATAGCAACTGGCACCATGCCTTAACACAAGAGAGTTATCCAATAAATATTTAAGAATGGATAGGAGTAAATGAATCAATGCATGCATGAATGAATAAAGTGCAGGGTCGCTAGAATAAGGAAGAACTTGAAGTCTGAGAAAACAGATAAGGTAAAAGGGGAAAGAAGGGAGAATGTCTTTAAGCAAATTTTTCCTACTTTGGGAAAGAATTGACTCATTTCAAGCGTCTAAGATCTGGTTTGTGTGGCATAACTGATGTCTTAATTGGACAAAATATCCATTTGATGACTTCCTACTTTCCAATGTATTTACTACTGTATGATCTAACGTAAAGATATTTCAGAACTAGTGCAGTGATCATGAATAACTCAAAATCGGGAGTGGGTCAAATTGCCATTTCAACATTAGTGTCACGTCTTATTTAAAAATGTCAGTGATATTGTGGGCATTATAGCACAAACCGGAAAAAAGATCTAAATGTCCATCAACTGATGAAGAGATTAACTTTCAAAATATTCTGTCCAATCAATGGAACACTACTCAGAAGTAAAAAAGGAATAAATTACTGATACATGAAACAACATAAACCTTAAAAAACATTATGATAAGTGAAAGAAGGCAGACACAAAAGACAACATATTGCCTGATTCCATTTACATGAAATTTCTAGACAAAAAGCAGATCAGTAGTTGCTTGGGCCTGAGCAGGGATTGACTGCAAATTGGCCTGAGGGAACTTTTGGGGGTATTAGAAGTGTTCTAAAACTGGATGATAGTGATGGTGTGTATATTTATAAAAACTTGTTGAACTGTGCACTTACAATAGATGAATTTTATGCTATACAAACTACACCTCAATGAAGCTGCTAGAAAAATCATAGGTGCTTTGAAATGCCTTCCTAGTGTGGCATGCAGGAAAAAAAATTTCCCTTATGCTTCTCAGTTGTGGCTTAATTTATTAGAAAAGGTACTTCTCTTAAAATATATTATTATATAACCTGGCGACTTTCTACTTTCCAGTAATATGGACAGAATATCAGTATCTATCTGCCTACTGATCAGCCTCGTGGGCCTTAGAGACGGCACAATACCAACTGGCAAGAAGGGCCCTGTTGGTCACTTGCCCACTCACTCAGCAGTAAGGCTGACAGGCAGGAAATTGGTCCCTAGAAGCTCTTTCTATACTGTTGTGCTCTTAGTCAACAGGATGTAGGGGGTCCTATGCTGCCAAAATCAGCAGCAACTATAAAGAGAAAACACCAGACCAGTGTAATAAATTTGTGGGCTTTTTCTCCCCCAAATAACTCATTGCATGTTGAAAGTACAAAGCAGTGATAGTATTTTCAACCTTGTAACCTAAAATCATACCACTATTCAAAGCTAATGATTAAGGTGGACAGTTAGCATTTTAAGGAAACAATTGGCATTTTCCTCCTTACTTGTTCACATAATGAAGGAATATGTCTTCACATCTTCCACTTTCTTTTGTTCAGCTTCCAAATAGTACCCTGGAACTGTGCTAAGTGTATTGAGTCCTGGATAAATACTTGTTGATTTGATTGATTCTCTGTCTACTCCAGTGACAATGGCCAGATTACAATTGATGGTATGATTTCTGCAAGCCTGGAATGGAACACCATGTACGCCAAGTAATTTGATTGATGAAGATGTGTTTTATAATGATGACTTTCAAATCTCAAACTTCTAGACTTCTCAAGTCCAAATTAGAAAATTTTTTTAGAAGCTTAGTATTTTAGCTCTCATCAGTTCATACCAAAACTGTAAAGCAAATCCAAGTAGGTGAAAGTGACTATAGCTCACAAATATATGAAAATCAATTTCAGTTTTGTTAATGTTTAAAATGATTTTTCTTTTGTTTAAAAAAAAATAACGGCACCAGCATTTCCACGTGGTTTGAAATTCTAATTCAAAAAAGCCAAATTATACATAGCTAACTCCTTGGCAAAATGTACAAAATACAAACTGAATGAACAATAAATCACAACTTAATATTGAACTGGGGAAGACATCCATGCTAGTCTTTAACTTTTCTGAGTATTTCTTTTTAAAATACACCCTATACACACATATTAGATAAAGGGAGAATAACACGGATGGCTCCAGTCCAGCCCAATCAGCAGCTGAAAGTGAATGTGATTCCTGGTTTCTCTCCGCTGGGATCAGCAGGGATGAAGCATGCAGTAAATAGCCCTCCCTCAGTGGAAGTGAAGACAGCCTGTTGGGGAGAATTGGCTCCATGTAAAGCTCCCAGCCACAGAAGTCATTCTCTCTGGAGATGAGCAATGTGGGATCCAAAGAGAGGCAAGAGCCACCTACTTGGTACAGATATTCCCCCTCAATTGCCAAAAGTCAGACTTAACGTTCCTTACTCACCAACTAAATAATGCAGAGGGAGCCTGAAATGGCATCTCTCTCCACACACCTGCGGTTTTTCTCTATGGTTTACATTTAGTATTTATTAAAAGTCGGCTATATACCCAACCCATGTGTAACTTACTAAATTTTGAACATACTTCCTTTTTGACTGTGCCTGACTCTCAGTGCTATGAAAGGTCCTTGGGAGTAGAATTGAGCCTTTCCATCTTTGTAGCCTGAACCTCCAGGCTAGGGCCTGGCAAAGAGTATGCATTCAATTAATGTTGGTTGAATGGGTAAATGGGTGAATGGTTGGGTAGAAATGAGAGGATGTGTGGGTAGTTAGGTACATGGGTGGGTAGGTAGATAAATGAGTGAGTGAGTGGGTGAGAAAGTGGGTGGGTGGATGGATGGGTGGATGGATGGATGAATGAAGAGACAGACAGACCAACATGTCAGTAAGTTTCCCCGCTTTCAAGGTCCTATAAGTCAAGGTGCCCTTGTATTTCAACTGTTATATAAATGTACAGTATTATCATTAAGTTCCAGACATTCATCTGTTTTCATGATAAGGATGGTGGGAATAGACAGAAAAAAGAGTTCCACGCGTCACCGATGCCACATGTGAAAAGGTCTTTGCTAAATGCACTATTTTATCACCTGAAAACTACTCTTCCTGATATCTTATTCCATTTATAGATTCTGGCTCTAGAGTGTAAGATTTTATTTTTTGAATTAAAATGTGATAAGAGACTGTTCAGTTCCCAGAGTCTCTTCTCTGTTTGTAGGTCAGAAGTTATTGGCTGGAGTCCCAGCATCTCCCTTGAGCTGCTGCTTCTGCTGACCAAACCTCTTTAGCCTTCAGTCCAAATGATGTCATATTCTTTACGGTGCATTTTTCTAACAGTTGACTTACATCTACATATGCACACATATCTTTGACTTCCTGCAGCTTCCAGAAATTGCAAGCAGGTGAGCAAGTATTAATTCTACCTGGTGAGCACTTCACAGATGGTTTTGTTGATAAATGTGTTGGCATTTGTTGAACTCACTACTGGTGATGGTATGGTTTTGTGACGTATTATAGAATGTGATATATAATCGTTGATGGAAAGATGCCTCTTAGAGATACTATATTTCTAACACAAATAAGTATGATAATAAATAATAAATACTATTTATTAAGCACATACTACATGCCAGACACATTAGCTGATTCATTTCACATTAGAGTCCTAGGAAGTAAGGAATGTTATTTCCATTCTGCTGATGAAGTAGTTGAGTCTTGGGAAAAGGACGTATAATAACTAGTAAATGCTGAGACAGAAGTTAAACCCAGATCCAGCCTGCGTTCCTTCTACCTTCCTTAGATAGTTCTAAGAAAAATGCATTTCTCTTGCTTATTTCTTTTGCTTATTACACAGGACCTTGTGGTACTATTCACGTACTAAAAACCCTGATCAGAGTTATTGTGGTTTTGAGTTAAGAGAAAAAGAAAAGTCAGATGTATAGATTTGCTTTGACTTCAGTATGGTGTGACCTCAAAAAAAGAAATTCTTAATCTTTCAACTACCCATTTCCACAATATACATATTACACGTACTCTGAAATGACGGGGTGGGATGAGTCTACTGGTTGCCTCTGGAGCAATAGGCTCATCCCAAATTACAAAGCTGGAAGGACAGTGGGAGAGGACATCTCTACCCTTGACAATTTGCCTATATTTAAGTGCCTATACTAAAAATTCAGGGCATAGTCATAACACCTCCATTTGGTTTTTGCATTATGGACTTTTTACTGCAGCGGCAAATGGGAATTGACTGCCAGGTGGCTGAAATCTACAGTTCATCCGAAAGGTCAAAAAGCCTCCTTTGTTTGACATGTGCCGTCCCTCCCTATTCCTTTACAGCTTGTGCATCAGTCACCCTATGAGGAACATGTCTGCTCTTGTCCCCGGTGTGTGTTGCAGTATAGCCGAGGTGCTATGACGGCTTTAAGGCTCAAAGTTCAGCCTTCCCCATGTTTCGTTTCGTGCACTAATAAGCAGAGAGAGCTTGTGGTTTACTCTCTATCTCTGCGAGCATTCAAGGCCAAGGCAGGCTGCCCAAGACTTAGAACAAAACAACACCCAATTGCTCAACAGTTTGAAACACTCTAGCCAGCCACCTCTAATCCAGGTAGCAATCACGTGCCCCCTGACCCGCCCCCCACCCCACACAAACATGCAAATACTTTCCCATGCGCCATTCCCCTCCTCCTCCCATCACACTCCACATTCCCTTAGCCCCACAATTTCTTTAGTCATTCAGATATTTTAATTTTAAAATATAACAAGTCATTTCTTCCTTGATGAATTGCTCTCTTTACCCCACCCTATAACCTCGCTCTGAGGTAATTTCCTAATTCTCTTTGACAAGACAGTTTACTCTTGACGAGGATTAAAGGTTATTTTTAGACTGAACCGCACACAAGGAAATGATGCAATAACTTCTTTTGAGCTGGCTGAATGGTTCCTCTTTTTTGGTCTTTGAATTAATCTGATTGTGAACTTTAAGTTGTTTCTGGCCTCGGTGAGTAATTTCGTAATCGCAGAAACAGAATCAAGTCCCCGTCTTCCAATGTAAAGGGTTTGCTAGTTGCGACCCTTTCCCAAAGGACTGACATTTTTATCAGGTGTAGACCACGGTGCTAAAAATCAGAATGATTTTAACTCATCACGTGCTGTCCTGAAGATCTATTGGCTGCTGGAAGATCTCCTTCATCCTCTTTATCCCTTTCACAAAGCCTGCTCCAATAGTAGCAAAAAGGTGGTTAACTCTGCCACTGGACTATTTTGATAGGCATCAAGCTGCCTTTCCAATCTCTTGTCTATACTGTCTATAGAACATTGGCATGTCTTAATCCATCACTATTTGTTCATTTAAATCCTTATGTCTTTATCAGGGTTTCTCAACCTCAGCACTACTGGAATTTGGGGCTAGATAATTCTTTGTCATGGGGCTGTTTATGAATTATAGGATGTTTAGCAGCATCCCTGGCCTCTACCCACTAGATGCCAGTAGCACCCCTCCCCAGTTATGACAACCAAATATGTCTCCAGACATCACCACATGCCCTCCAGGGAGGCAAACCTGCCCCCGGTGGAGAAACACTGGTTTTTATGCTGTTTTAAGTTACAAGTCCCTTTTGCATCAGAATTAACCTAATTTGTACAGACTTCTCAACAGGAAGATATTTAGAGAAGACTGTTTAATTGATGATCACAGTCACTAAAAATGTAACAAGAATTTTCGGCTCACATCTGAAGAAAATGGAAACTTTAAACAGATGATCAAGTAAATAGCGGATAATTTGTCTTATTCAGCCTTTCCTTCTAATCAATAAGATTAAAACAATGCTTAGCCCTCTTTTATTAACCACGTAGAGGAATTAAAAACTTGTAAGAGTTCATCACCTTATAATTAAACTGCTCCCACAAAATAAGGCAGGTAAACTAAAATCAGCCACAGCAAGGCGAATGATTGCAACCCTCAAAGTGAAGCCTCAGCTCCAGGAGTGAACATGCCTTTACAAATACTGTTCTGCCAGGCAGGGGGTAAGAGTGGCACCCCATCCTCTTGAGGGAGTTGACCCTTGTAAAGTACTTCAAGTATCTTTCATAGATGAAAAAGCAAGAGATAGATGTGAACTGATATATCATTACAACTACTGCTGTTATTCATCCACTCAAATGGATTAAACCGCTTGATTTGGAAAAGAAAAGCTTCTAAATGATCTCTTTATAGCCCTCTCTCTAGGCAAAAGAACAAAACCTTTTATCAGTTAATCTGATGAATTACATGAGTTATTTTTATTCTATTCATAAGAAGCAAGGCATGTAGGTCCTGCTTGTTCTTACATGCATTAGTTAGTAGTTCAATTGAACAAATATTTATTGAAACCATGGGCGAGGCAGTGTGATAGTCACCAGTCACCACAGTGGAAATACCCAGATGAGTAAAAACTGAGGATCTGCCCTCAAAGAGTTTACAATTTTGATTTCTATGAAAATTGGTTGTGTATTTGTATTCTATCTCCACACGTACTTGCCTTTGTATACTTTAGGGCCCAATACTGAGAGCTCTAGGAAAACTTTAAAAAATCTGGTAGCAATTCAAAGGCCTGAGCAATCACAGATGACAGACAATCAAGAAAGAGTTTATGGGAAACAGGTTTTTAAAGTAAGAGTGGGTGTTCAAAGCAACATTAATGATGAGGGCTTTTCCTGAGTATAAAATCAATGCAACTTTCTCGCTTTTTAGAAAATACAGAAAACAAAGTCCAAGGGGAAAATGGTCTCTCCCATAAGCAGTGGAAGGCTGTGCAAAGGCCCAGGACCTGGCATGCTGGAGTAGTGGATGCCAGACCTAATTAGGAGGGCAATGGGGAGCCACTGATGGTTCAGTTTTCTGGGCGGGGCCTCCTTTCATCCTCATAACAACCTTGTGAGGTCACCGTGGTTCTTCTCAAATTTTGAATGTGGAGCTGAAGGATTTAAGGTGTATAGTAACTTGCCTAACGTCATGCAACTAGTAGATGGAAGAGGTGGGCACTCCCAAACCCCATGCTCCTTCTTCACAGTGGAAATTGATCAGAGCAAGAAGAGGACGGCGATTTAGAACACCAACAGTCTAGCTACAGCAGGTGTGCCTTTGACACAATGGAATGGATCAAAAGATTGCATAGGCACAGGAAAAGGATGCTACTTACTTTGTAGAGGAAAGACCATTGCCAGCCCAGAGATAGCTACACAAAGCAGGTGGCTCAGAGGTGCTCTTTGGTGGTGGCTCATTCCCTAATCTTCGGGTACCAGCATGGCATGCCACTGCCAAGGTACCGCCTGCGTGAAGTCAAGATCCCTTCAGGTGCTTTGAGTAACTCCCTCTGCACTTTTCATGGGGAGTTTGTGCCGCTGACCCATTCCAATTGTTCTGGACCATCTGTCTAAAAGCCAGCCTGCTCGATAGGTGTGAGCTTATGAAACCCCTAGCCCATTCCTGAGAGATTTCAGGATGCATTCCCAGGCTACCACATCCCTGGTAGACCCACGTCTCACACTAAGAAAGGACGTTTCAAAGGAAGATTCCTGAATGTGAACAGAGGCTAAAAGTGCCAGATGCTACAGAAAGGGCCCAGTGCACAGGGCAATTGTTTTTGATTTTTATAGATTTACTGGGAATTTTTGAGGAAGCACACTTGAGCAATCATGGTGACAAAAACAGGATTGCCCAAAGTTACAGAGGGAAGGAACGATGACAATAAATACGATAAATACAATAAATACAATAAATGCAATCTACATCTTCTAATATGATCTACTCCTTCTAGAAGTTTGTTGATGAGGAGAGGTGAGAGTTGCTTAAGCCCGGTGAGATGCGAACTTTTCTTCTTCGGTAATATCCAACAAACGTGTTTTCTGTGCCTTGTGTCAGGCCCTGTCCTAGACTCCAGAGATACAGCCATGAACACAACCAACAAAATTCCTGTCCACATGCAGCTTGCATTTGGGGAAGGGGATAGAAAATAGGGAAACAGGCACTGAATGTGAAAATAAGCACATAAATACAAATAAGGTAATTTCAGATAATGATGTGAAAATGGCACTGACACATCAGTGAAAAAATAGACCGGTGTAGTAAGATGGAGGTTGCTGAGTTTGGGAGAAGGAGTCAGACAAGGCCTCCCTAAGGAAGTGACATTTCAGGGGAAGCTTCAATAGTGAGAAGGAAATGGCCATGCAGTTTCTGGCAGAGGGGACAGTGGGTTCAGAGGCCTTGTGGCAGGTACCAGTTCGAGGAACAAAAGGGCCAGTGTGATAAAGCACAGGAAGCAAGGGAGTGGCCAGGAGACGGGAGCCAGCACACAGATTCCCGCAGGCCACAGGCCACGGAAGCCAGTGTGATTTTAATTCTGATGACAATATGAAACCAATGGGGGGTTCGAAGCAGGAGAGCTAAGTGACCATGGATGTGTTTATAAAAAATGACCTTGGCTACAGAGTGGAGCGTGAACTCTCGGGGCAGGAGCAGAAGTCGCTGGTGTCCGTTGCAGGGGTCTCAATGGGAGATGATGCTGGCTTGAACCAAGGCAGCGGCCGGGGAGAAGTGAGAATATTGTGGATGCAGAGTTGATAGCACTTTCTGATAGACTGGACGTGGGGTGAGCAGGAAAGAGAAGAATTAAAGATGAGTGCAGGGCCCTTACCTAAGCACCTTAGGAGAATAGTGGTGCATTCTCCTGAGAGGAGGAGCTGGGGTGTGGAGAATAACAGCTTCAACGCTGGGCTGGTTAACTTCGAGGTACCTGTATGTTGGAGGAGATTCGAAGTAGAGATCTGGAGAAGTCAGGCCAGTTCCAGAAACAAATGGGCCAGTATTAGATTTTTGGGGTCATCGGCCTATAGAATTTATTTTTTAAAGATTAGTTAAACATAGAATTACCATATGACCCAGCAATTCCACTCCTAGGTATAAACCCCAAAGAATTGAAAATAGGCATTTGAACAAAAGCTTGTCCACAATTATTCATAGCAGCACTATTTTTTTTTTAATTGAAGAAATTATTTAAATTTTTTTCTCTCATCTACCTCCCCTCTCCCCTCCTCTCGCCCCCTCCCTCCTCTACCAACCACTGGACCACTGTGCATGTCCATAAGTCTCTGTTTGTTTGTCCTGTTCATTTGTCGCTTATATCTCACATATAAATGACATCATGTGATTTTCAACTTTTTCTGTCTAGCTTATTTCACTTAGTATGATTATTTCAAGGTCCATCCATGTTGTTGCAAATGGCAGAATTTCATCTCTTCTTGTAGCTGAGTAATATTCCATCGTGTATATGTACCACAGCTTCTTTAGCCTATCATCTATTGTAGGACACTTCGGTTGCTTCCATGTCCTGGCTACTGTGCATAATGCATGGCAGCACTATTTAAAATAGTCAAATGGTTTCATTAACCAATGTCACCATAAATAAATAAACAAATGAATGAATGAATGAGTGAATGAATGAACGAACGAACAAATAAATGAATGAATGAATGAATGAAAAAGTAAGTAAGTAAGTAAATAAATAAATAAATAAATGAATGAATAAAAAATAGCCAGATGGTAAAAACAACCCAAATATCTGTCAATTAGTGAATGGATAAAAAAAATATGGAAAAACAGCCATGAAAAGGAATGAAGTACTGATCCATGCTGCGGCATGGGTAAACCTTGAAAACATTATGCTAAATGAATGATTCCATTGATTTGGAACATTTCGAATAAGCAAATCAATCCATAGAGACAGAAAGCAGATTAGTGGTTGCTGGAGGCTGAGAGAGAAGGGAATGGGAAGAGACTGCTGTGAATGGGTGTGAGGTTGTTTTTTGAGGTGACGAGAATGCTCTGGGACTAGATAGAGGTTGTGTTAGCAAAGCAATGTGAATGTACTAAATTGAACACTTTAAATGGTGAAATTAGTAGGTATTTATCATATACACATGAAAAATCAATGGGCAAAGGGATGGGACGAGATGATCTAAGGAGAGGGGGTGTAGATGGAGAGAAGGATCGAGACTGAGCCCCAGAGCACTCTGATGTTTAGAGACTGGGCAGAGGAGGGTTAGCAAAGGAAGCTCAAAAGAGTGAACTGTGACGTAGAAGAAAAACCAGGAAAGCTGCTGTCCTGGACCCAAATGAGAAACACGTTTCAAGGAGAGTAGAGTGACCACCTGTGTCAAAGAGCGACGACGTGTGTGATTCGGGGGGGTGTTGCCCGGCTCACCTAGCCCGGAGTAGAGTCAATCTGCACTCTGATCGGCACTGCGTGAAGTTGCTCCCTCCCTCACAGTCCTGCCAACACAGCGTACTGTCAAAAGTGATTTCTCACCGATCTCAAAGGTGAGAAATGGACCCCAGCGTAGTTTTCTCCCACAATTCCCTTATTGAGAGCGAGGTTGAGCATCTTTTCAAATGTTCAGGGGATACTTGCCTTTTTTGTTGTCAGCTTTCTGTTCATTGTCTTTGTGCCTTTTCTGTTGAGCTGATAGTCTTTTATTCTTGATCTCTGGGAGCTCTTCAAATAGTAGGGAGTTTGGTCTTTGAAATCATCCTCATTCTTGAAACTCTCTTACAAATTCGGAGTTGATAGATGGTCACGAGGATGGAGAGCACGGCATAGGGAATGGAGTCAGCATTAATATATCGGCCACGTGGAGAGCCAGAGGAGAGAAGGAGCAATGAGGGGGATCATTTTATAAACTATATAAATGTCTAACCAACGTACTGTGAAAGGAAGGAAGGAAGGAAGGAAGGAAGGAAGGAAGGAAGGAAGGAAGGAAGGAAAAAAAAAACCTTTTGAAAAAATAATTTTAAAAAAATTTGGTGGAAATTACATGTAAAGCCAAAAAATAAATAAATAAATAAATAAAAATAAAAATAAAAAAATAAGAAGGAGAAAAAAGAAAAAAGCAACTCTCTTGTTTCCTCAGCAGCACTCTCTCCCAGGTCTTCTCTCACCCCCCTGGATCTCATTTCGGCATCTTGGGATTTTTTGCCTTCTGTGTGTACGGGTTACCCTTCCCCTTTGTGCCTCAAATGCTACTGTTCCCATCTTCGGCTGACTCACCCGTCTACATGCTCTTCTAAGACATCCCTCCCCTCCGTCTCTTCCTCTACCAGGGTTCTAATTACAACCGTGTGCTAAAAACTCCCAAATCGATATGTAACAGGATGTTAAAGTAGTACTTTTCTGATGCCTCAGTCTGGGCTGAGCCCCCACAGCTGAAAACAAGGAGTGTCAGGTGCCCACGCATTCTAAAGAGAGGGGCAGACACTGCAGAGAGTGATCCAAAAAGGCCCAGAAGCCAAGCCTCATCGTGTCTTTACCAGAGGCTCGAGTGGTTTTCCTGGGTTCTTTGCAGAGTTGAGACCTGTTATGATTCTTTCCTACCACCTCAAACCAGGCAGGGGGCGGTAAGAGAATCGTTTGAGGAGTCTGGCTTGTCTTAGAGCATTCAGGGGACTCAGGATTTGTACTGGACTCACACTTGTAAATCTCTCAAGGCTGGCTTGCTGCCTGGGCCCCAGATGAGAAGAGGGTACCCCCGGGGGAGCACGCTCAACTCCTGGTGCTATGGCCCCCAGTTGATGCTTATTTTCTCCTAATGGTCAGAGAGAGTTGGAACAAAATCTTGAAGGCATTAAAAGGGTGTAATTGTTGGCTATGCAGGAAGTTGGGAGGCAGACTTGGCATATCTCACGGAAGAGAGGAAACGTCGAATAGGCAGAGTCGGGTAACTCATGGAGGACGAGCCCTAAGAATTCACGGAAAACATCCTTACGAATGAAGTTTTTATAAAAGATAGCATGGAAAAAAATTCATGTGCTGTTACAGTGTATTATTCAATTAAGATTTTTAATATCGATTGAATTCAGACCTTAGTTTCAAAAAATAATAAGCTGTTTCAAAACAGGAGAAAAATAAAATGGGGCCTTCCTGGAGACTGGCAAAAGCTCTGGCTTAGGAGTTCCACAGACCTCGGTCGGAAGTCCTGCTCCGCCAGGACCAGTTGTGAAAATCTGGGCCAATCTCTCCATGACTCTAAGCCTCCACTTCCTCCTTTATAAAGTGAAAAATTATGCCTGACAAGACAATTACAAAAAGTAAATGAGATATAAATCACCCTTAGCATAGCGTCTGGGGTTTAGACATGGATGTCAGAAGGCAGTGTGACATCCATCACTAACCAGGAGGGGAACGCGATAAGGAAAACCACAGTGAGATGTCTCCTCACACCTGTTGGAATGGCTATTTATCAAAAAGACTTAACAAGTATTGGCAAGGATGTGGAGAAGAGGGAACCCAGCACACTGTTGATGAGGATGTAGATGAGCACAGCCACTAGGGAAAACAGTATGGAGGTCCCTCAAAAAAACTAAAAATCAAACTACCAGGAGTCCCACTGTTGGGTATATATCTGAAGGAATTGAAATCAGTACCTCAAAGAGATAGCTGCACATCCATGTTCACTGCAGCATTATTCACAATGGACAAGATATGGAAACAACCTAAATGTCCATATGAATAAAGAAAACGTGGTATACTTATCCAATGGAATATTACTCAGCCATAAAAAAGGAAATCCTGCCATTTGTGACAACATTGGATAAACCTGGAAGGTATTATGTTAAGTCAAATAAGCCAGACAGAGAAAGACAAATACTGTATAATATCATTTATATGTAGACTCTAAAAATAAAACAAAAACCCATTTCGTGGAAGTAGAGAACAGAATAGTGGTTGCCAGGGGCTGAGGAAAGGCAGAAATGGGGTGATGTAGGTCAAAGTGTACACATTTTCAGTTATTAAAAAAAATAGGTTCTGAGAATCTAATGTACAACATAGTAATGATAGTTAATAATACTGTATTACATACTTGAAAAGTGCTGTAGATCTTAAGCATTCTCCGTCACACAGAAAAAGCGTTACCTGTGCTAACTACATGTGGTGCCGGATGTGTTAATTATCTTGATCTTGGTAATCGTTCCACAATGCAGATGTATATCAAATCATCACATTGTTCACATTAAACATATAAAATTATATTCATCAATTATTCCTCAGTGAAGTTAAAAAAAGAAACTCTCCAAAGGCCAACTCCTTGAGGACAGGGTCCGTGTCTCTCCCGTGGCAGGTGAAGTTTTACAGCTGTACATTACTATGAATACTGCGGCAATAATGATACTTTAATTGGCAAAAATCTAAAGATTCTCTGTTAGTCAGAAGCGTCGCCAGAGGTTTTACATGACTGCAGACAATGTTTTCAATAAAAAAAAAGAAACAAGAAAAGGAAAGAAAGAGAATGTGACATAGATCTATGTCTCTGTTACGTTGCGTTGGAAAGCATGCATATGTCCTCTGATTCTATTTCAAGTCCTCAATTTCGGTTGTTTGGTTTGGTGCTTTCTGATGGATGTTGCTTACTTACATGGAAGCGTTATGAAATTTCCAAAGAAAGTTCTTTGTAATGTGTTCTGAAGGAAACTGAGAAGAAAATAAACCAAACTGAAGTATGGAAACACAGCTTGGAAGTTCAAAAAAACTATTTGCTCATCATAAATTAAGTTAAAAAATAGCTGCACAAACAGATGACTAATACTCAGACCCACAGATTTTCTTTAAGGACTATCTTATATAAGATTATTCTACTGAACTAACCTCACCATTAAAAACACTTAGATGTGACATTTTTAAAAATATAGTTTCACATATATCTATCTCCATGCTGTTTACATAGCACACACATAGCAGACATATCTGTAAGGAGGAGCTGACATCACTACGCATAGAATGCCATTCATGCTGGAGAGATTCTCTCATTTTTCCTACTTGAGATTCCGGTTCCACATTCAGCACCTATAGCAAAGGTATCCAGGACAGCCGGATAGTCTTAATATCAAATGGCAAGACAGTTCACCAGACTGAGTTCTTAGATCTTTATCAGGTGGGATTGTTTTGTTTTGTTTTGTTTTGGCATAAGTCCGGCTCTTTTGGTCCATGGCCATGTACAGGTTAAAATATTATTAGCTATGTCATCAGAATCAGCAAAGGACAAGTAGACTACGAAACTAGGCTGTTCATGAGCTTCAGACCCCAGAATAAATCTAAACCAATACACTTAAGGGAGTGATTTCTTAATCAAACCTCTACTAGCCGATATTTTAGCATCTAAATTGCCCTCTCAATCAAAATCATTACTTCAAGGTCATAAAAATCCTGTCTTTCAACAGATTCTATATGAGTGACTACCTGGTTTTATCTTGCCTCAAAGGCCAGCTTTGTTCTTCAGTTATAAAGGTTTGTTGTATCTCTCCTACACAGTTATTTGCTGTCTGTTACACTAATTCTAGCTCAGGAAAAATAACAAGCATATTGCAGCTGTGGAAAGCCACTCCGAGTATGTCTACATAATTTCAAAACAACCTGCTGAAAAGTGGTCTATATAAAAATCAGGTGGATTGGCAAATTTTTCTCCTTGCATTTGAATTACTAAAGTGAACCTGAATTTTTCCATTCCATTTGCAAGAAAACTGTTGAGTTTCTTGGTTTGTAATGAAAGCTACAAAAAAAAGCAGTATATTTACCCCTACCGTAAGCACATACATAACAGATATGCCTTACATTCCACCTCATGCTAAGACCCGGGCCACTTATTCAGCACACATGGGAACTTAATCTGACCACAATCAGCCTGTGGCATTCACAACTTTGGGACAGAATACAACCCTACAACAAACTCGATTGTTCTCACCGAGGTCTGGATGCCATTTATTTGGGGAGCCATCTGTAGGGTGAGATATGCTAAGTTGTGATGCTTGCCCTCTGTCCCGGAAGACTTATTACAAATATAGCATGTATGAGTTACAGGTCATGAAAGAATGTGTATAAGGTGGCAAGCTTTCTTACATAGAGTAACACCTTATTTGGGGTTAAAATGTGTCCCTATCAAAAATATTTGTTAGTGTCCTAACTTCCATTACCTCAGAATGTGACCTCATTTGGAGATACAATCTTTACAAAAGCAATCAAGATGAAATGAGGTCACAATAATATTGTAATAACTATGCGTAGTGCCAGGTGGATACTAGACTAAGCGGGGGATCACTTGGTAAATTATATAAATGTCTAACCACTATGCTGTACACCTGAAACTAACCTGAAATAATATCGAATGTCAACTCTAATTGAAAAATAAATAAATAAAATCTACCTACATACTACATTTTAAAAAAAGATGAAACGAGGTCATTAAAGCAGATCCTAATCCAATATGACTGGTGTCCTTATAAAAAAGGAGAAATTTGGACACACAAATAGGTATGAATGGAGGGAAAGATGGCCATCTACAAGCCCAGGAGAGATGGCTAGCACAGATCCTTTACTCACAGCCCTAGAAGAACCAACTAATCCAGCACTGTTGGAGAATGAATCGTCTGCATGAATTCACTTTCTAATAACGAAAGTATCTCGGAAAACAAGTCCCCAGATTTTCATGCTACCATTTTTTTAAAATAAAAATGTTTCTAAAAGGCACGCTCTGTATTCTTAAACTGAGGACAGTGATCATAATCGAAACCTTAGTGATACAGCATAATCATTGGGAGGTACAGAACGCTTTTTCTCTGCAGTAAATGGCATCACTGGTTTCCCTGTTTTCCCTTCTAATGTAAAGTTCCCAGATGTCCCCTCTGCCCCCTATATCATCCTCATTCCTTCACTTTAATCTGCATCTCCTAATTTGTAATGAAAGAACGGAAACGGGACAAACCAGACATTGTAACTGTTTCTGAAATAAAATTAATAGTTTCGAGTTAGGGTCTGAAAGACTCTCTTAGGGAGTAAACCGCACGGACTTGGAAAAACTTCTTTTGTTGTCTACTTCTTTCCTCTCTCTCTTGGTCAGGCTCTTGTACTCAGGATAACTTAAATGCCGCAAAGCAGGCCACCAGAGAATCTTCAGGCCTTCTTGAGATGAATTTATACCATAAATTCTTGTTATGAATTTATACCATAAGAAGCAGCAGCTTGAATCAATTATAGCTCAGAAATAAGCTTCTCTATTAAGAGCCCAGTGGGGCTTTGTTTTGTCACTGTGGTTTCATTTATTTAGAATATGGTTATACCATAGGGTAGAATGCTCTGGAACGACCTTTCCATGATGTAAAGTTAGTTTGGAAATTCTAATTCCCCAAACGGAACAATAGTCAGATTAAGTGACCACAAAGAATAAACTTGCCTTTGAAACCAAAAAAGAACTTACCAAATTAGATTCTTTACTACATCCTCTCACTTTTAAAAGAACATTTATTCAATTGTTCAATTTCCGCTGATTGGAAGCTGGCTCCTTTGCCACCCTTGGTATTGTACGGCGCGAAGAGTTTTTTCCTCTTCGCCCCCATCTGGATGGAGGTGGTGTTAAAAGAGGAGAGAGAGAGGGAGAGAGAGGAAAAAAAAAAAAACGGAAGAAAGGCTAATGTTTATTAAGTACTTACGATGAGCCAACCACTGTGCCAAATTAATTATATGTCTTATCTTTATCTCTAAGGTAGTTAGGATTATCATGGTCATGCTCCAGATAACAACACTCTGGTCAACAATGCACTGCATCCACAACGTGGCCCCATAAAATTCCAATAAGTCCTCAGTGCCGTTGATAGGTTCTTGGAAACTTCGACTTTAAGTGAAACGATGGATAATGAAACCAATTTTGCCATACTCTAACTGATACAGACAAGAGTTAAGTTCCTACAGTTTATTTCTGGTCACGAAAACACCATCAAACTTCTAAATTAAGAGCCAAAACACTTCTAATTAAACACTGAAATAAATGTGAGCTATACGTACAATTAAGAAAGATTAATAAAAAGTAAGATAATGATTTTCCAACCTGTTGATTCCAGTTCAGGGTCCTAGGTGGCTGGAGCCTCTCCCGGCAGCTCGGGGCACAAGGTGGGAACCCACCCTGGACAGGCTGCCCTTCCATCACAGGGCACATTTGCACTCACACCCACACTCACTCACACTGGGACAGTTCTGACCCTCTGATTCACCTCACCTGCACATCTTCGGGATGTGGGAGGAAATCCACACCGCCATGGGGAGAACGTGCCTGCTCCACATAGAGAGTGGCCCTGCAGAGAATCTATTTTTATTTTCTCGTTAATGTTATAGATAACATTGAACAAAACAACATCATTCGAGGATCTACTGTATAATGGAGCTAAAAAAAATTCCTATTGCTTAGTGATGTCGCAGCTGTTGAACGTTATAGCGCCAGGCATTACTCATGTGTTTGTGATGAGGCTGGTGTAAACCTACTGCACGCTGCCAGTCATATAAAAGTACAGCGCTTATGATTATAGTAATAGTCTATGTGCTCTAGGTGTAAGTGCATTCTATGATGTTCGCACAACGATGAAGTCGCCTAACTATGCATTTCTCAGAACGCATCCTCGGCGTTAAACGATGCATGACTGCTTCTTTTAAAGGATGATGAAACACAGGCTGAAGTGTTCAAACGACTTGTTCTCAGTGAGTCATCCAACTTCTAACTGGCAGAACCTGGATTTCGACCCAGGCAGTCTGACTCCAGAGCCTGCATTCTTACTCATTATGGCATATAGAGGTAAATGTCAAAACTAATTACTAAAATTAGTGTCATCTTTTGCCATAATTTGGAATTTTGTAATAGAAAACATCTAAGACAGAAATGCATAGGACAGGGATATTTTCAAAATCTCCCATCAACCCTGCTGTGCTATAAAATCTCAATTGTTATTTTCAAGGTCGATTATGGGTTTTTAAGTTGCTTAATAAATTACTTTTATTCTAAGTCCTCTCCCAGATGAGTACTTACGAAAACTATACATGTGAGTATATATGTATGAGAATTTTTTAAACCAAGATCATTATCCTCAAGACAAGAGCTATGAAAAGGCATATAACCTCTATTAATTAATAATGGCCGGGGGCGTGGGGGGAGGGGACGCCAAAAATGCCTGCTTACAGAGTGCTTGGAGGCAGGAGAGAGGAAAGATAGGATGTGGGATGGAAATGGTGACATGTCACAGTAAGATCATCACTTTAGACATTTTCAGAATAAGAAAAAAAATATTTTCAGGGCTATGCCAATACCACGTTAGTGCATTTTCCAGGCTTTTCAGAGAGCCTCAAAGCTTACTATGTATATGACTTAATTACCTGGTCTGGAAGAACACGGGTTAGGATGTGGCAATGACAAAAGTGAGCAAGTAGAGCTCACTTTTAAGTTTTCTGCTCCAAACCCCCAAACAGCTTCATGTGGGCTGTTAAATAAAATCTCCAACTTGTCACAACTTTTAGGGCTTTGATTCTCAGTAAGAGTCTTCTGTGAAATATTCTTCCAGTCAGAGATTAAAAAAGCAAAACAAAAAACCAAATTACTTAATTGCTTGGTTTTTCTTTGGTGTTCTTTTGTCTTCAAAGTTAGATTTATGTGTCCCTGTGGGATATTCACACAGAAATGTACTAACAATGAGAATTTCATTTGTGTAGATAAATATTGTTGTTATTCTAGCTCTATCCTATTTATACCACTTAAAAATTAAAATAAACTTTGCATGATAGAAAAAATACAAATAAACTTCACTTGTTCAGAGATAGTTACTTAGAAAATTACTCCATGAGCTGCCCCAAGCCCCCAAACATATCATGAATTAAATTATGCTGGTGATTGGTAATAGGTGGGCCAAAATCTGTTAAGGATAGGTTCAAGTAATTAAAGATTAGCTCAAGAGGCAGGAAAGTGAACAATTCCCATTCCTTGAATCACATCTCTCTTTTTATGCTTCTATTTCTTCATATTAAAATGAGAAGGAAAACTCAACCACTTCACCAGTGTGAAAAGTAATTTATGTTTGAAAAAAGTCTGCAAAGAAGCTCGTTGCCCCCTTAACATTTAATTAAGGGATAACGTTCTGGAAACAGAAAGCTATCATAGCTAATAAAGGTCTCTGACAGGTTTCATTCCAGGAGCTGCAAAGCTGAGACATTATGGAAAATAAATGTCATGTCAAAGGTCTGATATTTATTTTCAAAGCAAGAAGCCTGACCACAGTGGTTATCAAAACCAAAGTAGCAGCAATACTGTCTCACCACTGTCTTCAGACTCTGCCCTTCTGAAACCTCTATTGGGTGGGTCTGGATGAGCTTTTCTGCAGTAGATAAATGATAGAGTAAGTTAACAACAATGATATCTATACAGCACAAAGAAGTGGAAAACATATGGAAAGAGAAATGCGTTTGGTCTTCTCAAAGCAGTGTGTGAAAAGAAAAAAACGTAAATGATTTGTTCTGTCACCCAGAGGCAGAGCAGACAATCACCTCTTTCCACTGGTTCCTTATGGCAATTCCATTCAGTTGGATGGCCCAGATGCCATCTTCCATGGACGAATGGGAAACATGTCTTCTTTTATTGTAAAGAATCTACTGGGCATATGCTTTTAAGTGGTTCCTCTATTGCACAGGAATTTGTGAAGTACCAACTACATGGCCAGAATAAATGAGCTAATATGTTTAAATGGTATCAATCCCACCCTTCAGAAACTTAAAACAAGGGCTTGGGGGATTCTTGTTCCTACAAACTCTCCAGCTTTTTAAAACATAATTGTTTTATCTGGAACACAGTAAGACTGTTAAAATAAAACATAGAGTTTTATTTTACATAATTGGCACAGCTTGTTGTCATTACAAACTCTGGACTTGGGCAAACTAAGGGACAACTCTTAGCCAAATGCTTCTCATGTGTAGTAATAATACTCTTATTGCCGCTAGCACTTGAAGGAAGATTTCAGCTGATGACCAATCAATCATTTTTTTCTTTATACAACTGAATAAAAATAGAATTTTTGAAAGTTGGCTTAAGTTTTATATTGTATTACCTTTTCTTAAGTTCCTAGTTACGGCACTAAATAGTTTGCTTGAGGGGAAAAAAAATCTTTTGTCCGCTGCTGCTATGTCACCACTGATAGACTTTAAAGGAATTTGTTTCAGAGAATCACGTAAAGAAATAATTTTTTAATAAAAAGAATATGATACCTACTAAGGAAGGGTACCAAAATATGGTGGGAGAAATTTTTCTTAAAAAATGATTTGCCAAAGGTCAAAGCTTTTATAGATAGTTCACTGTTACCCAGCCTCTGAGTTATAGTAATATCTAGTGTGAGAAAGAAAAGAGTTAAACTGATTAAAGAGAAGCTTATTTAAGTGAATTGACTCTTCTCATGCAATCAAATCCTGACACCTTTCATGGTTTACAATGTCATGATGATTAGGTAAGACAGCAGTTGATGTATTACAAATATATGGTGCTATGTGAGTTTTCAAGAAGCTTTCACATGTTTTATCTCATTTAATTTGGGCACAACCCCGTGAGGGAGCAAATGGCGAGTCCATGCTACAGATGAAGTCCGTGCTGAAGGTCAAACCGAGAAGTGACAAAGCCAGGATGCAAACCTTGATCTTCTGCTTGAACATTTTCCAATGCATCCAAATTTTGAAAAATATTATTATTGGCTCTAGCACTGTTCAATGAACTTGTTAAACACACAAGGAAGAGGAGGAGGCAAAGACGGAGCAAGTGGGAGAGAGGAGAGCTTTTGAATCTTCCAAATAGCCCACACTTCCCTGTGATTATACCACTGTCTTCTGTGCTCATTCTTATCATAATGGATGGAGTTGCTTGTCCTTGTGTAAACTATGGCTGCAAAACCAGTGTATGACCTTAAGTACCAGCTATGGGTACAGGCTGTTCTTTGGTCACTTCGCTGAGTGACTGTTTCAGCAGTAGTATTTGCTTTATGTGAAAAGTTGTATGTCTTTACTCAGAAACAGCCACTTGAGCTCTGAGTAACAAATCCTGCCACCGATTATCAGCTGCGAGGCAAATTTTGCTTACTTTCTGATTTGATACACTTATTGGGGCTTTACTTGGAAATTCCTCCCAGATCTCCTTTGGCCTGCCTTCCAGCAGTTGTCCGGGTAGGCTATCCCTTTTATTTTTATCTCATTTTCTAGAAAAATGAACTCAAGAATGGAAATGTCTTCATCAAGTTCCTGGCTTACAACCATAGTTGGGGTGGATGCCTACTAACTGCTGTGTGGAGCTTTAATTTAACCTAGAACTTGAAACCTGATCCAAGTCATCAGCTATTCTCCCAGGTCAGAAAAGTCTAGATATATAATATGATGCATGAAAGCTAAAACAAATAATAAATAAATGGTCATTCATCTTGAATATTTAATAAATAAATGGTCATTATATATGAAGATTAAGTAATGCTTTTCATGGATGTGAAACTGCATGGCCCCTTTAGGAAACCTCTTACCTATGTCCCACTTTATTCATTGCTGAGTAGGTAGAAACTTATTAATCTCATGAGCCTACCTTATATTTGTAAAGCATTTTTAAATGCTTATATGAAAATATTTACTAGGCTACAAGAATATGAATTATTACTATAAATTCTAAGCATGAGGGAAGATTATAATTCTAAAACCATTCAGTCTACAACCATGCCACCCTGAACAAGCTCAATCCTGTCTGATCTCAGAAGCTAAGCAGGGTCGGGCCTGGTTAGTATTTGGATGGGAGACCCCCAAATAGGAAGACCAGGTGCTGTGGGCATAAAAAATAAAAAAATAAGGGATTGGAAGCTGACAAGGCCCTTGCAATCTGTGAGGTCAACCAAGAGTTGCCTCGCCTAAAAAAATAAAATAAAAATAAAATAATAAAAATAAAACCACTCAATCATTTCTCATACTAGTAAATATGAAAATATTTTAATAAATTAGACATTAAATATTTATGAATCAAAGTTTAATGTAAATTAATGTTAAGTAGATATTAGTAAACATGGGAGATATAAAAATGTACAGGATAGTCCTGGCTCTCACTGAGTTTACAATCCACATGATAATAAAAGAGAAAAACATATAAACATTAAATAACAATATAACAGACGTCAAAAGGCAAAAATATCATTAATCGACATGTGAAATTCAATGATCAGAATATCTACTGTAGGTAGAGGAAAGAGAAATCCCTTCTGGAAGCAGCGGGCAGAGATGACCGTAAAATAAAAAAGATATCATCAGCCAGATCTTGAAGGATGAATCCAGTGAGACAGAGATGGAGGAAGGGATTCTTGGTGGAAGGAACCCAGTAAGAGTACAGGTGTAAAAAAAAAAAAGGGCGTGGGGGAAAGAGTTTAGATCCAAAAACGGAGGAGGGATACAGAACCGCAAGTTAGAGTAACATGGGAAGTTCTAGCACAAGATCGTGCTGGAAAGGCTATTTGGAACTGGACTGTGGCAGTCGTCGAATGCCAAGTTGAGGAGTTAAGGTTCCAGAACAGAAAAGCATCTTGGTCAAAGCAGCATTTTAGAAATGCTAATTTGGCTACAGTCTGCCAAATTAAATGGAGCGGGGAGGACTAGAGGCTGGGAGATCCAAGAGAAGCCATGCCAAGTTCAGGTGTGAAATGATGGTAGTGGGATTGGAAAAGTAGAGGTAGAGGTAGGAAATACTGAGAAAGAAGCCCAGTAGCTCTCAAGTGTGCTGATCAGCGTTTATTGTTGGAGCTTTCTGTTATTTTCTAAAATACTGTCAAATCTGTGGGTTCCTTAGAAGTGATTCATTTGTAACAATTGCAAGTGGGCATGGAGAAATGGAGGAATTATTTGTTTCGAACTTGCAAAATGTAATACCTGTATAAGTGGATATACTGAACCTTTTGTTCTTGATCTTGTATCCTTACCTAAGGACAAAAAGCATTAGCTCAAAAATGCCTAAAAAAAAGTTTCATGAAATGTAGGAATAAAAGGAGATCTGAGAACATTTTGTTGTAAAAGAAGAACTAACTCTAGTTGAATCTGGACTATTCCAAACTTTTCCATCAGTACCACTGAAGGAAAGCCCCACGAATCCTGGGATCCCCTTATGCGTGCAGCCCTCTGGTGGAACTCCTATTAAAATAATCTGGTTTTGAATATTTATGATTCAATGAATTTATTATCCAGAAATTTAGAGAAGCTCAAATGAGCAGGGAAAAAAGTTTCAAGAGAGTTTTTTGACGACTCCCCATACCTGGCATGTTTATACATATAGACACAAATACATAATGCCCACAGATACACACATATTTACACATACAGTAAAGGTATTGGCATCTGGGCCTCTGCACTTAACCTCTACAACCAAGGTCTGGCCTTACTGCCGACAGAAAGGCAATCCCTTCACCCTTCTGGGGCACTTCGGTTTGCCACACACTATCCCAGCAACACCACTTGACAGAAAGATGGCGCCGGATAGAAAGCCTCTTCTCTCTGCATTCCCTACACCTCACCCCCAGCCTAGCACTCAGAACCTCTTTTCTGGGCAGTGTCAAATTCGACTCTTTCAAATCCCTGGGCTATTTCAAGACTGCCCCTTGAGGAGTGGGGAATAGAAAGAAGCCAGAGGGGGAGATGGGTTTGCAGTGACTTGGGGGAAATAAGGCTCTCCTGCGATTACTCTGAACTCAGTTCCCATTCCTCCTTCTTTCTAGCCTTTCTCCTTTCCTTGCTCCCCATCCTCAGCCTCTCCAAGTTAGCAGAAATAGGCTGACAAGTCCCAGGGCAAGAGCGAATAAATAAATCACCCTCCCCAACCCCCTCCGCATCCCTGAAACACTGATTATCAAGCGTGGGCCTAAAGCAAATTGACCTCTGGATTCAAGTAGGAGAAGGTGGTTAAAACTGCTTGATTTTATAAATTGAATGAGCATTGCTTCCACTCTTGACTTGGATTGCTGTGGAAGTCAATCTCTCTGCAAGGTAAGAACGAGTTTGGTCCAGATGCCAGAAAGATGTGTGAGCATTATATAACATTTTCATGCACCCTTACGTGAAGCTGTTTATTTCTCAAGGATTCAATTAAAGGCTTTTAATTTTCAAGGTTGAACTGAGGACCGTACTGTGGCTTAACTTGAGAGGGGGCTTGCAGTCCTGCTCCATTGTCTGTTCGTGGTGGCTATCCTGTCTGTTTGTCCCCACATATAATTTACAGACAGCTGGGCACATGACTCACTAATTTCAAACCAATTCATTTGCCAACTCAAAAACCACTGATGTAATTTTAACTGCTATCTGATTTTAATCCTCTTGAGTATTTACATATTTTCTTCTCTCGTCCCTCCAAAACTAATCCTAGAGTTTTGAGAATCTGGGAACGCAGGCAAAGGAGAAAACCAAGCAGACCAACAAATCTGAAATCTCGATTCATTACATAAGCCAAAATTTAAAGTGCTTTTCGGTTTGTATTGATCCAGCTCAAATTATAAAATAATGTTAGTAATAACACAAAAAATACAGGTGTTTTTACTGAATACGAAAAGCCTGAAATGTAATTAAATGTTCTTTTTCTCCGTGGCGGTGTCATTTACTCTACGTTTAAACATTTGTGTTTCCTTAAGCCCACTCTCTTTACAGTATCGACACGCACTGTTGCATCATACTCACATATTCATTAGCTGGGAGTGGGGAGTGTGTGTTTTTCCAACTGGTCCTCAGCATTAGCTGTCAGATGCATAAACCTTAGCTTCACTTCTGCAATTACTTCACTGGTACAGCAGAAGCTCCTTGCAAGAATAGCGCCCAGAACGTGTTCCTGACAGGTGCGCGGTTTGCTCTAGCAAGGCGCTCTGCTGGAAAGTTTTCTCCAACCACTAATACCCGCTTCTGGTCCCCTGAGCTGGCAGGGCACAGGCTGGCTGAGTCTCCTCTTGACAGGGAAAGGCTTTTACACACACTCCGCTAGGCTGCCGGATCCGAGAAACAATCTCTCAGCCTAACTCCTCTAACCCCAGGGGACAGACTGTCCAAGGCTCTCTGGCGCTTGAACACCGAAGTCTCCTTCCCACGTAAGGAAGAGCGCGCTTCGCTCCGCAGGAAATTGGGGCACTGGAGGCAGGGATGCCAGCAGGGGGATGGAGCGGGGGACAAAGGAGGGGGCCGCACGCAGGAGGAAAAGGAGGCGCAGAAGGGAGCGGAGCGCAGGAGAGAGTGGGGTCCTCAGGAGCGGCAAGGATGCGGATGGGCGCGGGACGCAGCAAAGAGCTTGCGGGAACAAGGCGCAGGAACTAGCGGGCACAGAAAGGGGCGCATGCACAGGCACCCGCGGGCGCGGGAGAGGCGCTCACTGGGCGATCTGCCCCAGACTCCCCAGAGCAGCTGAACTGCGGGTAGGAGGGGGATGCGGGGAGTTGTTGGAGAGGTGAGGGAACCAGTTAGGGGCGTGCCTTTGCCCGGATTGGCTGCGGGAGCCTGACGCGAGGCCCCGGGGGTTGGCTTGGGGGAGTGGGAGCGGGGTGGGGTGGATGCTGGGTGCCTGGGCTGCAGGCTCAGCACGCTCAGAAACATGCTGAGGTCCCGGCGGCTGTTCCAGCAGCGGCAGCGGCTCCAGCAGCAGCGGCGGTGGCGGCGGCGGCGACAGCGCTCGGCTCCGGCAGGGAAGGCGCCCGGCGCCCATGCCTCCGGCTCTGCGCAGCGGCTGCTCTGACCTGGCCGCGACCTTCTTCCGCGCGCCCAGCCGCCCCGACCTCTGGGGTGTTACCCAAACACCGCCCAACCCTGCCACACACCCCGCCCCCGGCCTCCGCACCTCGGCATGGGCGCGGGGGCGCTCGCCCTGGGCGCCTCCGAGCCCTGCAACCTGTCATCTGCCGCGCCGCTCCCCGACGGCGCGGCCACCGCAGCGCGACTGCTGGTGCTCACGTCGCCGCCCGCCTCGCTGCTTACCCCGGCCAGCGAGGGCCCTACGCAGCTGTCGCAGCAGTGGACAGCCGGCATGGGCCTGCTGATGGCGCTCATCGTGCTGCTTATCGTGGCGGGTAACGTGCTGGTGATCGTGGCCATCGCCAAGACACCGCGGCTGCAGACGCTCACCAATCTCTTCATAATGTCGCTGGCCAGCGCCGACCTGGTCATGGGGCTACTGGTGGTGCCGTTCGGGGCCACCATCGTGGTGTGGGGCCGCTGGGAATACGGCTCCTTCTTCTGCGAGCTCTGGACCTCGGTGGACGTCCTCTGTGTGACGGCCAGCATCGAGACCCTGTGCGTCATTGCCCTGGACCGCTACCTCGCCATCACGTCGCCCTTCCGCTACCAGAGCTTGCTGACCCGAGCGCGGGCGCGGGCCCTCGTGTGCACCGTGTGGGCCATCTCAGCCCTGGTGTCCTTCCTGCCCATCCTCATGCACTGGTGGCGGGCCGAGGGCGAGGAGGCGCGCCGCTGCTACAACGACCCCAAGTGCTGCGATTTCGTCACTAACCGGGCCTACGCCATCGCCTCGTCCGTGGTCTCCTTCTACGTGCCTCTGTGCATCATGGCTTTCGTGTACCTGCGGGTGTTTCGCGAGGCCCAGAAGCAGGTGAAGAAGATCGACAGCTGCGAGCGCCGCTTCCTCAGCGGCCCCGCGCGGCCGGCTTCTCCCGCGCCCTCTCCGGGGTCCCCGCGCCCCGCCGCCGCCCCGCTGGCCAACGGGCGCACCAGCAAGCGGCGGCCCTCGCGCCTCGTGGCCCTGCGCGAGCAGAAGGCGCTCAAGACGCTGGGCATCATCATGGGCGTGTTCACGCTCTGCTGGCTGCCCTTCTTCCTGGCCAACGTGGTGAAGGCCTTCCACCGCGACTTGGTGCCGGACCACCTCTTCGTCTTCTTCAACTGGCTGGGCTACGCCAACTCGGCCTTCAACCCCATCATCTACTGCCGCAGCCCAGACTTCCGCAAGGCCTTCCAGCGCCTGCTCTGCTGTGCGCGCCGGGCCGCCCGCGGGAGCCACGGGGCCACCGGCGACCGGCCGCGCGCCTCGGGCTGCCTGGCGGTGGCCGAGCCGCCGCCGTCGCCCGGGGCCGCCTCCGACGACGACGACGACGACGACGTCGGAACCGAGCCGCCCGCGCGCCTGCTGGAGCCTTGGGCCGGTTGCAACGGCAGGACAGCGGCGGACAGCGACTCCAGCCTGGACGAGCCGAGCCGCCCAGACTGCGCCTCGGAATCCAAGGTGTAGGGCTGGGCACCTCCCCACTTCCTACCCCGAATGCGGGCTCTGCGCGCCCGGAGGAAGAAAGCCCGGGCGCCCCTCAGTGTCTTCCCATGGGGAAAGAGATCTGTGTTCACTCGCAGGTGAACTCAAAGCCCACGAATTTCGTCTGAATCATCCAAGACAAACAGAAAAGCCATGGACCGTTGCACAGAAAAGAAAGTTTGGGGAGGTGTGGGAGAGTGGCTTGCTGATTTTTCTTGGGTTCTTTTTCCTGTTTGTGGTTTGGCCTTCCTTTGTGTGTGCGTATGATGCATCTTTAGACTTTTTTTTTTTTTTCTCCAGGTGGTTTTGACACTTTCTGCAGGGACCGATAGGAGAAGGGAGAAGCATTAGGGGATAAAAGTCTTATCAATTTGGCTTCCATCCCCTTCCTGAGAACAGGAGCAGTCAACCGGAGAGAGAGAGGGAGAGTGACAGTCTGTCAGGACATGTTTCCTTTTGCTTTCCAGAGAAATTTCATTTTAATTCCTGAGTAATGATTTCTCCTGTTCTTAAAGCAAAAGAAAAGGTTGGATGCAAAAATCACGTTTCAAGAAATTTTAAGTTATTCTTGGAACAAGCCTCACCTTGCTTCCCTGTTGTCGGGCAAGCCTGCTGTCCCCACGCGCCTCGGTGGTCAGGCTGAGGGGTTTCTACCTCACACTGTGCACATTGCACAGCAAGATAGAAAGACTTGTTTATATTAAACAGCTTATTTATGTATCAATATTAGTTGGAAGGACCAGGCGCTGAGCCTCTGTGACATGTGACTGTCCATTGAAGACAGAACAGAAAAATAAAAAGAGAAAAGAGTTCAGATTACTGCACATGTGGATAAAAACAAAAAACAAAACAAAAAAGGAGTGGTTCAAAATGCCATTTTTGCACAGTGTTAGGAATTGTAAAGTCTACAGAAGATGTTACTTGCACAAAAAAATATTTTTTAAGGGGGGTGGGGGAATCTTAAAAGCTAAAAATAAAATTCAGATTCTACTTCTGTTGTCTATTATGTTATTGAGCTAATGGTTTATTGGAAAAATACCTTTTTATACTCTTTTATCATGGTACTGTAACTGTATCCATATTATAAATATAATTATCTTAAGGATTTTTTTATTATTTTTTTATGTCCAAATGCCCACGTTAATCTGCTGGTAAAATTTAGCACTCGTGTGTAAATTCTATTTCCTCCGTGTGTTTTACCAAGTATTTATACTCTGGTGCAACTAACTACTGTGTGAGGAATTGGTTCATGTGCAATAAATACCAATGAAGCACAATCAGGGTTATGTACCGTGTGTCTGTAAGAGGTCAGTGATAATGGAAAAGAGTTTGCCTCGTTCAAAATATAGGCTGGATTTCCCATAGAGCTCTTTTAATAGCTTTTCATGACTCAATAACATAGCAAAATGCCTCTAGACCAAATAAGGCATGCACCTACTAAGAGCTGCAGACTCACCCTAAATTTTCACAGCTGGATTGAAGGTATTCTAGACTACTTGTAGGTGTTTTCAAGATCCCATCTGCTGCGCTTGACTTAAGAAGTGACATTTGGGATTGCGTATCTTCTAAAGAAAAGTGATCGAGCCAGGTAACTCAGCTGCAACTTTGCACAGAAACACAGGAAAGAAAACTAACTCAAACAATCTGCCTACTTGGAATCCGGTAAGTGGCTTCCACTTTTTGTTTTCCAATAGAAAATCACAGCCTACAAATGATCAGTGTATGCAGATTTCTCCAGTGGCTGTTTAGAATGAAAAATACTTCCATGGTTAAGCAAAAATTTATGAGAGCTTTTAAGTAAATATTTTTTTTCTCTTGTGTAATTAAATAGCATTTCAGCAGAAGTTCTGGGTGGGCAGGTCACAGGTAAAGGCAAATGTGAAAATTTTAAACTTCCTAACAAAAATGACACCCAATAGCTAGGATAGTTTTCATAAAATTAGTTTCTAAGGAAAGTATAGTGTGATTTCATCCTGGGATTAATTCTACATTCTCCAAAATAAGTTGATTTAAGTGTTTATCTTTGTATTTTTAAACACGCTTTTCATTTCATGATGGTGTAGTAAAGAAACCAAAGTGAAGAGTATAAAGTTGAGGCTCATCCTGAGCTTTAACATGAACTAACGACTCTCTACGAAGGAAAATCAATCCTGATTATCATTTTTTTTTTTTTTGCAATGGGATATTCTAAAGACCAGGAGACAGTCTTCTGAAAAAGGTCAATTATGTAGATGTTTTAGAGACCAGGAGAAGGTTGTATGAATGGTAGGAGTTTGAACAAAAGCTGCTATGAAGTTTAACCCCTTTCTCCAGGGGGGGTGGGGGGGAAAGGAGGGGATGGCAAAACTTTTTTAAAAATACAAAGATAAATACTTTTAAAAACCCATTTTGGAGAATGTAGAATCAATGTCAGGATGAAATCTCGCTATCCTTTTCCCCAGGAACTAAATAAAGTCATTTTTAGCCTCCCTCCCCTCACCAAGGGTATGAAAGACGCATTTTGTTAGGGGTTTTGTTCCTCTTTATTTTAAGTTATACTACATGATTAATAGATTTAATGTATACAGTTTCATGTGAAGAATACTGACGTACCAATTTAATACTACACTTTCCCAGTTTCCTGATCATCTACTCATTTTGTCTAGATAAGTCTTCGCATTTAAATAAAAAGAAATTTTCCCAGCCCAAAACATACATATAGGCCCATCAAACCTTAGGTCTTAAAATTATGAAAGTCTTTTAAATTTTAATAACAAATATATGTAACTTAACTACTTAATAGACAGGTCTAAGCTCTATCATAAATTAGGAGAAACCATTATAACCTTGGGACCAGTTTATATGTATTTGTAGGAAATAGAAAATGAATTTTCTGTGATCCCTGAGCCCTCTAAGGATTACAAGGGTTCAGAAACAGACTGTGTCCATGATTCCAAATCCCCATGAAAATTACTTGTTGTTGTTTTTGAAGAAGACAGCCATTGATTTATAGTAGAAATGTGGGAAGTTGGGCTGCCCGTTCCAATAGCTAACGCAGTGGGAGGAGAAAACTGCCAGTCCTATTTAATCTGGTAAAATAACGCACAGCAAAAGTTACACGCGTAGGCCAGAGAATACTCAGAAATCAATCTCATGGGTGTCTGTGTAATGAAGCACCAAAGGCATTAACACTAAAATTAAAACAGTGAACTTTGACATGATCAATATTCATGATTTGCTACCTTGGAAATTATGTTTAGGTTGTACACTGTCAAGTTCTCTAATGTGTAACAAGATATTCCATTATATCTATAAATTCTCCCTCCAATGTAGAAATGTATACTTGGTATAGTATCAAGCTTCGTCACTTGGTGAACTTGCCTATATAAAACTTCCCCAACAGAGTTTAATTTTGATCCATCCTTTCCTTGGAACTGGAATTATTAGTAACTTCTAAGTGGCTATTGTGAAACCTTTCCTTGTTAAGCACATTTTCCTAGCTTATTTTAATTTCACATTTTGTTGAACGTGCTGACTTCCTCTGGCAAAATGTAGAATTGCCAGGCGGAAATTCTGTACCCGAAATATCAAGATGATATTAACATTTAAGTTTTTTTTAGCATGAGCTTTTTAACCAAGGGTCTAAAGGAAAAGTATTCTATTAAGTTTTTGCTGCCATTTGAGAAAGGTTTAAAAAGGTTTTTTTGTTTGTTTTGTTTTGTTTTTAACAAAGTTAGACCTATTAGTTCTTTGGAAAGAAAAAATAAATAAAAACCTTAGCAATAATTCACATTAAACGTGTTGGCACAGATAATTTAGTTTTATTTGTACGTTTCTGGCATAATGTGCTGAGAAATACTAATTCTTTTGACTCTCTGCCAATTTGCTACTAATCAAAATGGAGAAGATATGCACTGTTTGGATTATACCTAAAAATAGTTGTGCTACAGTCACATCAGCAAACGAAATTAAATTAATTTCTCTTTCTTCCCCTTCACACACACCCTCCACATTAGATTTCCATCTAGAATATTGCTCCCGAATCTCATCATTTGTCATTCAGTGTGTCCCCAATTTCATTGCTACATTGTAATAATTTTTAAGCAAATTCCATTGAACCACTTTCTGAGAAATACACCTCTCCTCAAATTCCCTCTTTACCTTGCTCTCATTTAAAGAGTCTCTACTAAATTGTCCTTGTCATGTACTCAAAGAGGTACTATTAATAGATACTTTATGAATTAATTTACCTCATCCATAGTCTTTTTACTGTTTTGTGGGAGGAGGGAGATAGTTTCTGAATCAATGAGATTTAGTTACTTGCTGGAGCAGTTACCAGGCTTCCAAATCCATTTGCTCTAATGACAGACTGGAAAAACGGCAGCTTCCAGAGCTTACTCTATGCTGACACTATTAGAGCATGATCTTTGCGGTTACGTTAGCATTACCCAAGAAAGCATTGCCTGCATCCTTTAAATCTTTGCCTTCGCTTGGATGTTGGGCAATGATCGCTCTGAACATATCTCTACCTTCTTCTGTACCTGAAGGCAGTTCTTGTCTTGGACCCACAACACTCACTAGCCCTTCCCTTGAGGACTGCAGTTCTTCTTGAATGAACTAGAAACATCTTGAACATCTAGTTCTAGATAAATTTTTTTATAGCAGCATTAATTTCTCATAGTTTCCTAAAGCTCTTATTTTCAACGTCTCCAAAGCTTACAATTTCTTTTTTCCTCTCTCCGCATTCTCTTGATCATAGCTGTTAATTAGCAAGATCGCACTGTTTTTTTTTTCCAGTTTGTGACACAGAACTTACTTATGATGCATTTTAAATGTCTTAAGTTTGGGATAGTTCCTGAGAATTTCACTATTGCTCATAATTATGATTAGAAAAAATTTTAAACTATTGTTTGTACTTTTTCTATAAGAGGGCTTCATATTGACTTTAATATTTGGGTTGTGGGTTATCTTAACAGGCTTTATTTTTGTTTCTCTTTATTTTTCGGTTCTTAACTATATGACCTTGTCAGTCTTTCAGTATCCTGATTGCAAAAGGTAACATTAGCTGTTCAACCTTCGACTACTTGTAAATTAGTTTTCCTAGTCGTTATTAGACTAGCTGATTTGTGGGAATTGTGGGTAAAACTCTAGGAGAGCAGAAAACTTATTCAAGCAGATGGCCCAAAGAGTGACTGCTCTGGCTTTAACCATGTTTGCCACTGTGCCCAGTAACCTTGGGGAAGTCAGTTAATTTCCCTGCTACTTGGATTCACTTCACACGAAGCCGGATCAGTAGCCTTTGTAAATCACTCTGAGATGCTCTGATAGAAGTTTATTGCTTTGCAAAGTCTCTAGGTTCCAATACTTCCTCCTTATCATCTTTACCCCTTTCTTACAACTCCACCCACAAAAATCCCTGTTTTTTTTTTTAAGTGAAAAGAACAACCAAAAGTAGCAAAAATATATGTTATATTTCATGCATCTAAACACAGTCCCTTTTTTTATATTTCACTTAAAATTCCACGGAAACCACAACTGAATAAATAAAATAATCTTCTTCCCCAACATCAGATTAAAAAACCTGTTTGCTATGTGCTAAGCAAAAGTGCTCGTTTAATGAGTCTTAACCCACAGCCACTTCGAAAAAAGTCAGTCAATTTAGAAAGTAACTAACTCAACGCTACAATTTTGCACTGAGTTGTAAATGCTAAAAGCCAATATTTAGATTGTTCTCTTTTGGATAGCAATTCAGAGATGAGCAGTGCTGAGGGAAATGGGAGTTTGTATTTTTGCTCACCTTTCTTTTGTGGCTCGCAGGGTATTGAGTTCCTTTGTTCCCAACTTGATAAACAGTGACAAATATACGGGAACTTTACTGACTTAAAATATCTGTTATGTTAACTACAGGAACTCACCTGCAATCTTGAGATCCTTATTTAAAAATGCTTTTAAGGAGTAAATATTAATAGCTGTTCCAATGACATTTTCTTCACTCCAGGGATTTTTCTAAAGCCGTTAAAGGTAACATTTTAGCAAGATGCTCTTTCTAAAGAATTTCTTGCTCTTAAATGATTCTGTAATCAACTCTGAAATAATGTGGGTTTTTTTTTCATAGGCGTACCTAAGTAAGTCACTCAGAAAAAAACCAGAATTTTCAGAATGGGAAGGACCTTGATATGCCTAGTCAAGAACACCCCATCTTCAAGCAAGGCTATATACCTAGATCAATGCCAACTATGGAGACTATTTGAAATTTAAAGACCTGGTCTACCATTTAATAGCCTATCCTATCAGCAAGTATTTCCTGTATAGCTAACCCAAACATTTCTTGTTGTTTTGACTTGTTGAGTTTAAATAAATAACCAGATATTTCTCCAACACAATGGGTTTATTTGGGAACAACAAAGAATTGCAATTCAGGACGTGGGGTCTAAACCACATGCAAGTCCAGAGAAACAAAGAAGAGGATCACTCTTTTATTGACTGGGGAAGAGCTGTTATAAACAAAGAGTCCATTGGAGGAAGCTGAAAGTTTGAAGTATAGTGACTTTTCATTGGCTGAGTAACGGCAGTCTCCCATTGGCCGAGTTGTTACTGGGCCAGGAGGAATCTTTTCTTCTTCCTGCTGAGGTAGGAAAGTCTTATCACTTCCTGTGGGAGGTGCAACAACCTCTCTTCCTGTTGGGGTCAGTGGTGTGCAGTCCTTGAGTGACACTTGCCTTAAGAGTTCTCTTCTAGCTCCCCGGTCCATTTTAAATGAGGTTTCTGTTTATTAACTTTCACAGACTTGTAATTGCTCTCAGTGGAATATGAAAACTGATGACCAAGGCTCTGTTCTCTGTTATAAAAATCCTTCTGATGATATATATGAAAAACATACCATATATTTTGATATGCGACCCCTTCCTCGATTTTCTATGCACTAATTCCATTTACTCTTATAAACAACTTCAAAGCCTTTTCATCCTTTCTCTTGTTCAAATGGGAATCATCCCAGTTACAGAGAGTCCTCCTGGGTGGGAACTAGGATGACACACAGCATAGCGCAGTGTTAAATGTGGCACCCGGCCTGGTGGTATCAACATACCATCCTTTCTGGGATTGTACTAATTTTTTCAATATTACCAGAGCCGCAGAACTTTGAAGATCTGAAAAAATAGCATACAAAGCGACAACGTATAATGTGAAAATTAATAAGTCCTTACAGTACTACAGAAAGCATCCTTGCAAGTACAGGTCAAAAAAGGCAATATAAATTTTTTTTCAAAGCAGGCAACCAATAGAACTCCTCCACCAAAGGACACACATTTACAACTCTTCAAATCTTTTGAGTGTTAATATACCTAGGGACAAATTTTTTCCATTAGATATGCTCAGAAGATACTTGGAGAGCTTAAATATTTGGAGGATTTCTGTGATTAGTCTTCAAGACATGATTCACATATTCAATTGTTCTTTAAAAATTGAAGATACTACATACTGAGTCAGTGTGCTGTATGGGAGACAACCAGCCTATGACTCTGAGCCTGTCCCCCTAAGGCACTCACCTTCTGGCCAGGGAGATTAGACATCCGTGTGTGAAAAGTGACAAAGAATGAAGCAGGTGTGGTTGAGTGCCAGAAAGATGGGCCAAAAGTAAGGGCTCTAGACCAGTGATATCAACTGAAATACAACGGAAGCTATATTTAATTTTACATTTTCTAATAGCTACATTTTTTAAGTAAAAAATAAATAGGTGAAATCAGTGCTATCCTTTCAACATGTAATTGATATAAAATATACTTTATGAGATTCTTCACTTTCTTTTCTTTTATACTCTTTGAAATCTGCTGTGATATCTTATAACTCATCTCAGTTGAGACTCACCACATAATCATATAGCTAGTGGCTACTCTGTTGACATTTAGGTTCTAGAGTTCAGAAGTTGGAGAGAAAGGCAGAGTGGCATAATTCTGAAGCTTAATGATGCCGTGGATCTTGGATAAGAAGACAAAATGGCATGAAAGGCCATTCCATGAGAAATTTTAAGAGGGGAGGAAAACCGCATGGACAAAAGCATAGAGGTATAAGTAGCTGAGATGAATTTTCAAACAATGAATAGCCAGTTGCAGACAGTCGGAATTTCATCTTCTGATTACTCCATGTTGATGGAGTAATCAGAAGATGAAATTGGAAAGGTAGTTTGGGTACAGATCAGAAGGTTAATGCAAAGTGTTGAACTCTAACCTTCCTAAATAAAGCATAGATCTTTATGAGCAAGAGTGTCATGATAAAATGTTTTAGAAAGATCGACCTGGCATCAGGAAGCATGACAGGTGGATATAACATCTTAATCTTCAAAATATTTCTGGGTTAAGTAAATTCTGCGTTACCAACTAAAAAACTAAGATTTATGTAATCTCATATAACAGATATGAGCTGATGATTAAATTGGATTTCTGTATGTCAACCTCAGGAGCTGACCCAGAGATATGCACCCTTACCAAACAGGTTTCTGAGCTCATCTCATAAGGCTGAGGGCCTGCTCAAAGCGCAAAGGTCATGAACCCTCTGGAGCTAAGACATCTGATCTCAGGTAATTTGTTCACAGCAACAGGTGAGCAGTCTTGATCAAGTCTAGTGCCTGACTCCCAAGTCCATCTCTTATTCATGTCACCAAACTACTTGTCTGTCCCCACCAGACTAAAAGCTCCTTTAGGATAATGGCCTCGTCTTTCTATCTTTAACTCTCCACTGCCTGAGGTACACAGTCTGAATATTCATTGACTGAATTCTAGAGTCAGAGAACCAAGCTTCTGCTTCTGCACCAATCCAAGCACATAAGGATAACAGGCCTAATTAGAGCAGTGCACTGTAAAAAGATGTGCTCTAATCCTCTATTTCCTTTGAAATCCAGACATAAAGAATGGTTTCTCTAAGTGCTAAGCCTCAAATGGCAATGTAAATGGGGCAACCTCTGCTATGGTCACAAAAAAAAGCGGGGAGGGGGATTATTTCCCAACTATTTATAAGATGTGAGTTGATAGCTAGAAATGGCACATAGATTGCTGGAATTATGCACCTTAACAACATGAATTCAATGAGTATGAAGGCAGTATACACTATATGAAATGTATATCATTATTCCTTAAAAAGATATTTCACTAAAATTGTTAAATAAGAACTACATGTTTTTGGCTCTAGGTTCAGTTGTCAGTGTGTAAAATACTTGACTTATTTGTCATTTATTCTGTCCTAAATGGGATTTTCTCCTTTCTAACTGAGAGACCTAAAGCCATTTTTCTTACTGGACTCTACAAGGGGAAGAGCCCCTTAACCCACTCCAAGTTTTCTCCCTGGACCCCAACAAAGCTAACAAAATCAGAGTCTATTTTACTAATATACAAATTTCAGTTTTAAATTTTATTTCTGCATTTCTATACTATAAGAAATAAAAATACATCCATAAAAAAAATCTATTTAGAGCAAACAGACATCACAGCCCTCTCAAAGTATATATTTCTCACTTGAAACAGATTCATAATCATTCTCTTCCCATCTTAACACAAGACGTAGAGTTCATGGTGAATCTTTAACTGTTTTAAGGGAAATTATATGGATTCTTGCCTTTCGACAAAGCATTAGTGCTTTAGCTGGTGTTCTCTTCTAATGTATGCGTATACTCAATATTGCAGAGTTCATTTTAAATAGCATTATATTTTTATAACTTTACTGGAATTTTCATTTGCAAGGAACTCAGTGTCGAGGCTTCAGGCTGGAAATGAGGGGAGCAATGCAGAGGCTGACATGAGGAGACCCTCACGAGAGGCATGACAGGCCGTCAGCCTTAAACGCTCAGAAACCTGTTTAGTAAGAGTGCATTTCTCTGGGATAACTTCTGAGATTGACATATAAAATCAGAAATCCAATTTAATAATTTATAACTTAGCTGTCACAAGGTCTATTACATTCCCTTGAGCACGATCAGATATTCTCTCTCTATACCCAGGGAAGATAATTATAATCAAAAGTTTGCTTAGTGAGCATGGGGTCAGAACAAAGAAGCTGGTAGCAAATTTAACACTGAGGGCATCAGGCTAAGATTTACCAGTGCATCCATTTCTGCCGTGGACTAGAATACTGGAAGTCTGCTGGCTTTAAGACCAACCGTCCTTTCTCTTCGAGATTGGACTTGGATGGGCACTGCCAACATTTATCTCTGTGTCTCTCCTTTTTCCGTCACCAGTAGCCGCTGCCCCCAACCCCAGAAGATGCATTTCTCTCTTTATAGAAATCAAGTCACGATCAAGTCTTGTTGATTTGGCTGTCTCTTTAGGAAGACAGGATATCTCCGTTTTCATCCATTACGTCTGAGTTAATGGAGGATGGAAGTAGGAAGTAAATTTTGCTGCCTCCCCTAACACCACTGAGAATCAAGCATATTCTCCATGGAAAAGCTCCTGGTTCTGTTTCTACATTATGGGAACACATAATCTTGCTCATAGAAATAGCATCATTTCTATTTCATGTAATAATATGGTCCTTTTTCTTAAATACATTAAATGTATATCTAGCTTGCCATTCAAACTTTCTTTGATTTGTATATCAGATGAAGTCGAACTCTAAAGTGCATGTTCCTGATCTGTATCATAGAAACATCTGAGCTATGTATGCCTCTGAAAATGCCACTTTCTTAGGTCATCCGAGGCTGAAACTCTGGATGAATGTCTAAGAGTTGAATCATGTTTATCTAGGGGATAAAATTCATGATTTTTGTGATGGCACTAAGGGATTTGGTTCACAGCACATTTCAGATTACAATTGTAGAGCACGGTCTGACATTTGTGGCAAAAAGAAAAAAAATGGTTAAGATTTTAGACCTTTTGTTTCCAACCAAAGTAATTGTATATTGTCATTTTACTGTGTTACAAAGTAATTTATAATCTTTTATTTATTTATTTTGCCCACAATGCACTGGGCCCTATAGAGAATAGAACAAGAGAGACACAGTTCTCAAAATCAAGTAGCTAGTCTTGTTTATGTTTCCTCCATCAGCACTTTCAAAGCATTGGTAGAGACAGAGTGACCACTTTTTAAAGTTCATTTATCAGAGATCAGAAATAACTTACTGTATCTCAGCCTAGTTTGGAGAGATAAGAAAAGTATTTTGAGTGACCACAAAAACACATACACACAAATATACAAAACCCACATATTGAACATATAGAAGTTAATATTATGTATGGTATATACATATATTTTTTAAGGCAAAATATATGGTATAAGTCCACAAATGCTTATTTGAGGCCCTGTGGGAACAGATGTGTTTTGGAATTCAGGATTTTGGGGGTTTTAGGAAGGCAATATGGTGCATAAACATAACACTCTAAGCAGGGTTCAGGTCGGCATTCCATAATCAAACATTAATGACTTTGCAGTGAAATATACGATTATTCATATTAAGTGGATAAAAAAATGGTTATAAATAGCCTCACACCAGTCCAGGTCAGGTTTGGCTGCTGAATGAGTTCACGTCAGGTCACATTTACTCTCAAATGTGTTATGGAAAAACTCTATCTTCGGAGCTTTCTGGATCTGGGAATTGCGAATGAGAAACTCTGGACCTGTATGTAGAATGTTCCTTTTTACAGTGTCATCTACTATTTAGGGAAGGCAATGAAACATATTGAAACCTACCAAATATGTTTAATCAATCAATTTACAAGTAAATATTATTTAATAAATACTGGTAAAATGGGAAATAAACAGTTATTTAAACAGTGGCAATTGCAGAAAGATTTTGAAAAAACTGAGCTGCATGCTGTTAGCAGACATTAAAAATGGCCAAAAGCATGATAGTAATTGGTGGGCAATTTTTTGGAAACAATCAACAAGGGACAATATCTAAACAATCATCTAAGAAAATATACTTCATTAATACATGTCTGATTTCAGAGAACCTCAGGATTAAAATAGACCTTTAAAATCACTGTTGTCCGAGCAAACAATCTTATCTTTGACTCAGCAACCATTTAAGATTATAAGAGAAAAAAGAAAAGAAAAAAAAAAAGGAAGATTATGGTCTTTATTCCAGAAAGATGCACATATATGAAAATTGTCACAATCATTTTTAAATGGTCTGCTGACCTCTAGGCAAGAGCTCCTGCCTTAGATGCTTACCAAATTTGAAAAGACAGCTTTCTTTTATTATTTCACAGCAATCTTAGTACCCTGGAGAGCTTCTGTATTTTAAGTGGCCTCATAAATTGACTGGCTTCTGTGACATTCATCTCAACTTCTGATTCTCTATGCAATATTTATACGCTAAATATTTTTAAACTTGTTGTGACCTTTTGTCTTTATCTTAAAGGTTAAAGAGAGGAAACATAATGGCATTTTTTGGCTTATCTTTTTGTGTTTTTATATCCCATATTATACATAACCTAGAGGTGGGGGGAGGAGGAGAAGAAAAAGAAATCTTCTGAGGAAAAAAATATAAAATTTCCCACTAGTAAATGTATCAAGCATCAATTTTCAATTTGACATAAACTGGGAAAGGATATGATGAAGTAAATTTTCTAAGTGTTGCGTTGTCACTGGAGAAAAGATTTATATTAGTCTCTGGCATCAAAATCATGATTTAGATTTGTCAGTATTGGACACATCATTTCTTTGCTTGGGCATTTTTAGGAGTCTGAAAAGGGAAGTTTCTAGATGTGTTGCAGTATATGAACACTTTCTTCTGTGCACTTATCTGAACAGTTCATGAAGAGTGTCCTTCTCTATCTAAGTAGCTCAAAGAGGCTCACCAACATCACCAGCACCTCAGCACACCCACCAAAGGAGTGCATGTCCTCCACCGTCACACTGAAAAGATTGACTTTTGTTTGCATGAGAAGCTAAGAGAGCAGTGGTTTCCAATAGGCATGGGAGGTGCAGCCTATGTGTGTGTGTGTGTGTGGTGTATGTGTGTGTGCAAGGAAAGACCAGGTGACCAACTCCAGGTGGCACAAAGTCGTGGATTGACTGCCCTTCCTGCACATTTGTTATTAGCCCAGGGCCTGGGGAAAGTGATGGAGAGCCCTCCTTAGGTCAAGTGAGCAAGGGATATGGTTTCCCTTCACATTGTTATCCTTGAGGACCACTTCTCTTCTCCTACTAGGAGAAAAACTCTCAATCACAGTGATTCATGTATTTGGCTTCCTCATTGTCAAAAATATACCGCGAACATTACAAAACACAAAATCTGATAGGACCTTGAAAATATTATGCTAAGAGAAAAATAAAAAACAGACATAAAAGCTACATATTACATGATTTCATTTATATGAAATATCCAGAATAAGTAAATCCATAAGGACAGAATATAGACTATTGATTGCCAAGGTCTGGGAGGAGGTGGGGAATGGGGATGCTTAATGAATATGGGGTTTCCTTTTGGGGTGAATGATATTCTGGAACTGGAGAGTGATGATGATTGCACAACTTCTTTGAATGTACTGAATGCCACTGAACTGCATGCTTTAGAATGGTTAAAATAGTGAATTTTATGTTATATGTCTTTTACCATGATAAAAAAAATTCTGATAGGATTCTTTTCTTTTGTTACATAACATGTTTATTTTTCAGCTACAGTTGACATACAACCTTACATTACTTCCAGGTGTACAACATGGTGATTAGACATTTATATAACTTACAAAGTGATGACTTGATAAATCTAGTACTCATCTGACACCACAGTCATTACAGTATTACTGACTGCATTCCCTGTGCTATATTTTACATCCCTGTGACTATTTTGTAACCACTAATTTGCACATGTTAATCCCTTTCCATTTTTCACTTATCTCCCGAGATCCCCTGATGGGGTTCTTTTCTACTAGGTTTGCAATTGATTTAGATAGACAAAAACTTACAAAACAAAAGTTGGGGAAATATTCCAGCAAAAGAGGAAGAAAAGGGAAGAAAATTTATTCTGACTTCAAAAATAGTTAAATTTATTTTTATCGAAGTTGAAAGCAAGCAAGAAAGAACCTTAGTCTTCATGAGCCAATGAGATTCCCTCATTTTACAGCTAAGGAAGTGAAGGCTTCCATGGTAACCTGCTTTTGGAGAGCAGACATCCAGATTTGAATGTGGTTCTGCCAGATTTACTGTCTATGAGACCTGAGTAGTTACTTGGTCTCTCTGACCCTCAGTTTCCGCATCAATAAAATGGGACTGAAAGCACCTAGTATTGTACTCCCCAAAAGGTCACCAGACCACCTGTTGATACAGCAAAGCCAAATTTATTAGAACTTACTTAGCGGTGTCTCAGAAGGGGAAGTCAAAAAGGATATGTATAAGGTTTTAGGATCTGGTCACAGGTACTTTACAGCAGACCTTTCAAGGTGGAGCTGACTGGGATTGGGCAGAGTTTGTAGCATAATTGTGTAGGGTCAGTGGGCACAGCAGGGCAAGGGTCTTAAAGCGAGTCTTGACAAGTAAACTGTTGTTTGACTAGCAAGCTCTTTGCCTGTTGCCTCAGGTAAATTGATCTGTAGGAATTTTCTGAAGCAAACTGTGCGGTTATTTATTGGTTTACAGTCTTACCATTCCTGAGGGAAGGATTCTGAGAGCAAACAACTAAGTCATGTTGACATGGGTTGTCTCAGGTCCAGGTCCAAAGGGTTCTGTCATGGTTGGTATACAAAGTTATAGTTCTCAGAGGTGCTGTGGCCGTATGTCAAGCACATAGCCCAGAGTCTGCACCCGATAAATCCTTTCTTTTCTCCCCAAATCTCACCACCATATTCACTAAAAACTTGCTCCTAGTGAACCTCAGCTAGAGCTGGAACCAACTCTTCTGCCTTGCTCTCCAGAACCCTCTCCAGAACCCTCTCCGCCACCCATGTTTGGATTGGGTTCCACTTCTCCCAGCATAGGCAAATTAATTCGGCCACAGTAAAAAGTCCCAAGTATTTTCACTGCTCTAAACAAAGCAGCAGAGCAGAGTGGTCATAATGCCAACAGCCTGGCTCCTAGGTTTCCCGTCACTTGCTCCGTGACTCTACACCAATCATTTACCTCTTCAAGCCTCACTTCCTCATCTGTAAAATGAGGATGGCAGGGCTTAGCACTCAATACATATTTAGCTAATTGTTTAAATTAATAAATTCATACTCTCAGATTCTAATTCCATTTCTTTTTCAAGGTTATCCCTTATCTTCTGGGAGGACCTGGGTGTGGCTCTCAGGATGCTGAGAAAGCAGCCTTTCCTGTGGATCGGGAGCCTTATCTGCTCAGAGGAAAACATGGAATCCACAGGGACAGACTGGTCACAAGGGACGCACAGATAGATTTTAAACCAAAAAGGTTCATGGTTTCAATAGTCAGCCCCAAATCTAGTTTGATGATCTGAACCTGATCAAGCCTAAAATCCCTCTCTTACCACCAGCTTTTTCTCCTTTCCAATGACCTCCAACACCCGTTATGGGCAGAGCTGTTGACATTTTTAGCTGCTCCATTTCAACCTGATTTACTGCCTAGGGGTCAAGTACAACAGTTTTTGTTTCAGTATTTATTTATATAAACTAGTAGTTTGTCTGACCCATGTAATTACCCACGTCCACATGGCAGCTTAAATCTATGACATTAAAGTATTGTGAATAATTCCTATTCTGGTTGCTTCCAATAGAGACATCAGATGAAAAGGTCTCTGAACTAGAGATTGGGACCAGCATGGATTTTAATGCCCTCTGCCCCCATCAAGTTTGGGGGAGTAATTTTATATCTCTTAACCACATTGTCGAACAGAGTAACAGCTAAGATTTTTTCCTAGCTCTGATTAACTGTTACTACCCTACTTTTAACCATGGATACGTTTCTGAAAGTTGAGGTTCTCCTTCAAGGCAAATTCAGTAAGTTTCTAAGAAGTTTTAAAAGAGACCAAAGTTAATTGATTAATTTATACGTTTTTCTATCCAGAAACATCTAGTGTACTCCAACTAGACCCCAGGTTCTACCTTAGATAATGGAAACACACACTTGCCAATCCTGGCCCCCAGAGAGCTCACAGGCTGTTAGAGGAAGTGACCAATGTAAGTTTCTAATTGAATTACGTAGGGTTTACTGTGAGATCCCCAAAGACGGAACAGATTCTAAAATGGGCTGGGACGGTCAGGGAAAGCATCACCCACAAGGTATCAAGTGAGCTGAAACTTGGTTGATGAGTGAGTACTTTTTGCCAAGATAAAAAAGGCATTCCAAGCAGAGGAGAAAACTTTCCAAAGGCACAGAGGCAAGAAAGAATAGGCTAGATTTCAAAGATTGCATGGCGAGAGCATAAGGCTGCCAAGGCTACCCCAGTGGGACAAGATTCCTGATAAACAGGCAAAGGTTAGACCAGGAAGTTTATATATCTTAACGAGAATTTGAGACTTCATTCTGAAGGGCAGAGAGAGTCATTGAAGGTTAAAAGTAAAAGAACAACGGGATCAGATTTGAGTTTTATCACATGGACTCCCCAAAAGTAGGGAGGATAGACTAATGGAGGAAGAGCTGGAGAAGAGGAAACTAGCTAAGCGAGTCAAGATGATGAGAGAAGGCCATGTGAATTGTTGGCCCATCTCTAAGGAAAAGTTAAAAGTGAAAGCTTTCTAATACCACTAACAAAAATATAACAAAACAAGTAAGAAAATAATGGTATAGAGGGGACAAATAACTTCTACAATTTTCCTTAGGCATTTTTCAAATGACAATATTTCCTATATCTTTCAGAAAAAACAGTTCTTCTTTATAGCCAATTCTGACATTATATAACAACAGGTAAGACAATTATAGGTTCCAGCATTATTAACTATATGTGCATATGCACGCATACGTGAGTGTGTATCTTTCCTCATTCTAGGAAAAGATGGTACCAGCTTTAAGCCAGGTGAATTGCCCAAGAAGCGCTAGGCAAAGATTAAGTTCTCTTCTTTATAGTTTTAGTTCGTTCTCCAATTTGTGCAGGATCTTCCCCTACATCATTGAAAGAATGTGTTTGGCACCAAGGACTTGGTATCAGGCAGACAACATATTTCTTACTTTAGAAGTGCCACTGGTAGAATAAAGAGCCTGAGAACCGGAACTGCTGCCAGAAATAGCAGGGCAAATTCACCCACTTCCAAGAAGGTCAGTCAGTTTCAGAACAGGGTGCAGGCAGATTGAAGCAGATTCTTGGCACTACCACTACTGTGTCTGTTGCATAACTTACAGCTCTTAGTTCCCTTGATTGAGAGAGCACTACTGTTGACCGGGCATTTTCTGTTCCTCTCTGTTTTCCAGCCATGTCACAATAATCACTATTATCAGGTGACATTTCCTAGTGAATCAGTCTCCCTTCTAATTTTAACAGCTACCTGTTGAGAATCTGATTTTCAATGAACAGGAGCTGTCACCTGTCAGGTCTTAAATGTTTGTTAAAAATAGGAGTCCCAGACATGTAGTCATTAGGTAAGAGAAAACCACAAACAATAGGAAAAGCAAGTGACAGCAGGAGATGTTAATTACATCAGAATTCATTATTACATACCTCAGCCGAGGAAGACATGGCCGCAGTCTGTGGCAAATCATCAGGAAATAGATAGTTGTCGCCCTTAACAGAAGCAGTTCTAACTCACAGGAAACTGCATCCTTGTAGACAACCAGTTCACAGTAATAACTACAGCTATGCTCTTTTATTTATTTATTTATTTTGACCCGTTCTAGAATAGGAATTGGAAAAATAGGATGCTATCTCAGGAACGATGCATAACACAGAGGGATGCTTTGAAACGACAGCTGATTTTTCTTTGTGTTTTTTTATATTTATTTATTTTAATTAGTTTCAAGTATACAGTACATTGCTTAGACATCTATGTAGTTCATAAAATGATCCCCCCAATTGCCCCCTCCCTCCCCTGGCCCCGCACCTAGCCAACATATTAATGCTGACTGCATTCCCTCTGCCGTGCTCCCCATCCCCGTGACCATCCTTCAGCTACTAATTTGTATTTCTTTAACCCTTCACCCCATTCTCCCAGCTCCCCAACGCCCCCACTGTCCATCACCAAATTGTCCACTATATTTGTGAGTCTGTTTTTGATTAGTTTGTTCTTTTTGTTCTTTAGATTCCGTATATACATGAAATCATATGGTATTTATCTTATTTTATTTAGCACTGTACTAAACGCTCTTATGGATTACGTCACTCGATCTGAGGGAACGGGGTGAGACAAGTATTGTATCATCGCATTTTACTGATGAGGAAACTGAGGCTTAGTGAGGTCAAATAACTTGCCCCAGAACACAAGACTGGGAAATGGCTGTACCCTAGCACTGTCCTCCAGAGCCCTCTTCTTATCCACTCCCGCCCACTCACATGTCATGTTCTAGGCTGCTCCCTACCTTGGACAGGAAAATGTCCCTTTATGGACACTGAAATGGGAGCACTCTCCACCTCCCTGCTGGGCTCTCCGATTCTCATCATGCTTCGCCAGGCTGGTGGTGGCAGCTTGGTTTTCCGTCAAGAGAGTAACTTTCCAAATCACCCCAGAGTTGGGGGGTGAAGGCTGCAGTTTATTCAATGGCTCCATTCTCCCTACCTTGACCCTGTGTCACGATGTCCTGGGTAATTGCAGACGCTCAAGATGTCCAAAGGTGCAAGATTCAAGGATCCATCTGCATATGTTGATAGAAGATCACATTTTTAATTAGTAGCTTCTTCTTTTTTCACTCAATTTTTTTTTTTCAGGCCATGATGTTACTTTTCTCACACATCATGGAATATGTGCTTTTCCTTCTGAGCTGTACCCTGTATAACTCATTTCTCGGGTCTTACCCCCACAGTATTTTTCCATGAGTTCCCCTGATTTGGGGAAATTCAAACTTCCACATCCATAGAGCCTGAGGACATAGTAGGCTATCGAACTCAGTTGAACAGGAGACTTTTAAATAGCTGCCATGGGTCTATGGCCATGCCACCCTGAACGAGCCCGATTCCGTCTGATCTTGGAAGCTAAGCAGGGTCGGGCCTGGTTAGTACGTGAATGGGAGACCACCTAGGAAGAACAGGTGCTGTAGGCATTAAAAATAAAAACAAAAAAATAAGGGATTGTAAGCTAATGAGGTCCTTGCAATCTATGAGGTCAACCAAGGATTGCCTCGTCTAAAGAAAGAAAAAGGTGGAAGGAAGGAAGGAAGGGGAAGGGAGGGAGGGAAGAGGAGGGAGGGAGGGAGGGAGGGAGGAAAGGTAAAGAAAGAAATAGCTGCCATACGTAGGGGTACACATCATGCACAACGCCTGGGGACAGGGGCGTAGAGTCCTGGCTAATTGACAATCGCCCAGAAATGAACATGAAGCATCTCTGTAAAGCTGATTATTGAGTGTGTACTGAAGCCTATCTATACACCTGTGCTGAATTCTAAAGTCCAAAAACATTTCCAAAGAACTTAGAGTCTGATCGCACTCAAAACTAGAAGGAAATATATGTAATCAAGTGTTAAAATGTGCAGAATGTGGTTCAGTTGCTCAAATTCTGTTGTATAATCATGTTTCAGATTCACATACCTATGATACATAGTTAGCTACTATTTTCTTGGTTAAAAATCAGTTAAAAGTTCATAATTTTCATTGGGAAGCTATGCCATCAGTCTAAAGATATCCTCCGTCAGAATTTTCTTTCTAGCATTTAGTTTTTCCTTTTATTTTAACCTCATTTTAACCTCTCTGAAATATGTCATAAAAATGCAGTGATTATGGCCACAAAAAGTACTTTTTGTTGCAAATAAGAATCGTTTTTCTCATTACCTACTTGCTCCTTAGATGTTATTTCAAAAATGGGTTCTCTAGAACTGTGCTGGTTTGAGAATTTTACGTTTGGAATCTAGATCATGATAGCCCCCTCCCTTCCCCTGAGATGCGTCTTCTGGGAGCCCCGATGCTTCAGAAGGATTTCTGAGATCTCCTAGAGAAAACACTTCATAAACTTTACAGCCAACAACCGACTTTGAAAAAGAGACGATAAGTGCTCCTGGAAGTGGACGGGACGCAGAGGCCTTCTAAATTCCTTTTTCAGTTTGTCGCGCTGCAGATAAGTTTTTCCATGAAGCAGTCCAACTCCCCCCTGTCTGTCGTCAAGTAGAAGACCTGTTTTTTTTTTTTTTTTTTGGTTTTTTTTTTTTTTTTGGTGGTTTTTTTTTAAACAAGTAGGTAAACTTACTGGAACTTCTATCAAGTCTGGTGATTCTGTGTAAATGAGTGCAAATTTAACTTGACACCTTAATTTCTTTCTAGAAAACCATTTATATTCATAGAGCCACGGAATCCTAGCATCCAAAGGACCTTAGCAGTCATGCAGTCCGAGCACCAGTCTCCTGCTGGAATTGTTCACTTTGAAAGAAGGCTGTTTTCCAGAGCAGCTGAACTGAAGTCCCAGAGTCAGATATCTTGCATGTACCTGCCCCATCAGGGAAGTTCAGTATGAAAATCATCTCACGGGTGATTATTCTTGCTGCATAGTGTGGATAGATTCTGAGGGTTTGGTTTGGTAGTTTGTGAAAAGTAGAGTCTTGTTTTGTTTTGTTTTGTTTTGTATCTCGTACTTACAGAAAGATCTCAGTATTATTATTTTCATCTTCTGAGACTGAGACCCAGGAACTCGGTGAAGAGAGCTTGAATCCAGGCCAGTCAAGTTTCAGCGCCTAAATGCCTTCTATACTCTTTCTACCATAACCACGCTATTAGAATATGTGGACGAACCCAAGAAAAAAATAAGGGGAAAATAACTTTTAAAAAGAGAATCACATGGACTGCTAATAGGGCAAACTAGAAATTGATTAGTTGGGTCACCCAATAGCCTCAGGTGTCTATCCTTCCATATTTCTATTTTTCTTTTTCTCTATAGGAAAGTCTAGAGTTCTGAAAATTCCAGCACGTTTATTGTTTTATTATAAACCTCCCCTAAATATATGAAGATTTGAAAAATCCCTCTACCAGCCACCCATGAAATGGGATGAGTAATTTCAAACCTCAGGGCTGGAAAACAGACCAGAATGGAATAAATACATGAACGGGCTGAGGCACAACAGGAATGAAAGGCTCAAAACCCAGGAGCAGTACATGAGGGAGTTTGTCCTCGCAGGCATGTGTTCAAGAAATGGGAAGCTAAATCAAACGGATTGCTGTAAATAGGAGACTAAAGTATCTAAAAGCTGCTTGATGTAAGGTCTTGCCAGAAGGAAGCTCTCACCTGTGCAGTGAGTGACCAGGAGAATTGGGAGAGTCCTGGCTTAGACCGCAGGCAGGAGCAGGAGAGAGAAATCTGACGTCAGGATAAAGGCCTGATAAGCAAGCTCTACTGAATCACGGTGCATTGATGAAACAGGGTAGAATCTTACTGTCTTTAGTCTGTATTCCCCCATCTAGAGTGGTAGTATAGTTAAAGATTTTTTACTGTGAACTGTGATCTTGATGATGCAGAAAACGTGGAGAGGAGAAAAAAGGAAAAGAAAAGAAAGTAAGAAAGAAAACATGGGGAGGAGGGATTCCAGAGGAGGGGAAGGAGTGTACGAGAGCCACGAAAGAGAGAATCTGGTCCATGGGAGCGGCGCGCAGGGGTTACCAGCAGCGGACCAGCAGGTTTCTGTTTGGGGGGAGACTGACTTCTTCTCATCCAAGAATTCAACAGGAGGACCTTACACAAAGCGTCCGGTTTGATTTTCTATCATTCGAATTTATATTTGTTTCTCTCCTATAACAGCTGCTTCATTCGTAATTGGCACTCGCATCAGTGAGTTCAATTGAGCTCAACGGGGTTTTCCTTTTCCTTCAAATTTTATATTTTAGTGAACAGAAATGAAAGAGAATAAAAAAGTAAACATAATTAGAAACAGATATCTACATACCACCACCTACTAGAATTGGTTAATATTAACATTGGGACATAGCTCAAGATCTTCTAAAACCACAAAAAATAAAGTTGAAGTTCCTTGGTTCCCTGCCCAAGGCCATTGTCCCCTCTCCTTCTCCAGAGGTAACCTCTGTCATGAATTTAGCAAGCATCTTTTCCCAAGGTTTTACACCTGTACCATCTATAAACACACAGCTACCTCATAGAATATTGTTTTGATACTTTAAAAATGTTACAGGCATCATATCATAGATATTAATCTACGATTTGCTATTTTTCAATAAATATGTTTGAGATCTGGCATTCAACGTTTTACAGATTCTCTATGACCACTACTTTAGAGAACTATTAACAAACAAACAGGATGGTTCCCATAGGAAAAATGTTCCTATTAGAAAATGAAAGATTAAAGTGTTGGTATTATGGGCAAAAGAAAGACATGAAAAGCATTCAACTGCACTTCCAGAGGTATCGTGAGGATCTCTGATGTATCAAATTAAAAAGCACATCATTTCAAAAATATTGCAATGAGTACCAATCAGCTTAGACACTTTTGTTTTTATTTCACGGAGCTATTTCATTCAAATGAAAGTGCTTTGAAGATGAAAGCACATTTCCCCCCAAGAATTAAATTATTCTGTCCCTCGTTTCACAAAGTTCATTAATGCAGAAAAAAGTAAATACTTATGTTCTTCCCTTTTTATAGAGTTTCAGCTTACTTATGTTAGAGTTTGCTTCAATTTTCTATCCTTATTTCTTGTCACAGTTTGTAATTTCCCTACACTGAGAGATAGTCTTTTTTCATCCCTTAAATTATGCAGAGTAGTAGTCTGGAGGGAGGGCTATTCAGCCTTGTGTGTGTGTGTGTGTGTGTGTGTGTGTGTGTGTGTGTGTGTGTGTGTGTGTGTTTTTCTCTCAAGATTTCATTGCAAGGCAATATTTTTTAAAAGACCTCATGCTGGTGAATGGAAGTTGACACAATAGAGCATAACAACTTTTTTGGAGTCTGAAGGTCTCTGATGTAAATACCCAAGTTTGTTTTTAAAGGGTTTTCATAATCCATTGTATAAACATACATATTTACATAATTTCCAAAACATGTACTTTGAAGCCACAATCCTTCCAGCCTTATCTATTAGTAACTAGTAAATGTGGAATCTGCAAGCTCGGATTCCAACATGTCATTTTGTCATTTTCAAATTTTGTGAGAGTTGGAACTCAGAGGAGAGACTTACCCCATCTCGCTTCAAGAAAACATTTTCAGCGCAACATCCACTTTGGAGGAAAGAAGGCTCCCGTGTTTTGATAAACTTGACCTCTGTGGAATTATACCAGAGGGAAGAGAAATGAAATAAATGTTTATAGGCATTGAACTTTAAATTGTACTTCTAGGTAACATTCTGCTATTCTTTCTGTGATCTACTTTGTATTTTGCCCCCTAACTTCTGACCAAGGCCAAGGGGGTTTCAGTGGAAGTCAGAAAAGATAACATACACTGCCCATTGGAAATATGGAGGGTCTTTCCTGTGTTTGGTTTCTTGTGGGCTTGATCTACCCTGGCTTGGAGTAGAGGAGCTTCAGAGGAGTGTGGAGAGGGAGAGGGCTGATAATAGTTTCAGCTGAGTTTTGCTTATCCTTGGCTTGCAGGGGAAAGCACCGAATGTAACCTACCTGGGTATTTCCAGCCTCAGATACACACCTGTGGCTGAAACCAAAGGTCAAACACAGCCAGAAGTACTTTGGACCAAGTCCTCTTGTAGATCTTGACTAGATCTTTCTCTGGTCCTCTTTAAGTTTCTCCTGAAAAGAATCCTTTTCAGTTTTCTGCTTTAACACTGTAGGTTGCTGGTTGGCATCTTCTAGGCTTTCCAATACAATAGAAGGGTCTTCTCTTGACCTTTGGAGAACTTCTATTTTTTCCTATATTGAAATTTTTTGTACGTTATTTTTTTATTATAACTCCTCTTATTGCAGTTTGTTTTTTCTGCATTTTCATCTTTCAAGAATAAAACAGAGAACAGTTAGGATAAGGGGAAGAGATTCAAACAAGGGGACCAGATGCCATTAGTCCCCCAGTGAGCTTTGCTTCACTCAGCCCTTCTCGCCTGTCAATGGATCTCTCATTTCAGTCTGGAATGGCCCCCTTGACCTTGAAGACAGCCTTCTGGGAGAAATTTTTAGTCTCACACCTAAAATCATTATTCTTGGCAGCTCAGTAGGGGATACAGGCTAAAATATTCCCTCTGGGAAACTGTGAGCCCAACCCTAAAGATGGTTTAGTGGGGCCCGAAACATACTCTCTTATCTCAAGATGAGTAAGCTTACCAATTAAAATTCTTGATTTCTCTTCTGCATAACTTTCTCACACTGAGGTGATTGAGAGGAATGCTGGATAGTCTTCTGTCCCCCTAGATTCGCTTTCTATTCTTCTTTTATCCAAATTTTAAACACTCAATGTAAGCAAAAGTATATTCTTAAACCAGAGAAGGAGTGGACCACCCAGTGCTCATCATTATCATTATCATCATCATCATCATCATCATCACCAAACGCTAATTAAACACCTGTTCTTTGCAGGACCCCTACAATACAAAGTGTAAGGAGCAGTTCCTGCCCCAGAGGTTTCTCTAAAACCTGTGACTACAGGACATGCATATATTTGCATAAAATTTAAAAATATAAATGAGTTTAAGGAGCATGCTATGGGAAGTGTCTGCCCAACGATGCACACAACAAATACCGCAGGAGTTCAGGAAAGGGAGGGAAGACTGTAGCCTGGAGTATTTTTTAAATGATCTCAGTAAAGAGGTGGGAAATGGCGGGATTGAGATTGAGAGGAGGGCATTCATTCTTCCAAGGAGAAGTGTGTGAACAGAGAAATAGACAGGAAAAAGCCAGACCTGTCCGAGGTTAGTTAATGGGCCAGAGCTTGGCTCAAGGTTTGTTTTACCTTCAGGGCAAGGACTGCCTTCTTTTATATGTATATACTGTCCGGGCCATTTGGTGCACCCAGTGAATATTAAATCACAGCGTGGGCCTTTGCTATGGAAACAAAATTTGACTGTTTGTCTTCCAGCCGGTTTACTAAGAACAGTGTGAGTTTTTAGCTTGGAAAAGGTTGAGAACTGTATTTTTTTTTAGCTTACTTTATTCTGATAACACTGGCACAATTTTTTCATGTTTTAAAATTAATATGAACAGAAGTTCGTACGTATTACATACAGGAAAATGCACCCTTTTTAGCAGACAGTCCCGCGAATTTTGACAAATGCAAGCAGCCATGTAACCACAACCACAATCAAAGTATCAGAGTTTTATCACCTAAAAAATTTCCCCTGTGCCCTTCGTAGGCAACCTTTCTCCCTCACTTCTAGTTTCTGGTAAGAGGAATCTGTTTTCTGTCCCTACAATTTAGCCTTTCTCAGGATGTCATATAAATGAGATCACGCATCCTATAGTTCTTGAGCCTGGTTTCTTTCATACAGCATAATGTATTTGAGAATCACTACCATGTTGTTGCGTGTATCAGTAGTTCACTATTTTTAGTTGCTGAATAGTATTCCATTATATAGATGTACCAGAGAGGGCATTCATCCACACAAAACCTGAGGGACATTTGGGTTCTTTCTATTATTTTGGCAGTTACACATACAAGTTTTTGTGCGAACACTAGTTTTCATTTCACTTGCATAAATACTTGTGAGCAGTACCGCTGGGTCCTAGAATTGGTGTATGTGTAGTTTTAGAAGAAACTGCCGATCTGTTTTCCAAGTTGGCTGAACTATTTTGCATTTCCACCAGCCACGTATGACTTCCAGTTCTCTGCATTTTTGTCAGCACTCAGTGTTGTCATTTTTTTTTTTTTTAACGCAGCCATATCTCGCTATAGCTGTAGTTTGCATTTCTCTAACGACTAATGATGTCAAGCATCTTGTCATCACACTGGTAAGTTTTTAATTCTACCACAACTCTAGGTGACCATCCCACGACAGCAGTGGTGCTCAACCAAGGGCAATTTTGCCCCTCAGGGGACGTTTGGCAATGTCTGGAAACGCTTTCAGTTGCCACAACTGGGGACGTGTTACTAACATCTAGAGGGGAGAGGCCAGGGATGCTGCTAAACATCCTACGATGCACAGGATAAAGCCCCAACACCATTATCTATCTCAAAATGTCAGTAGCACCAAGGCTGAGAAACTCTGCACTAGGGGATTGTCAGAAGGATTCAAACATAGGCCACCCTGGAGATTATTGGGGCTCTTTATGCTATATTACATTTATACTAAATAAAAATGGACTTAGCAAACAATTTTTGATTGGTCTTGAACCTTTTTTCAACTGCCAGCATGCCCTAGGGGTCATAGATTCCTGGCCCTCAGCTCGTTAGTTCCCATGAAAAGCTCTCCCTCAGGTTTAGACGCACAGTCTTGCTAACTTATGTACTTGGCCTTCCTGTGACCTGAATAAATGTCAAATCACTGAGGTTTTCCTTTGCAACCGAGTACATTTTAGTGGTGAGAGTTTGTATTATCAAACTTTGGCCCAAAGTAAGTTATGTTTGCATCATAAATCCTTGACAATGATTACAGTTTATGACCAAAAAGGCAAGTCACTTACTCTCTCTGCATCTCAGTTGCTCTACTGTGAAATAAAAAAATCCAGGAGAAGCTCATTGCTGAGGCCCCTTCCATTTCTCCAGGGCTTTGATTCTTACCGAGACAAGTGGGTGCTACTGAAATCCAGCAGTACAATGAAATCGGTCATGTGCCATTTGTTGGCACCATAGGTATACATTTACTTGAGAACTCTTGCCTCCAATCACCCAAAAGGAAATTTTTAAAAGATAATTAACAGATAAGCAAGACCACATGAGTTGTCTAGCAAGAGTTTGGCTTCCTTTAAATAATCCTTCTAGATGCCACTCATTTTTAGATTTGGGGTTTTATTTAAGTTCAAAAGTAGAGCCATTTCCAGCCCATGTTTGTGTCCCAGAAATTTATCTTCAGGGGGGTATAGAAAGAGCAGGGACACAGAAAGGCCAGAGCCCACCGACTTGCTGTAGCCAAACACTGCTGTGAAACCTTATATCACGTTTGTTACCACTAACGCAAACTAATAATTTTACTCAACAAGTACTTAATGTGTGTCAACTCCATTCTCAGCACTGTGCCAGAAACTTAGGTAGACACCAAAAAAGATTGAGATATGGCACCTTTCTTTCCGGAATCTGCCTTGACTGGGGCAAGACCCAGACATCACCCCCAAATCATTAGTTAGCCATACAAAGCACAAACTGTCAGCATCTCGGAGGCTTGTTTTCCCAGAGCTGACACCTGTGTCTAATAGGCCCTTTGGAAATTTTTCACTGATGAAATGATGGAGCACCACGCAGTATTTGATGGAGCACCAAGCAGTGTTTCTCAAACTACCTGTGATTAAGGACCATTTTTTACGTTTTCAGAGCACTAGAGACCAATGCATTGGTAAAACACAATAAAAATGTGCTTGCCGTCATAACAATGCCAAGTCGTTATGCAAGTTTTTAAAGGCTTTATCTTAATTTCTGTGGTTATCTCATTGTAGAGCCTTAAGCTAGCAAACACAAAACAAAAACAAAAACAAAAACAAAAAAAACGCCACAGACCTCACTTTGACAATAAGAGAAAAAGACAAAAGAGGCTACATTGTGCCTTATGTGATCAAAGGTGTGTGAAGCCACAATTCGCACTGATGTCACCCACTAAGTCAAGTTTTGGTTGGTTGGTTGGTTTGTTTTTGTGTCCTTTAATCCTCCTTCACTCAAATGTGTTTTCTGTTCAGGCAATGAATGACAGAAGAACCGAAGGGCAGAAAAGAAAGAAAGGCAGAGGTGGGGTTCTGGGGTGACTGATTTCCACTCAAAAAGAAATGACAAAGAGGTGTTCCCGGTGGCCCACCCAGGCTCTCCCACACCTCAATTCATTTGGGCCACCTTGAAGTCACTTAGTTTATGAACTCAGTGTAACCACGCCACTGTGAGCTGAGATTTGTAGACTGTAGCTTCTCACGCCTCTCCGATTAGTCACTGGGCAGTACCCATCATATAACATCACGGTCAGGCCACTCTCCGAAGACATTCCAGCCACTGACCTACAACCTAATGGTTCTCTAATTAGTGTTTCTAGCTCACTGAAGCATCCACTTCCAGTGATCAAAGACTCCTCTGCTCCCCTTCCATCTCACCCATGGCCTCTGCCAGCTGCAGTCACCATAAGGTGGTCATGACTTTCCTTCCCTTTCGGTCTGGCCAACCGCAAACCAGTGACCTAAGGAGGACTCACCACCTCCCAGCATCAGCCCGGGGGCATTCAGCTCTCTGTGGAAAGCATTTTATTTTAAGAACCAGAGCAAACTGTCATTGTAATAACTCTTCTAGAGCTCAGGATGAAACTCTATCATGAAACAAAGAGCCTGCTGAAAAGAACAGGGATAAAAGGTCAGTATTCTTAACTTTAGGGCCGGCCAGGTTTGGATTAGGCCATCTCCAGCCAATTGCTGAGAAAAAAAAAATGACATGGGAAAACGCCTCTGTCTCAGTATTTTTGTAGATGGTGCTGAATCCCTTGCAAGACATGGTAACAGAAAAAAACACTCCACGGAGGGAGCCATTATTGAAACTGTTCTCGTGCAAGTCTGCAACAAAGAAACATTCGTCAGATTTAGGTCATCGGATGCAGTGTTTGGAGTGATCATGTCAGCATCGCATTTTTTTAATTACTCATGAAGGCAATCAATTAATTTGACCCAGAAACAAAGTTGTCCTACAAGGGACTAAACTCCGTGCTTCCTGACACTTTGGCATAAAACTCTGAGTAAACGATATTAAAGTTGAATGACATTATTTTGAGAAACCGTTACTGGAGTTGCTTCTCAGCTGTTCTTCCCACCTTCACTCTCTCCCAACTTCATCTACCCTGCATATGAAATCAATCTTCCTAAAATACTTCTCTCATATCCCTGTTTTGCTCACGAATCTATAGTGGCAGCCAATAATTTATCTCAAAGAGTCAGTGCCTTGTAGAGGAAAGGAATCCCAACCATTTCATCTAGTCTCCTTATTTGCAAAGTGGTGAAGTAAAGGTCCAGAAAAGGTGATTTACTCATGGTCACTCAGCTAGTGATAGTGATTGGCAGAAAGAAGAACTAGAGCTTCAAATGCAGGGCATAGTTGTACTTTTTTTTTTGCCTTAATTCCTCTGATAAACTTTCAAAGCACAATTTGACCCCACATTCCTGTCGAGCATTGTTTCTCAGCCCGAGTTCCCAGCTCCGCTTCACTGCTGTGCACAAACCTCCCCCTTTGCTTAGGCTGGACCTTCAGCCAGAAGGTCCCATCCCTTCCTCCCCATGCTCATCCCACAACAATTGCCCGTGAAGCCCAGCCCAAGGACTCTACGGCTTCTTTCCCAGCTCCTCTCATAATCGGCCATACTTCATGGTTTAGCACTCGATCACATGCTGTTTTGTTCATTAAGTGTTTCTTGGGTCTTTTCTTCTTGATTAGCATCATACAGTCATAAGAAATTAGTGGTGGCCTAGAAATGTACCTAGAAATCATCCAGTTTGACTCCATACCTGTATTACATTTTTTACCAGCTCTCCCAAAACACCACCAAGAAAAAGAAAATTAATATTTGTCTCTAAATCACCTATTCCAAATTAGAGGACTCTTATTTGTCAGAAAGGCCTTCCTTACACTGCGATAAAAATCTCCCTCCTACCAGTCTCCGTCAAAATTCATCCTATGTCTATTCCCCAGCGTGACACAAAATAAATCGAATCCCTCTTCTATGTAGCTTCATTTCAGATATTTAAAGACAATATTTATGCATCCTCCCCTCTCTTGGCTCCTTCCCTTCCCCAGGATCTCACTCCTAGTCCAAATAATCCTGTTCATTCCATTCTGCTCACGATGCATGCTGCCCACCACGCTCTTAAATTATGGCCAAAAATATTTGAACACAACACCAGAAAATCAAGCATCAGAAAATAGTCTGCTAAAGGCCAAATAGAGTGGCCCAATCACCTCCCTTATTCTAAGTACCATACTTCTACTAATGTGTCCTATAACCTCAATAGCTTTCTGAAGGGCATATCACATTGTAAATCCAAGACGAGTTTGTTAAAACCAAGATTTATCATCAGGGCACGTCTTCCCTCTTTATTATATGTGCAAGTTAAATTTTAAGAGTTTTGCAGAATGTTGCATTTATTCTTGTTAAAATAATCCCTTCTTTCACTGAACAAGTCATATTGAATTCCTTAGCACCCTGTGAGAAACAGAGGAGAATTAGACATTAGTCTTTCATCAGAAAGTGCTATAGTAAGTCAGTCAAGACAGCCACAGATAACTTAAGATAAATATTAATGTGATTTTAATGAATTTCAGTTATGGAACCATGGAAGTTCAGAGAAGTAGAAATTGCTTTCATCCAGAGAGAGAATAGAAGACTTTATGAAGAAAAGGTAGGGTTTGAATATACTGAGGTAATGGGGAAGGAAATTGTCTGTGACTGAAACAGGTTGGACAACGATACAGAGCAAAGTGATTAAAAAAAAAAAAGCTCAGAGGTTAGAAGTAGAAACCATGTTTCATAAATACCTGTGATTCCAGACCAGTCTCATAAGGTTCTTCCTGGCTTTCCTCCAGTCCACATTTACACATCCCTCCCTCCGCAGTGAGGATGCTGGCTCTCAAAATATTGACACATTTACTCATTTGTTTGGTTCGACAACACGCATTACCACACCCATGTCATTACACAAACTTACTAAAAAGAGTTCAAGATTCGTTAGCAGTTCTTTTTCATTTTCTCCTGGACCGAGAGTATATAGTCAAAGTGCTATGTTTAAAAATTACTAGAATTTAGTTCGCCCCCTTCCCCCACCCCTATTCGGCATGGTGGTGTTTATTCCTTTAAATACAGTTAGGTTCATTTGCTTCTATTTACATTCAGTTTCAGTTTTCTTTCTCTTGTCTTTCTTGATTTGACTTTATTTTTCTAATATATAAATATGTAGAACACTTGTGTGCTTGACCAGAAACTTTATTTTATACTTCTTTAGAGCCTTATTACACCTAGCCAACTGGATCATTCATAATAGGCAGTTGCTATTTGATTGACGCATTGCTAAAGAAATAGATAGAGATGTAATAAGTTGTTTATGACAATCAGAGATGCTCATTATTGATGGGGGTCTTACATTGGACCTCCAGAGATCCTGTAAGTCAAGACTTTGATGTCCAATCGTGGCAAAGTCTGATGCGTCCAAAAAGTCTCAAGTTCACCGAGGTCATACACTCAGACAGCAGCCCTGGGACGCCCCCAAAGAAGCACCCCATCTGGGATGCCATTCGGTGGGACCCTGGTGAAACCTGTCCTGGGGCATTGTCTTTGATGGGGCAGTAGCTGCTGGAAGATTTTTAGAAGCAGCACCTGCATAATAAAACACTTCGGATGACTGCTGCTTCTTCCGCTGTGGGCAAGGCTACAGGAAAGAAGAAAAAGTTAACCTTCCTTAGAAGTTAAGACAGATCTGTGCATGCACTGCATTTCTTAGGTGCAAATGGGGCACCCATTTTTCAGAAACCTAGCAACTGAAATGCAGCCGGGTTGACCTCTCCATGGAGAAGAGATAAGAAAGTTATGAGTCATGAGATAATTCATTCTGAGAAAAGGGGTCTGGTTAATGTAGAGTCTGTTTGTTTCATTTTAAGATTATACTTATCAATCATTATAAAAGTAATCATTAAGAAATTATTTAAATAAATGACTAGAACATGCAAACAGAGGGCCGTAAGACGAACAACTTGTTTGAGACTTACCTAAGACTGCACTTAAAGTTACAAAGCTCGTTTTACTCCCATGAAATTCAGTTGTAGTTCTATCCATTAAGCATGATTTTCCTCCTTTCCTCTTCATGGAAAGGGAGGGAAATATGTACAAGTTCATTGGTAGCATCTAGGAATATGCTTTGCCAAGCGCCTTATACCAGCACCACCTGGCGTGTTCCCAGGAGGGTACCAGTCCCGTAGCCTGGGGGCCCCTGTGACATGAACTCTCTGATAGTTCAGCTGGCACGCTGGCTTCTCCCTAAAGCCCTCGAACTACCTAATTGGAGAAGAAAGTGCAAAGAGGGAACCGGATCGACTTCTCCCCTTCAAATGCTGAAAACATACTTCTGATCTCCTGATGCAATTAGAGAGAAAACAGAACTCATCAACATCATCCAGGGTTGCCTAAACCTGGTGATATAAGACAAGATATCCAATCTAGAGATACACTTGAGGGTTAGGAGATTAAATGCCTAACCCTAACTATTCCACACTATATTTCATTCTCTTATTCTATACCTCCTTAAATAAAAGCCTTTGGAATATTCATTTATGTACAGGGGCTAGATATAAATGTAACGAGACACTCGACATGTATATCAGTTATAGATCGTCACATTATAAACCACCTGAAATTTAGTGGCTTGAAACAACCACCATTTTATTTGCTCAGGATTCTATGGGTCAGCAGTTTGGGGTGGGCTTAGCTAGTGGTTTTTCTGTGGGTCTTGCCTAGAATCGCTCATGCCGCTGAAGCCACCTATCTGACAGGTCAGCTGGGGCTGGGTGATCTAATATGGCCTCACATGCGTGCATGGAAGGTGGTGTCGGCTGTCAGCTGAACCCCGTGTCTCTAACAAGCGAGCCTGCATTTCTTCATATGGAGACAACATTCTGAAAGGGGAAGCCTTAATACACAAATATTTTTCAAGCTTCTTGTACCATGTTTGCTGATAAGTCATTGGCCAAAGCAAGTCACACGGCCAAACCCAGAGTCTCCGTAGGAGGGGACTACTCGTGTTCATGAAGGACATTGCTATGGGGACCTACCACACATGGTCTTGTAAGGAGAGAGGTTAGACACATTAAAGTCAAAACCACAGTACAAGGCTCGCTTGGGCTTCTCAAGGCTTCCTGCCGGAACTCTTTCTCCAGCCCACTCTCTCTCTGTTCTCGCCAGTCTGGCTCCTTCTTTCCAATTATGTGCCATTCACATAAGGCTCTGACAGACCCAGGGGTCTAACAAAGAGACCTAGTCTCCCAGCCTCTGAGCCGAACACCTCATTTGTTCCTGGCCAGCAATCCCTTACTATTCGTTTGTTTTGTTTTTATTTTAACTAGCTTAAAATATAAAAACTTAAAACATGTACCTGGTTAAAAAAAAAAATCTAAATACTTCATAAGAATATAATAGTTCTTCAACTTAGAAAAAAAAGTAATTTCTTCAACTCTACCTACAGAATCTTCTAGATTTTTCTTCTGAAGACATTCCTGCATTATCTGAGCTCCCAAGTCCTTTTCATTTCTCACTCCAAACTTCAAAGCTACAGGAATTCTCTGGGTCTGCAAAAGCAGGCGAAGATCAAATGGGCAGTCAAGAGGGTGTTTTAAGGCGTTACTTGGGGAGTGTCATAGAGTCCAGGTCCCTGCCGCCTGGGGATACACCTTCATCTCAAATTCCACTTAGGGATTTATTTTCCCCACCCAATAACGCGGAGTTAGCTCATTGCACTGGCATAAGATATGCACTCTATAAAGAGCTAAAACACTGCACCCAGAGCAGGCAGACACAGGACAGAATGCCAAGAGCACACACACAGGCAGAGGCTAAGGGGACAGGCATGCAGACAGGGCACCTGCCCTGGCGAGGAGACTATACTTAAGAAGAACTGTTAACATGGGCATTGATGAAAACTGAGACTAGTCATGACAACTCTGGCTGTCATACCAGCATGGGACCTGCAGAGATATGTAGCCATGCCCGGACACAGGCAGAAGAGGCACCCGGACCAGAGCAAAACGTGCACCGTTTTCTCGGTCACGCTAACCCGAGGGTTTTCACCACCTCCCCTGTGCTCAGGAAATATTACTATAATTATCATCGACATCAGAAGGGCAGGTTATATATGAACAGGAAGTGCATATGCACAATATAAATTATTCTTCAATTAATTGTAGTAATTTTCATCCGATCTTTTTTATCATCCTCCTAAAGCCCCCGGATTAGAAAACTCTTGCAAGTCTTGTTAAGAGGAAAATGTATGGGCTATGCAGACACTTTCCAGCTATTGCTGTCGAGAGCGGGCCCAGAGCAGGCCGGGCCCTAGAGAGCCTCACTCTTGGCTGAATTCTGCTTTCATAAGCTTATTTCCGCCTTTTCTCGGGACACGGCGTACTTCCTCGTGAGGTCTGCGTTCATCCCTTCCAGGAAGATCCTCATTTCTCCTGAACTACGGAAGTTCAGGGTATCTTTTCCCCACCCCTTTTTGCTTCCATTCCACCTTCTCCTGTTCCCCACTCCCTTTTTGAAATAATATTTATTGTTATTCAACTTGCCCCATAATCTCTTTGTTACTTTTCCTCTGGGTTCTGGGAGAATTTCTCCATCTCATCCCTCCCTTCCCTGATTTCCATGTCGGTGGTACCCAATGCCTCCGCTGGGGTTTGCGATTTGCCAATCACGTTCTTCATCTCCGCGCCGCTTCCCCTGCTCTCAGCCGTCTGCTTCCTCGAGCTTGTTTTCACTGTTTCCCCAGCTCAGTGTCCTCTGGGGTCTTATTGAGAACACAAATCAGAACTTTTTTTTGCACTGAGTTGATTTCGTAGTTGATTCCGCATATTCACTGGAGTCCTCTGATGGGCTCCCTTCTGTAGAACTGTGAAGTCCTCTGTGTCTTGTGCATTCTGTCTGAGCCGAGTTTCTCAGATGAGCTCTTGGGAGCTGAGGTGCGATCTGTCAAAATGATGGAGCCACCTGTTTGAGTTTTTCACACAAGGAAATTCACCCTAGTTTCACTTTGCTAGGTCAGAGGTCCTGCAGCTTTGGCAGAGAGCATGGTGGGGGTTGGGAAGAAAAGGAGGGACAAAGGCAGTGCCACAGGCCCTTCCTTGGGCAGAGGGCTTTCTCTCTTGCCATTGTCTTCTGAGCAAGCAAACCCGGGTTCCCTAACTCTGCCTGGCACTGTTATCCATTCCACATACTAGCACTGGACAAAACTGCTCCTTAAAGATTCTGGAAAGCTGGCAGAATCTCAGTGTTTTTCTCCTTCCCTTGCCTGCCCCCACCATCCTGCATGCATTCACCTGTCTAGTCCTAACCCTCAAACTCGGTGGATATTGGTGAGGGTCTAAGCCCCTTTCATTTCCCAGATAAGCAGTTCCTTTACATATATGTGCAATATGATGGGGGAAGTCATATTTACCAGAATTTCTTAGAGAGGAATTTCTGTGTCTACAGCTCAGAGAGAGAGAGCTGTATTTGGGAGAAATAATTTGACAAGCTGCTTCACAGAGTAGATGAGACTCCAAAAGCATAACCCTTTGCTAAAGGCAATTGTTTAACTATGGACCAAGAGACAGGGAGAGGAATTTGTTAGAAATAGAGAGAAAGAGAGAGAGAGAGAGAAGAAAGGGAAGTCATAGAGATGGCAAGAACCCATGCATAGTGTCATATCACCAGACTAGTGACCTTTACCTCTTCAGTTAAGGCAGAGTTTCTCAATGTCAACATTAGTGACATTTGGGACCAAATAATTGTGTCATGAGGGGCTACCTTATGTACTATGTCATCCCAGGCCTCTACTTACTAGATGCCACTAGCAATTCTTCTTCGGTTGTTATAACCAAAACTGTCTCCAGATGCTGCCAAATGTCCCCTGGGAGGCAAAATTGCCCCGGTAGAGAACCGCTGAGTTAAGACAACTGAACTCATGAAATGATTGGTCTGAGTGAATTTTTTGTGCAAAGCATTGAAGGGTTTAAGTTTCTGTCCAGGCTGATTTGGGCCAAGCAGGGGCAGTATGAGGGACAGCGAAACCAGAGGCAGAAGGGATCGTGAGAATATAAGCCTCAGGAATGTGCAGATATGGTGCGTCTGGCTTTGATGTTTTACAGGCTGTGGTCTCTGGGGACAGGGAGTTTGCCTGAGTCTGCATCGTAGTCAGTCCCGGATCAAGTCCTCCCTTCCTTAAATCTGCTCCGGTCTGAGCTGTAGACACAGAAATTCCTCGTGTTGCTGGCACGTGGCGGTCAGTCTTCCTTCGTTTCCAGCTCTAACTCAGGCTGCTCCCCTTTCTTTAGTGAGAATCTGGGAGAGAACTAGATGTCATCCTGCCCAGAAGGTGCGCTGTTAACCACGTCTCCACACCAGTTTTGCGTCTCCTCCTGGTGTTCATGTTGACACGAATGTCTGACTCAGTAAGACGGGCATCACTGACAGCCACGTTGTAGGACCTCAGGACAGTTTTTTCAGCTTCAAGTGAAGCAATGTCTTTTTGGTGGCTTCCTTCAAGATAGACGTGGCCTGAAAACTTGTGTGGCCAACTGCTTGCCCTTTATGTGAGTGCATGCATGTGCATGCGTGATCACGCCCGCATCTAAGGTGATCAGTGCTTAACTCCTAGGGATTCAGGGCTTCTGTCTACGTCCTCCAGCCTCTGTGATAGCCTCCCTCGGGAGCATTTGAATGGTTTATTCTGCAGGGTGCCTCCTACTTTTCTTCAGCAAGCGCCCCACTCAGAATTTTCTGAAATCACTTCCTTCTCTCCTCTTCTGCTGGATTTTTATTCTCTACCAGTTTCCTAAGCCCTCATGGTGGGTAAACTGTTAATTCAAATCAAATCAGCAAATACATATTGAGGGGTTGGAATAGAATGCTGAGGACATGAAAACCGTGGCTCCATCATTTTTTGAGCATTTACGTGTGCTCTCCAAAACTTTAGGGAATTAATCAAACAGTAGAAGCCCACTTTAAAGATTAAAAAACTGAGGTTCGGAGAGGTTAAGTAACTTGCCTATCGTCACAATGTCAGCGACTGATCTGACTGCAACCCTTTCTCTTTACAATATAAAATGACGTAAAAGAGGAGAGTATCGGTTATAATTTTGAGCTTTTCGGACACGGATAGCATACATTTATGGAAAACGAATTTGCTTTAAAAAATGGGGTTGTTATTTTCAAAATTCTAGCCTTCGGCTAGATTCTTAAAGGTGGAGTTTGGGGTCAAAGGTAATGAACATATTTTCAAGGTTCATGGTACCTATTGCCAAGTCCTTTCTTTTAAACTCTTTGCCCTTTTGACAGGTGAAAATATGCTATCTTTTCATTTTATGGAACATTCTTTCTTTATCTCTAAGGTTAAACATTCTTTTGCATTTATTGGTAGGTTTCTGCACTTTTATTCATGTCTTTTATCTATTTTTCTGGTGCGCTTTTAAAAAATATTTTATAAGTTTTGCTTGTAAAATAAGGATATTGACTACCACAGTGTTAAAATATTTTTGATAGTTTATCATTTGCCTTTTTATTGTTTAGTGTTCCTTTAAATGCATAAGAATTTCTTTTATTTCATTTAAAAATCTCATTCTTTTTCATAACAATTTATTCTGATGTGGTACTTAGGAAGTGCTTAATTTTTAATTTTCTTCTGCTTTTAAAATGTTTTGTGTTTTACTTCTATGCTAATCCATCAGTAATATGTTTCAACATGTCAGGTGAGATTGTATTTTCGGTCTTCTACAAATAACCAATGAATGTTTCCGACATTTTTTGAATAATCCAATTCTGCCCTCATTGGTTCCTTTATGATCTATTAAGTACTTAAATATCTGTGACCTCTCTAGGTTAACTGTTCAGTTCTGTCTATCCATTTACCAATTCTTATGCCCAGAGCATACTGTTTGAAAGTAGCTTTCTGATCTCCTTTAATATTTAAGGCTCTTTCCTCTCCCCATTACCCCTTCCCAAAACCTTCTTGGCTCTGTTGCATGTGTATTTTTCCAAATGAAGTTTAATCATTATGTCCTTTTTTTAAAGAGAGGCAAAATCTCACTGTTATATCCATGAAGTTGGTTGGGTTAGTTTCTTGCCATTCTCCCAAAATCCGTTTCAGGGCCTTTTAGCTCCCTTTGTCTTTGCCTAGAATTCCCTCCCCTCCCCACCCCACCTCCTCTCCTGTGTAACTCTGGCCACTGGTTCAAGCTCTCGGTTGTTCATCTGTCTGTCCCATGTCACCCTCTCCCTGCTGCCACCCTATTTAAACTGTGACTCTTATTCTAATCGTCTGCCCAGCAGTCCTCTTTCTAGCAAAAGGTGTTGAATGAAAGAAAAGGCAGAAATAGAGCCAGGTAGAGGTGAATGTAAAAAATGAGCTTCGGCCTTGATCTTGAGGCAGCCTCAGGAGACTTAGCTGGGCCTTCCTAGACTCAGAACATAATCTCCACGGTCTCTTCAAAAAGACTTCATCAAATCCATGCCTCGCTTTGACCTTCTGCGGAACTGCTGTAGCACAGCCCACATGGAAGGGATATTATGAGATGATTTCTGTTAAGGACCCAAGTCAAAGACTTATGGAACTGAATTTTAATTTCAGAAGCACAAAGTGTGAATAAGCATTACCATGCTTTAATGCTCTAAATTTGTTGTTAAATTCTTTGCTTCTCTACGAGTCAGAAGCCCAATAAACAACTTATACAGTGATCCAATAACTACTTTGACTGTCATTTCAGATATTCTGTATGAGTCATAGCCTATCTACAGAGTCCAACCACAGAAGTACTTTCTGACTAAAGCCTTAAACCTGAAAATGCATAACTTTCAGAGTCATGGGAAGCAGTTTGGAAAATAAGGATGTTTTCGGAGACATCTGGAGATGTCCGCAGGCAGCATCTTTCTATTTGGTGGGCATGAACACTGAGGTGGGGGCTCAATACTTGTTTTCATATCTGTCCTTATGCAGCTTCCAATTTTAAAGGTGTAGGGAAGGTCTTGCTCTTGAAATATAAATGGAGCCATATCCCTCTCTAATTACACTCTCAACCAAAGATGCTTAATTTGTCGTGGGTAAACAATCACCACCCCTTCTAAATCTGCGCTCACACCCTGCATTACAAAATAAGTGGTAGGATGGTCCCTTGTACGTGTGTAGGCGTGTTAAATTTTCAAATCTGTACCAAGATTTTGTGAGCAGGCTACCCCATGCTCTGGCCCTATATATAGGCAGATGAGCAGGCCACTGCCTGAGTGGTAGGATTGAGAACGTAGTTTACATTTATCGCCTAAGCCCACACGCCCACATCCAACTGTCACAGAGCCTGAAATTCCTACCATTAGAGTTGCTACTTTTGGTCGAGGCAGAGGGCTTCAAGAAAACCCTTGTTCAAATATAAATATAATAGGCAAGAATTGTTCCATGACATCAGTTGCAAGTAGCATCACATTTCGTTATTTTTCTATGGCAAGTAAAAACGGGTCGGGTGGCTTATAAAGAATAGAATAGGGGAATGGAAATAGCATCTTTACGGTGGTGAAACCTGGCAGACACCACCTTCACCTAGGGACGAGGGCTGCCACGATCAGTGACGTCATGTGGGTGTCACGTACCCTGGTGTGAGGCGATGAGAAAGGCACTTCACCCTTGTGGTATTCTTCCCCAGATCCCATATCCCTGGCCTAATCATGAGGAAAAATACCTGTCGAACCTTTAAAAGACTGTCAAGGTCATGAAAATGAAGGAAGACTGAGAAACCATCATGAACCAGAGGAGACTGGGGAGACGTGATGATTAAATGCAACGTGGTACCCTGGGTTGGATCCTGGAACAGAAAGAGGACATTTGTGGAAAAACTGGTGACATCTAAATAAAGTCTGAAGTTTAGTTAATGTAATGTACTAATGATGGTTTCTGAATTTTGACAAATGAACCAAGGAAATGTAACATGTTCACAACAGGGTAAATCGGGTAAGGAGTGGACATGTATTCTCTGATTTATCTAAAATTAGTCCACAATAAAGTTAAGGGTCAGGAAGAAGTCTAATATCCATGTTATTCTTTGGGGCTTCCGCCCGCACTCTTGCGCTACACAGGACCTGGGAACTTAGAAGTGTCCTGAAAAATTCTCTAAGTCTGGAGTCAATGCTCAGCTGGTTTGTCTTACATCATCTTATGTACTGTGGGTGCAGTTCATCACCATCTGTCCCGTGCTGTGGTTCCATCTGAAGGGAGCCTCACTTGCTCCATGAGCCCAGGCCAGCCTGGTCCAGGTGCTGGCCAGTAGTTAATGTTGAGCACCACTCCCTGCGTGTCAGGCTCAGTGCCAATGGACATTTGCCTCGGCTATTAGGGACCTGCACATTGGTACTTGACCCTTCACTGGCCTCCAAGTGACCAGCCCTCATCCAGAGTGTCACCTTTCATGAGGTAGTACCTGCAAGCTGGGATGGGTCTTAACCATTTCAGAGCCTCACCTCCTCCCATCTGGCCAGCCTTGGGGCTCCACACCCTTCAACCTCCCCTTCAACTGCAGAGCCCTTGGCATTCCAGGGGGCTGAGTCCTGACTCCTGCAGTAACCTAGACTGTTGGGGGAAAAAAAGCATCAATTCTCTCCTGAGAGGAGAGAAGTCTAGATATCCAGGACACAGAACCTGGTTCTTCTCTTTGGAGTAGAAGGAAAAAAATGTCTCTCATATTTTCCTGATGGGCTTTCAGCTGAGAAAAAATGGGCACAGAATTCTCAAGCTGCTTCTTTCATCATGTTAAATGTTCAATATATAGCTTTGCACCATTAACACACTAAGGGTGACACAGTACATGGTAATAGCAAGTATTGGCACCAGTCCCTGTACTGCCCTCTGCCCCAAGAGGGAGACGGAGAAAAATGGAAGGATGGAAGAATCCTTTCCAGAAATGTTCAGCCAGGAAACCTTGCCAGGGGTGTCGATGGGAATAGCCAATAGAGGGTAGTGCAAGTCCTTTACTATCTTGGGGGACTCCAAGGTGACCAGACCACTCTGAGTCACATATACAGCCTTGCAGTGTATGTGAGAATTTTTTCTTGATATGAGTCTAGACTAGACTGCTCCTTGAAGTTTAATATTTGTCCTTTGGAGATCTGCATGAGCTTGCTCTAACAGGTCAAGTAGTCAGAGAATCAGGAAGGCCTGCCATACCAATAGCAGAACTGGGGACAAGGAGACCCAGTCTAGAGGATTCAGTTACCATGGGTGTGGACCATCTCTTCGAACTTCACTGACTATCAAGCTGAAGCCCCACGTGCTACTCCAGACAGAACGACTCCAACTCGCAGTGTTGGGAAGCATAAGACCCTTTCATTGGATATGTTTAGGTTTCCCAGGAGAGGTGGGGGAGATTCGCATGCAGATCTCTGGAAAAGGAGAAACATCCTGAGGACCAGAGGAGCCTGGTTAAGATTTGGGGGCGTCACGTCTAGGGTGGTGGCCACTACAGCAAGCTTATAGAGGACCTAGAAGTTCATCCAATATGAGGAAGTCACAGGGCAAGCTGCATTCTCTTTGCCTAGAGAGAAGGCAGTGGAGCATGGCCCAGAACAGCTCTAGAATTGATTTCCTGGATTGTTGCTGGCTGCATAGCCTCCTAGCTTCATTCTCCAGCCCTCCGGGAATTCTAGAAGTCATCTAATACACTTTATAAATTCTTTTCTGCTTTAAGGGAAAGACTTGGTTTCTGTTATTCACCATTAAGAACCCTGATTGACACAGGTCAACTGCTTTTGTCCTAAATTTTTGTAGATAAATGTCACATGGAAATGATTCCCTTGAGCCTGGAAACAGTAAATTAAATGGATGTAATGGAATCAGGCTGCTGTTTAGCAAAAGAGACTGAAAATGTGTTTTTGTTTCCTCCTTCCACAACGCTTATTAAATAGCCCCATCTTACATTACTTCTGTGCCTCAGAGACTCGAAAACCACCAGAAAGCACATGAGCCTTGTGAGTGAAATGTAACAGCCTTTGCTGGGTTTGGCCTGTGGTTTTCCTCTTATAATGAAATGGTAAGAACAGGGGAGGTGATGAGCCCCACGGTGTGTTGCTGCTAATGTTTTCAACCAAGGCTAATGCTGTTCGATGTTTTTGGCTTCATCATTCCCGTCTCCAGTCCCATTTTGGAAATAAAGCAAGATCGAAGTCCAAAGTGAAGATCCTGAGCTACAAAATAGTCTCTTTGGTCCAAGATAAAAAGTTAAATTCCTGAGGTCTCTCTTCTTCCCATCTGAGTTTGCTTTTTTTTTTCATGTGGCAAGCTGTACTTCCCTGATGCTCTTCCTACCGCCTTGACCCCCACCCTCCGCCCGCCCACCCGTCCTGCCTTAGTACCGCAGGCTAGTTTCTGCCCCAGTTTATCTCGGTATTTCTTTTATGGCTGTGGACGTCTTACCTCTTCTTGGGACACCTCTTGTGCAATGAGACTTCAAACTCAGGACTGAGCACTAGAAAGAAATCAAGGTGTCACCACTTTGTTCCTGGATATCCAAGGAGGGTGTGGCCCTATTGCCCATCTTGCCCAAGGGCCACCACGGGACGTAGAACCCAACAGAGAAGGGGGATCCCAGAGCTGAGCTAGGAGACGTGATATTATATTCCTCATCCAGCTTTGAAGTCTCCGAATTCGAGCCAGAGATCAAGGGTGCATGAGGGTATTATTTTACCCTCTATGAACTAAGGGCATTCTTCAGCACAGGTTCAGAACCCCTAAGAGCAAAAAATACCAATGCTGCCTTCTTTTTGCAAGGAAGTGTGCGAATTTTTCTGGTCTCTGTGTACTCTCGTGTGTGTGTGTGTGTGTGTGCACATTTGTGTGTGAGTATGTTTGTGTAACTGGCCCTCGTTTCTCAGAGAACCCAGGTTTGCCTTACTCTATCAGATATTCTGTCTTTAGGAATAAGAGAATTTGAATTTTCTTTTCAGCCCGAGTTGAGCACATGTGGCTAACCGAGTCTCAAACCCAGGGTGACCTCCAAGCTCTCCTGAAACTCCAGACCCTGAGCAGTCTCCTGTGATTGAGGAAGGAAGAGTCAGGGGGAAGTTGTTGAAGGCAGGAGATATTTTTGGTGAAGCTCCCTATGAGCTGTGTAGGAAGACAAATTAGCAGTCTTCTCCTGCTTAATGAAATTTTCTGTTGAATTCATCCAGCCAACGTGCCATTTTGCATTATTTGTAGATAATGGATCACACTGACTCAGCATCCAGCAGGGTAGGTGTGAAATCAGCGATGGTAGATAAATAAATGAACATATGACTTGCAATATCGCTCTTGGCTCAAATTCCTAAGAAGGCATGATGTTTAGTAGCACCTTTGCAACTTCATCTTTTCAAGCTGTGGCCTCCACATCTTGAGTGAATACCAAAGAAAATGTGATATTCACACAGGCCCATAAGACACACTGTCCTAAGCTGCATGTCTCACTCCTGTAAGATAACAACTTGCCTTTGTATAGCATTCGATACCCTCAAAAGTCTCTTTTCTTACTTCATCTCAAGTCTAAAAATAAGAAAGAAAGGCAAGTTTTATTCCAGTTTAACCAATAAGTGGTACAGGCTGAGTTGTGTCCCCCAAAACTCATGTGTTGAAGCCCTAACTCCCATGACCTCCAAATATGACTGAATTTGGAGAAAGAGCCTTCAAAGAGGTAATTAGTTAAAATGAGGTCATTAGGATGATCCCAATCCAATATGATTGATGTCCTTATAAGTAGAGGATATTAGGACAGAGGTGGGGAGAGAGACAGAGACAGAGATTCAGAGACATCAGGGAAGTGCATGCACAGAGAATCAACCACGTGAGGTCACCGCAGGAAGGTGGCCATAGGCAGCCCAAAGAGTGAGACCTCAGAAAAAAAACAACCCAACCTGCCAACACCTTGATCTCAGACTTCTAGGCTCCAGAACCATTAGAAAATAAATTTCTGTTGTTTAAGCCACCCAGTCTGTGGTATTTTGTTATGGCCGCCCTAGCAAACTAACACAGGCTCAAAGAGATTAACACTCAGTAAGGGGCAGAATGAATTTTAGTCCACATGCCCCAATTTAAAAATCCTTTATCAAAAAAAAAAAAAAATTTCCTTAGGCGAGAAAAACCCTGCCTCATAGCTGTTAATGCATAATGAATGGGTCTTCGATTCACTTGCTACTTCATTGCTGTTTAATTGCCCCAAGGGGTAATACACACAGGGACACAAATTATAATGTTCCTTTCATTTCAGGCGACTTTGGGTCCAAATAGTATTTACGGCAAAATGTTCCTTTGATCCTAGGCAACAGTGGAAAATAATTCAGGGGAAAAGCTAAAACATCCCTCATTCTCTATCCTTATTTATCCAATATTCACCTTTCCTATTTGAGCCATAAGCAGAGAATGTTTAAGATTCGAGAAAAATTAGACTTTTTCAGGTAGACCCAATTCCAATGAAAACAGCCCTTTGACACAGACTTGTTTCCTTTGGGGACAACTGAAGTGCACTGCTCCCCCTCCTCCGCCCAAGCCAGAAGGGACTGTTCGCTCAGAGGTGGCCAACTTTGTATTTCTATTGTTAATGTTTTCCCTGCCTCCCATTTCTCTCTGAGAGGCTGGAGCCTGCTCCCTTGCTTTGCATTCTGCAACGGAACTGAAACTTTGGTGTGAGCAGCATTTTGCATTACGAGCCCATTTCCTCTTTTCTTCCCTGCCTCGAGAGGGAACGCTCACACAGTCCCAGCTAGATCTGACCTCTGGGGAAACTTCTCAAAGCAGAGGGAACAAGAGCCCCTCAGTCATGAAGCCGGTTCTGGAACTGGCAGCCCAGAAGCCAAGTTCTATTCTGGGCAGAACACTCCCCCTGGTGAAAGGGCTAGAAAAGCATTTGTCGCTGCTGAGGAATGAGGGGGACAGGAGGAAGGGTGCTCCCGACTTTCCCTGCAGGCAGAGATCAGACACGACCTGGCGAAAATAGTAACTGCTGAAAGTGACAATGACATAATCCATGCGTGCAGCCACCACTGAGTGGTCACATTCTGGTTCTCCATCCCTGTGCTGGCTAAGGACCTTCCTGAATGATGGTTTTGCTCCCTGTTTAGCTCCGAGACCAAAACCTAAGTGTTCTTGAGAATTTAGATTCCTGTTCATTTGTTTAAGTGCTATTTATTAACTGGATTCATTAAAAACATGGAAGCCTTTGTGTCTTCATTATTATTCTTATTGTAGTTTTCAAGATGATCATGAGATCCTTATCAATGCATGCAAAGCTGGCAAACATTCCAAGCATGCCAAAAGAGGCCAGCCTCAAACCTGTGATCTTCAAGTCGAGTGGAGAAGTCAGCATCCCACCCAGACAGACTGTGACATAAGGGCTTGGGAGATATGTGACTCTTAGCTGGGTCGGGCTGTCAGTAATGCAGCTCTTCCCTCTCTTCTGGTGACCTTTGAAATAAAGGCATATTTAAGTCTACTGATTCCCAAGCATCCTAAGTGAAGTGTGGGGACCTTGGGGTAGTGGTTGATTGTCTGTCTACTTGTTCCCAATGCAGCACAATGGAGTCCTTTTCAGGAACAAAAAAGCATCCTTCACTCACCATTACAAGAAAGTTTGCAAATTCCTAGATGCGCCCCAGTGTGATTATCAAAGCTCTAGAAACATACCAAGTTACAAAAGCAAATATTATCCTGCGGCACATGGAAAGGGCTCCTTGAGAAAAACTTTTCGAATATCAAACCGGAAACCATCTATAACAGGAAAGAAAGTCCTGAGTGCGGTTTTCCTTTCTAGAGAGAAAACCGTTGAGAAGAGCCGAGGTTTCCAGGGCAGGAAGCAGCACTCAGCACCCGCGGATTGCGAGGGATCCGGGGCCAAAGGCTGAAACGGGGATGACGAGGGTGAAGCTGGGCTCTGGAAGCAAAAGGAAGGGCAGGCCAGTGCGGTTCAGGCCGCGGGAATCTGCGAGTGATGATCTGGGAAGTCAGTGGGGGCTGCAGCTGCGGGCAGAATGAAGTGGCCGAAGCTGCAAGGGGAGCTGTTCCCAGCTCACTCTCCACTTCTATGCACCTTTCAAAGGCCTGCCTAGACACTTGGTCAAAGAGATGAGACGGCTCAGAAATGAGGGTGCAGCTCCTCCTCCTGCCTTTTAGTTCTCCAAAGCCTTGGCTCTCCGCCTCCGCGCCGCCCCTGACCGTGGGCAGGCTCCGCTCGCGGCTCCCTTTGATTCACAGATGGCTGCGGTGCCAATAACCCTTTATAGAAGGCAGGAGGAACTCAACACCCAGCTCCTGGCTTGCAGGGGCGTAGGGTTTCTTTAAAGAAGGAAATGATTGTATTGACTTAATTTGGAAGCCCCTGAATTTCATTTGCCCTTAATTTGAAAGCTGGGTTTTCTCTCCAACTTTCTTTCCAAAGTCAAGAAACAGATCCTTTGCTGGAGAGCTCCACTCACAGAAGGAGCATATGGCCACTGTGGCAATCACTTGCAGAGGGGCTGGATGGATAGAAGATGCTTTGCCAACATCCCAGCTAACACCCAAGGCTAGTGGCTCGTCAGTAAGGCAACATGCCCACATCAGAGATGGAGATGCTGAACAGATCTGGGACACACAGAGGACTTTTAACTGGCAGCGATAGTGACTTGGGCACATGTAGGAGGGAAGGGTCCCACACTCTCTGTTGCCACCTCCAAACCCAGCTCTCTGTCATGGCAGTAAGATGTCTTTTCAGACTGTAAGGTCTTTATTATATCTCTTGACATGGATCCTTTTCAGGCCACACGCCCTGCTGTCATCTCCGCTGACCCTGCCCCAATCTTCAGTCACCATCTGCCACCTGGGACCAGAAGGGGAGAAATGGATTCTTAAACCAAGGACCTCAGTTAGCTACCTTGATTTTTCTGCAGAAATTGGAACAATTAAGTAAACGGTTATAAATCATAGAGGAAAACTTTGGTTATTGTTAGCAACTTATATTAAATATGATAAAATTCTAAATCTTAAAGCTTCATTTGGTAGTGACATGACATTGGAGCAACTCTTTCCAGGTGGGCATTTTCTGTCTGCTGACGTGCCTGCTTGATCAATCTCATCCTGAACCCTCTCCAGATACAGATGAGTCAGAGTTTAGAAATAAAAAGAGCACCTTCCAGCTCAGACTCAGAACCTTATCTTTTCAAAAATGAAAAAATAAGACTCATTGAGTAAGTCGCTCAAGTTTAGTTCAAACCAACTTCCCCAATTTTTAAGTGTTAAGAACTATGTTCAATATCCAAAAAGAATGATCTCTGAGATTAAGAAGTTAAAGACCTTGATAACAGTAGAGTCGTGTGCCCCTCCGTAGAGTGAGTGGGAGGAGGGAGGTTGGGAAGCAGATCTGCCTTATGTAAGGAAGAAAGATGGCATCACAACGCCTTAGGCTCATCCTCTCCAACAAGTGCTCTCAAGGCATCTGCAAGGACATTGCCCCTTCCAAATGTCCAGCTCTAGGAGACTTGAAAATAAAATTTTTAAGGTTGGAAGGCTTTTGATATTTTCTCTTTAGGAGTTTGGGTGACAGCGGAATCGCAGTCATGATATGCTAGAATCTGCTAGACTCTGCCATCCAGGGTCATGCAGTCATCTGGGGGGCTGAGTGTGTGGAAAGACAAGGACTAAAAGCCTAAATTACAGGAAAGATCTCTTAGGATCCTGCAGATAGGGCACCCAGTGATGAGAAGGAAAAGGAAATGCACGCATGTTAGCCTGTGAGAAATGGCTGGTTTCATAACATTCCTCTGCCACCTAGTGGCATTTAGAGCCTAAACTTAAGTCCTATGGAACTTTCTAGGGGTTCCTATGTCAGGGAGGACTATCTGCAAGACTTTTATGAATTGTCTTTATTTTTTACTCAAACACATTTCAAAAAATTCCTCACGAGTCTCATCAGAAAGAAGATCAAAGAGAACTGACATCCAATCTGTGCTGGTCCACTTTACCTGGACATTGCCTGATCATTTTTGGCAGGTGTCAGCTTGTAGCTTCATAATAATGTGACCCACAGCACAAAAATCACACACACACACATCCTTGCTATCTTTACCACTGGTGACAAGGAGTTCCACAATAACTCCACGACTGTGCTTTTACCATTTGTCCTGCTTTGGGAAATCGTTTATAATGATAAGGCCAAGTCTTAATTACATCATGCTGTTCACGTGACTGCAGTCTTTTGCCTAGTGCCTATGACCTTGCACTGTCCTCAAGCCTGGAAGAGCCACGTTCAATGCCGATGTTCTGAAACTGTACCAGGACAACAGCTAACACATATTCAGTGCTCACACCATGGACAGAGTACATAACGTGCTCTTGACTCATTATCTCATTTGCATCTCACGACAAGACTACACCTGCTCTCACCACCATTTTACATATGAGGAACCCGAGGCTCATAAAGGACCAATGATCAAACCCAGGCAGCCGATTCCACAATGTACACTTGAACCATTTTGCCACCATTTCCATCAAGTTTCTAGCCCCGCTGTCAGACTTCTGGACGGCACAAAACTTCTATCTAATTTTTCAGGCCAGCCAAATTGCTTAATAATTTAAGCTCATCACCACACTTGAATAAAAGGTCTCTCAGCATAAAAATAAAAAAAAAAAAAAAACAGCCTTACTCTAGGAAGTGGTTATCATATTTGCATTGCATATCATGTTATGTCAAGGGCTTCTTAGCACAAAAGCAGAGGCCCGGAAGTGAATTGTACACATGAAAGGCCTGCAGCCAGGTGAGCAAACTTTTGTTAGGATTTCCCAGAAACATTCCAGGGGAAGAACATGTCAGTGGTCAATGGTGTAAAGAAGTAAAATGAGCCCAGATCCAAAATCAGACACTGAGCCCTTGTATGCAATCAAACGAATTAGAAACCTTTCTTAAGTACTAAACATCTTTTATTTGACAAAACCAAAAGAAATAAGTAAACACTGAAACTTAAAATTTTAAGCAAAAAGTGACAGCATAAAAATAATAGTTCAATTTACAAATTTTCAAATGAGCATGGAATGACTTTTTTAATGATTCGACATGAACAAAATCATTTAGTTTTGTACCTTTCAACTTTTAAAGCCACTTGAGGTTTTAAGGCTAAGTGTTGCTAACGCTGTTAAATGTGCTTGTTAACCCAGGTGCTTCTTAAGTCATTTCAAATTTGTTTTCATTTAGAGAAAACTACGTTCAGCTGAGGATGGAGTAATGAGAACGGTCAAAATTAATAATATTAAGGGGAACATACACCAGAAAAACTTGTACTCATGTCAGTTGAGGTTGTGTATTTTTTTTTCAATTTTCCTTTTTAATTATTATGTACAAGGCAGTAATTGGTGTTACCATATGACTAATTCTGTAGATCCCTACTTGAATATTTTTTCATATCTTCTATGCATCTTTCACAACTGACATTCGATCCATATCGATTGGATTAGAATTAAAATGTCAATAAATCAGAAACTGCACTTGGCCTTGAAATTCTTGGGTCTTTCTGGGCAATAATATATATATATATATATATATATATATATATATATATATATATATATATATATATATTTTTCATAATATAATGGAATTTAAAATGGTAAATTATACTCTTTTACCACCCCATGAATATTGAAGCTCACAGAGATTTCTTATTGGCTATTGGTAAGTCAATCAACAAAGTAGTTAATGCAAACATCTTTTATATATCATTAGATTTTTAGCAAAATTTCTGCCAAGGGAGTTTTTCAGTTCAAGAAACCAAAATTTTTTAAATACACAATTGTATTTATAAGTAGAGATATATTTAAAAATAGAATTTGAATCAGTCCCAAGACAAGGTTGTTTTCTGCTAAATATTGAAATGAGATGACAAAGCTCCGCTTACTTTCAGTGAAAATGTGGCCAAATATCAAAGGGCAGCCCATAGCCAGGGCAGTTCGTGTTCCCTGAAGGCAATGTCTGCTGCCATATCCTGCTAGCTAATAAATTGGCAAAGACCAAGAAGCTTTCTTAGACTCTGACACACTAGGAAGCAATGCACACCACTTTTGTGTTATAATAATCCAGGCATAGTATATTCTTTTTCACTGGCCTGCAGAGTAAATTGTATCTTGCGCTGCACAAATTAATCTGAATTACCCAGGGAAAATGTGACCAGTACAGAGATCTATTGTGATATTGTTTACATGCTTGTGTTTCTTTTTCTTTGGCACTGTGTGATATGGTCTTGCAAATGCTTAGACAAATAGTTGTTAAGAGAATACTGAATAATTTATAACTCATTTCATTTATTCGATAAGTGGTGATTGTGCAATTTCCTCGTGCCTGGACCATGTTAGGGCAGAGAATCCTGGTGACTAGGAATTTGGTGTTCTGGTTAAGAGCATGAACTCTACAGTCAGATGGCCTGGATGTAAATTCTGACACTGCCACTTACTAGCTGGGTGACCTCGAGCATGTTGTTTAACCTTACTACTTTGTTAATCTCTGAAATAGTTTTTTTGTTGTTGTTTGCAAGAATCAAATGAGTTAACGTAAGTCATCTCAAACAGTACCTGATTTATAGTAAGCATCTGCCATTTTCATTAATATGGCTATAGATTAGCACCGCTGGAGAAGAGGCATTGCCTTGGCCCTGACTGATTTATCGGAAAAAGATAGATAATTGTGAAATTACTCCTCGTTCACTGTTAGGGAGGCATTTGTTTTGCTAGTGTTGTCATATTTACTGATTTCATTAAAATTTACCTGTTCAAGGCCACCGTCAACACCACTAAAACTGTAATCTCACATGAATCTCTTCGACTCGCCCATGTGCCCTAGCATAACATATCCATCGAGCTGACCGCAGCTTACGCAGCCTGATGGTAGACGTCTTCTCAGCATCCCTTGTTCTATCTTACTCCACTCTGTACCATTTCTTTGAGACACAGCACACGCTAACCACCAGAATTTCTCACAACAGGTTTCCATTTGACTCATGCACTCTCTGGAATTACCTGAAGGCTCATCATTTCCCATCACGGTCCTTGAAAAAACTAGGAGATGAAAGGATGCTCTGAGGCAGATTGTCAGAAGAGTTTAGATTTGCTAACCAGCCCTGGTTGAGTCTCTCAGTGCACTGTAGGTCCCTGCGGCCCAGGCCCCAGACACTTCATGGTCATCTCGTTTGTTGCCTTATTTACACCTTGTCTTCATTTTTCCTCATTCTCACGCCCAACTATGTGCCACCTAAATTGTGGGAAAACACTGAGCGTTTAGAGCTTACCGTTTCTCCGTACGCCCATTAGTAACTACAAGCAACTCAAGGAAGCACTACGCTTGGCGTAGGATGACGATTTGTTTGCCAACTAAATTTGAAAAAAACAAATTCCTCTCTTTAAGAGAAAACATTTCAAAATAATTTCTCAAATTTCTGAAGTTACTTGCTTTATGCCAACAATTTAATCTTTATTAAACGTGTTCACTACTGGTGTTCCCAACACCTAGAACAATGCCAAACACGTGCTCAGTAAATATTTGTTAAATAAATTGAAGAACAATAGGCATGATCATAAACATGAGGTTGTTTGGAGAAGAGATGGAAAATTATATCAAGGGTCTCGTTAAACTATATCCAGAGTAGAATGTATTTGTTCATTTATCCATATTTATTCATTTAATAAATACACTTAATGCTTAATATTTGCTAAGCACTATTATAAGTGATTTATACAGAGTAACTAATTTAGCTAATATTTCCTCTCTATAGGGCTGACTAATCAGATGTTAGAAATTGAAATGAAGTTCGAAAAATAATAGGCGTGTAGATTTATTTGGGTATAAGAAATTTATAACTGATTATTTCATAGTATTCACAATATATCTCAGGCTTACACATTCTAGCAGGCCCCATGCCACGTGCTTTATATAATAAACCCCTTTCATCCTCACAACAAACATATGTTGTAGATATAAAAACTGAGGCTCAGAGAGGGTAGATATAGGTCCCATGTCCAAAGTCAAAATGTTAAGAATTTGAACACAAATATATGTGATTTCGAAGCTTTTGCATACTTGTTCCCTTAGTCACTATCTGCCCTCTTTCTTCCTCGCTCCACTCCCAATTGTAAGCTCTATCCATTGGCGGAGAAAGCCTGCTCTTTCGCTGGAGTATATCTGCGTCTAGATCAATGTCAGGCCCTTGGTAGGCACTTGAGAAATATTTGTTCCATGAGCGAATAAATAAACGGGCTCCAGAGTCTTCATGGTGGTACTGCACTGCCTCGCTGGTACCAACAGTTTCCACCAAAATAAGTTATAACGATCTTCAGACTTACTTTCCTAATTTAACTATTTGTTATCTGAAGCATCTATCTGATGCTAGATACCTCCTTCAGACTTCAGGAACCAGTCATGTTGAAAGAACATGGGCTTTGAGAAGACGTACGAATGGCCAACAGGTATGTGAAAAAGTGCTCAACATCAACATCGCTAATCACCGGTGAAATGAGAATCAAAACCAAGATGAGCTACAATCTCGCCCCTGTTAGAATGGCTGTAGGCGAAAGGACAGAAGATAACAAGTGTTGGCAAGGATGTGAATGAAAGGGAAACTGTACACTGTTGATGGGAATGTAAATTGGTATAGCCACTATGGAAAACAGTATAGAGGTTCCTCAAAATATTAAAAATGGAGCTACCATATGATCTGGCAATTTCTCTTCTGAGAATATATCCCCCATTCATTGCAGCATTATTCATGAAGCCAAGATATGGAAATGACCTACATATCCATTGACAGACAAGGGGAAATATATTAAACGGAATATTATTCAATAGCCTTAAAGAAGAAGAAAATCCTCCCATTTGCGACAATACAGATGAACCTGGAGGACATTGTCCTAAGTGAAATAAGCTAGACACAGAAAGACAAATACTGTATGGAATCACTTCTATGTGGAAACTAAAATAGTCAAATTTCTGGAAGCAGAGAGTAGAATAGTAGTTGCCAGGAGTAGTGGGAAATTTAGAAGATGGTAGTCAAAGGTCACAAAGTTTCAGTTATGCAAGATCAATGAGTTCTGATAATAGCCATGTACAGCATGGCAGCAATAGTTAACAATACTGTATTGTACACTTGAAGTTTGCTAAGAGGATAGATTTTAAATCTTCACAACTCATACACATACATACCATGGTTAACTATATAGGGGTGGTTAGTTATTTAGCTTGATCTTTTCACAATGTATACATATATCAAAATATCAAGTTATATACCCTAAATATATACAATTTTTATATGTCAAAGATATATAAATAAAGTTATTTTAAAAAAATAAAACTGATATTTGAGCATTAAAAAGAAGAAGAACATGGGCTTTGAAGACAGGCCAACCTGGAATCAAGTCCTGCATTGTCTTCACCTGGTAGGGCCTGGTGGGTCCCTGGATGCAGTGGGATTGCTGCTACTTGCTGGGGCCCCAGAGACCAGTCTAATCCCTCTTTACCTGGCAATTCTTTAGCTCTTTGGAGATACTGCTCATATCTCCCTGGAATCTTCTCCTTCCAGGCTGAAAAAGATATTATTTTTTTTAGTCCTTTCTTAAGAACATGATTTTCAGTCTTCATCCTCCTGGTCGCCCATTCGGAAGAGCCCACACATTTTCAGTGCCCCCTTTAAAAAGTAATGTCTGTGGCAAATAAGTGTTTTCGAGGATGTAGAGCAACTGGAACTCTCATACACAGCTAGTAGGTGTGCGAATTATACAGCTACCTTGGAGAACTGGTAGGATCTGCTAAAGCTAAACATATGCGTATCTTCTAGTCCACCAAATCTGCTGCGAGGCATATGTGCAATAAATATATATCCATTTGCTTTGCAATAGACATATACCAAAATGTTATAGCAGCTTTATTCATAGTATCCCCAAGCTGGACACTCCCCCAAAGCCCATCAAGGGTAGAATAGATAAATTGTGATATATCAGCACATGCAATACCATACGGCAAAGTGAATAAATGTCCTATAGCTATACTCGATATGGATGATCCTTATAAACAAATGTTGACTCAAAAGAATGTGTACTATATGAGTCCATTTATATCATGTACCAAAAAATCAGGTAGAATAAATTAATGCTGTTAGAAGTTAGGATAATGGTCACCCTTTGAGAATGGGTGATGACTGAGAACATGAGGAGGGTTGGGGGATATTTCTGTCAGGACCCAATCAGAGAAAGCAAGCCTGGGGTGTTGTTATCACAGCTGTGTTTATTTTGTGGCAATTAATTAAGCTTTATACTTAGGACATGTGCATTTCTCTGGATGTATTACTATACTTCAATAATTTTTTTTTTTAATATAATGACCAGATTGCCAATATACTAATGTAGATGGTACCTTGAACTGTGGCCTTCGGTTGAGGCAACTTTTATGGCAAACTCAGTATTCAAGTGTATTGTATGTGATGTTCAAGGCCATTCACAGCCAGATTGCTATTAGAGAACTTGCTAAGGTCCCTTCCAGTCCTATGGGTCTTACCATTGGTTGCTGAACATGATAAAGGTTGGCAGTGGCAAAAGAGATTCCGTGCTTTTGTGCCAAGAACATCATCCAGATCGAATTCTAGCCAAATAGAACTACCAGCTATATCTTCTACATGTTTCTTGTTACCACTTCTGTGACACCTGTACTGCCTTGAAACAAAGGCATGGCGCTGTCTTCCATCTGGACTTCCCCTCCATATGTTCAATTTCCACCTATACATGAAGGCCCCTCTCAAATGATGCTGTCTCTTCCAGCCAAATCTTGTCCTCTCCCACGCCCATCAGTGCTAACTTAGGATGCTGGTCTCTTCCCACCTTGTTACAGTATGGCACTTGTTTTATCTCCCACAGTGCCTTGCATGTAAATAGATAATAATGAGTTTGTCAAATAATAGAATGAGAAGAAATATAAAATTTTTTTTTAAACATTGAGGTTTTGAGTATCAAAGAGCAACCTCTGATCTCTGTGCCTTTTCAGAAGGTTGTAGGACATACTTCACTCTGGCCTTCAGCAGCAGTCTGGGTCCAATCAGGAGATAGAAATAACACAAGTTAAATGAAAGTTTAATACAAAGAATTATTAACAGTAACAAAGGAGTATAAGATATAGGGAATTTCCATACGGTACCTAAGGGCTGAGGGAGAACACCCAAGGATGCGCAAACTCGGAAGAGGTTCAGACCTTGTAGGAGAAGTTGTGGGTCAGCCCACTGGGTAGCGGAGATGTTAGCTGCTTCAGCCAGGGCAGAGCTGTTTTGGATTTGTTGGGCAAGCAAACCAGCTACCCTATGTAGCGCCTTCAGGCAGTCAGCAACCAGCGGTGTGGACGTGTGGTGGCTATTTTGTGTGTGACTCTTTGGACCACAAGTAATTGTATCCATGTGGTGGCTTTGGTTTCCATGTCAAGAGGGTCATGGAAAGGTGATCACCAAGTGGAGTCTGCAAGGTTGCAGAGGGATGGCTGGGATAGGCTCCACTGGATGTCCTCACAAGCACAAGGCTGACATCTAGTCTTGGCTAGAAATTTCCAGAAGCCTCTTCCTTCTGTAACATGCCTCTGTTTGCCCTCTACTGAGGAAGCTTACCACCATGCTCACTTTAAAGGAGAAATGGTTAAAGAAATTCTCTTATCATGGAGCAGATATTAAAGAATGAATCTGGAGCCAAGAAGCAATAAATCAATAACCTACACACCTTCTGTCTTCAGAACTTCCTTAATTCACTTGGTCCCATGGAACGATAAAAGCGTTGGTATTAACTGTGTTTCAATAACTGGCAGAGTCATCGGTGCCTGTACGGCAGAGAAAGAGCTGATTAGGTGTGACCGCAGGAAATCACTTCCTGTCACGGGCCTTTTTCCTCATCTTATAATGAAGGGTTGCAGTGGATCAGTGGTTTTCAAATACCAGGGTACATACAGCAAGGTGAGAAAAACAAATATAGTGTTTCATAGAGCCAAACTCATTCTATTTAAAAGTTGAACCCTTCAACCTTTTTTGTTTTTGTGTTAAAACGTCTTGTCTTTTATGAAATTATGGTGATAAATGATAATTCTTTTTGATCCTGACTTAGCTAAATAAAGCAGGCAAAAGAAAATCTAAACAAGGTGCTGGCTTCAGCCACACAGGGAATAAATTTGGATCCATCACAGATTAGCATGGCTCCTGCACAGCTCATAGATACACAAAGCAGTTCATATTTTTAAGATATTTTACAAACTCTAGGACAACCACTGAAACATTTTATAAAGAGGCATCACTCGTAAGCCAATAATGGAGCTATAATCGAATCATTCAAAATACTCAATCCAAAAGCAGGCAGAAAATTTAGAAAAGGATGGAAAAATTATTTTACATGTATGTCTTGGTTAGCATAGTGGCTAGTCTTAGTGGCAGCAAGCAGAGCTTGAGTTGTATCAAAACACAAATTATTTTAGTTAGGGATAGTGCTTCAGTTATCTATATTGCTTTGAAAGCATTATAGAAACTAAAAATATTGATGATGGAACTTTCTTAAACTTAAGATAATGAGAGCCAACCATATGACAGGGGGTGACACATGCTTAGGTACCAGCTAACCTGTCTGCCTTCCTTATCTTTTCAGCAACCCACTGCTTGTGTACTAAACAAAGGGTGGCGGAAAACACAGCATCGTTTGGACCTCCTCACCCAGAGCAGTTAGGATGCAATTCACGTCAACACCTCCCTTTTGCTAGTTAGTAAAAAACCAATTCCTCTAGTGCTTTTTCTCCCTTTCTTCTTCATTCCTACAAAGGGGTAAACCACCCGCTGTCCTATCTCAATAGAACCAGCCCCTCAGGACAGAATCTGTGTGAGAATGTGAGACAAATATTAATTTAAAAGCTACAGCCATCTACACACGCCCCTTGCTGACACCTTGGCAGCTGTGCACAAGAGGGTGAGGTTGGGTTCAAAACGAGTGTTAAGTGCACAAGTTTCTTTCATTCTTCTAGTGTATTTATTCTAATAATACAGCTGCTGTACCTACATTCCACCTTCAGAAACGGGGTTAGGCTGTAGGTGTCTTCCAGGTAGCTGTCTGAAAGCATACAAAGGTCAGAAACTAGAACTGGATGATAGATCTTCTGAGGGGATGATGCTCAAACAAAGGTTGCTCCTTCTGAGCAAAACACATTCGCCTTTTACCTCTTTCCAAACTCAGTCTCTTTCAAGAGAATGAGAACATTGAACAATAGGATCTTTTCCAATAATGAATACGTATGTATCCATACTATCTCCACACAAACACCCCCTCCTTTTCATTCTGAACTCTAATAGTGTGAGGTCAGGCACGTGATAGGATTCTTAAACTAAAATTTAAAAAGCCAAATGTAGCAAAAACAGTACATACTCATTGAAAACTTTTTTAGAAACAGGAGAATATAAAGTAAAATATGAAAGTACACCACTCATCAGGGAAAACCACCGTTGAGTGTGATATGTATCCCATTGGCAACCTTTTCTTACACATACACATGGATGTATACGTAACAGTATTTTTGTCGCTTTGTTGTAAAGGTTATTCTGCTAAAGCAACAATTTTTACAATACTCACATATAGGTATTCTTCAACATTTTTGATAATAGTATGTTTAAATTGAAATTACCTCTTTATTTTTTAAAATTTTAGCTTATGTGTCCACATAACTCAGAGCTTTGCAGCTTGCAAAGTTCTTTTGCACGCATTATCCTATTTAGACCTCAGAATGGCTCTGCAAGATAGGTTTTATCATCCCCATTTTACAGATGAGAAAACTGGAACTCAAAGAGGTAAAGTGAGGTGTCCACAGTTTCAGAGTCATTGTTCTCTGGCTGCCTTAGATGGCCATGGGCAGGATGGGGGAGGCTCTCTTACAGTCACCTATAGGACAGCACAGAAGGGTATACCCACCCACAGGTAATTCAGAAGTTTAAGGAACACCTACTCATTGCCCAGACTGTCAAGAAAATTATAATATCCTCTATCAACTAACCATGAGTCCCCCACCGAACCTTTACTGAGTTAAAGGGGAAAAAATGACTGGTTTTATTTCTGTTCTTCTCTGATTGCAGTTAGGAAGAGCTTAGTCAAAAGACAATCAGAAAGAGGAAGAAAAGAGAGGCACCAAGTCTCCAGCTAAGGGTTTGTTAAATCGCGCATACTCACATCCATCTTTTTTTTTTTTCCCACACATATCTTCTTTACCAGATTATTGGTCTTGTTGTTTAAGCAATATTAGTGCAAAGAAAAAGTATATGACTTTAACTCACTCACTGAGGTATTAGAACCTGTGACTTCAGGGAGGCAGCAGAGGACAGTGGAAGGCATCTCCACACTTGGTTCAAATGCCATCTCGACAAATCCCTAGCAGGAAGGTTCTGGAAATGACTGTGTCTGATTCCTACCGCATAGGGTTGTCTGAGCCTCACTCAAAGCAGTTAATTCGTATTTACTCCCTGTCCCTGCCTTGATATGTTTACATTTTAAATGTGTTCCTTCATTCCAAAAGGAAAACAAACACTCTTAAAATACAAAAGCAATACAGTACACAGTGTCTGATTTCTGACCAAAGCAGCTCCTAAATGCTACTTTGCTTTTTAAGTATATATAGCATTGGGTAAACTCCTAAAACACATAATAACACCTCACAGGACAAATCATGTCCATATAAGTCGCTACTTTTCTCATGCTGGAGAACAAGTGTCCAGAACACACGAAGTGCCTTTTAACTTCACTGACGGATGGATCGAGAACAGAGCTGTATTAGGAAGAGAGAAGCTCGGCCCTGGAACTAAAATATCCATTACCGCGGACTTCACCTTTACTTGAACTTGGTCCTTACCCCTGCTCCCTCTCGACAAAACTGATCAAGTATCTGCTTCTCAGTTCCACAGCCTACAATTCTCTATGCTATGCATTTTATCTGTTAATGAGCATTTAAAACAAAGGTCAATCTAAAAACATTTCGGTATAGTAAGTAAATATTTCCTATGACAAATTGGATTTTTAAAAAATCTTTTCTGGAAATCAAACTTTAAATTACATAATACATGAATATACTCTTAGAAACTGAAACAGCCCTTTAACCACCTCACAAAACTCCCTGCACCCCCTCACCCCGTCCCCGACAACACACATTTACCTGAGGTAACTTCACCAGGAATTGAGTGTTTAACTCTCCAAAACCCCAGCCTTTAAAAAAACATATATACACACACATACGTTAAGCTAGTACACCTCTAGTTTGACTTAAAATTCCAAAAAGATACAAAGTGACATCAGTGGTTACCTCTTTAACAGCCTCGTTACCCCAGTCCTGCTTCCCCTGGCATACAGCCCACAGCACAGGTGAGCCCACCTGAGATGCAGCATTCCCGCCATCAAAATTAGAATTTGACAAATGTTGACAAGGGATCTTGCTGAACTTAATCTCTTTTCCCTTTTGTCTCTTCTTCACTTGACTGACCCGGTAATAAAAGCTCATCTAAGCAGGATGATGAATTGAAGGTTGGTAACCCAGAGGTAGCCAGACCACCTCTGAGCAAGTTAAATGTCCTGATTGTTGTTTTGGGCGTAGGTCTGTTGTGTGTTTCGGGGTAGGGGCATGGAGGGGTGGCCAGAGACAAAAGGAAGGATTGTCTTCTGCTCTATACCAAGTTGCTGCTGAAATGGGTATGGCATCAGACAGGCAGGTAGAAGGTCATCTTTGAAACCATCAGCAACCTCTGTGCTCTACAGCTTGGGCTTTGACATTCAAGCTACTCACACTGATTCCTTCAAGTGCAGAACTCCATTGTGAGATCACAAGATGGGATCATCTAATTTCTCATAAGGGACCGGGGACTGGAGCGTGTGGCACACACTCCACCATGAGGCTGGGCCTCCCAGCCTCTGCTTCAACTTTTTTTGAAAGTTGGTGCCTTGGAGCTTAGAAGGCATTTAACCACATAAAAGTAAAGAAAAAAGGTGGTAATTGTTTCAGGAAAGCACACGAAGCCTTTTTTTTTTTTCCACTATAAATTTTGATTAGAGACTTAAGTACCCACTTAAGTCTGTGAAGAAGTGAGCTCTGAATTCCAAATAGGATACCAGGAACAGACTTCCTAGCCTGCTAGTCCAGCAGGGTCTCCCTCCAATTCCTCCACCCTCACCCCAAATTAACACAGAAACAAAACACGAAATCCAGGAAGGGTACTTCAGAGCCCAAAGCAGCACTCTCCTTTAACATGGACTCCTGGGGACCTGGTTTTTTGGAGAAATAGGATCTATGGTGTGTGAGAACAGACGCTGAAAAGTGTTTCTCCTATGCAGTAACAGAAACACAGCTCCAGACCTACAGCAAGGGAAGCAGGGTGGGTGGGCATCTGTGATAACTTCTCTAGCCGAGAAGTACCTGCCTAAGAAACAGTAGAGAGGAGGGCAGTTTAATTGATATTTCTTGGAACAAGCAAAGTGGGAGGGTGCTGAAATCACATGCATACATACCACTTCCTGCCCTTGGGACTTTAACTGGTTATTAAAAACAAAAACCACATAGTGAAATGGATGATGTGGAAAGCCATTTTAGTATTTAATATATTTCCTAAGTTAATGTTACTACAAGTTGACTATCAACAAGTTAATTTCAGTGGCTTCTAAACTTTCAACAGATCTATCTTTGCATTGGGTTAAATGGTAGGGATTCCTCTCTTTAATACATCTCATGCCTATTTTAGAGTACAGTTAGGACAGTCAGTCTGCCTGGCAAAAAAGCAAGACCTTTATGCAATCAAAAAAAAAAGAAAAAAAGCTGAAAATTCCTCAGAATACTCCTTAAATGCATTTGTCTTTTAAAATATAAGAATCCAGTCTCTTAACTCAGGGATCAGCAGTACATCACAACAAGGACAGAAACTTTTAGTTTGTCACACTGTTCTTGGAAAATCAGCAAAACAGCATCAGTATTTGGTTAAATGGAGGCAGCTTTTCCAAGTTGCTGGTCCTGAGAAGTGTGTGCTCTCTACACTCACTGACTGAAGCGGACTTTAAGAAAAAGAACAAAGTGGGATATAAGTTCGTTGGATATAACCGTCTTTCCAATCTTAAGACTGTGGGTCATACCAACTACTTAAGAACCACAAGCCAACATCCCTTTCCCAAACTCACCCTATTCCTGAATATATTTATTCTTTTCTCTTGCAAACAAATCCACAGGCTACCAAAGGCAGACTGTTAAGGATGTTGGGAAAGCTTCCTCTAGTCTATTAATTTTACCTTTATTCCAAGGTCCTGATTTCAGGGGAACCCTTCCAATAGTGAACTGGTTAAAATATGTGGCATAACTTAAGTACCAGAACTGTTACAGAAAAGGAAAACAACACAATGTGATTTGAAATATCCAGCACACACATTCACTTCATTAAATTAATGCTATTTCAATATTTATTGAACACAGATCTTTATTAAAGCCAGATAATTTGGCCAAATAAGTTCCATAGTTTTGTGGGAAATCTGAATACCACTGGATCATCAAGTTCAATGAGAAATTTTCACATAGATATGTGAAAATTTGCCTTTTGTAAAAGGCCAAATTTTGTCATCAATAATTTAAACGAAAATTTAAAATACAGCCCAGCATTCAATTTAACCTGCTTACTACTGTTCATTGACTTCTAATTAAGGATAAGATAAAGATAAACATGGAAAGCAAAAATTTCTAGTCTGGTTTAAAAAAGAAATTCAAACAGTCTGGAGAATCAGTTTGTTTAGTAAGCGGTGTATGTAAATAAATAATCAAAGATGACATTAAAATACGACTTGGTAAACAGGCATTACCTATTTAATAAGTACAATATATACATAGGATTCTCTTGAAAAGCTTCATTTTATACAGAAACATATTTACAAAATGAACAGTGTAATCAAATTAAAGATTATATGTACAATGCACACACACATATATATATATATATCTGTCTACATATATGAACTTTGGAAGAGAAACGAGTTTCATCATTGTCGTCAAAATGGACAGCCGTATTGCATTTTAAAAAAGAATTCCATTCCAGAAGAAAAATACATCTTTAATATACAATTATATTTTTCATTTATTTTCCCGAAAATTCTTGATGTATAAATACTTTTTCAATTATTTTCTCTTGTTCAGCTTTGAAAAATTTTCAGGTTTCTGGTGCCACCAACTGGTGTTAAAAATTAACAATCTTACTGTCAAAAAATAACTGTTCTGTTTTAAAATGAAAAGATTATTGAAAAATAGGCTACTGGAGTCAACATTCATAAGGCAAATTAACCATATTGAATAACAACATGATTGATAAAAATATTTTTACAAGGGTAGCACACATAACGTTGACAATATTAATGGTTTCTAATGTTTTGTTTTCTTCTACTGGTAAATTTTGGTCTAAATTAATATGTAAAAATCTTTAGAAAATAATAGACTGCAAACCAAAGTTCAGAAATACACATGATTAGATTCATCTTTATGACCATCAAGTAGGCATTAATAATTTACTAAAATGGCAAAAATCGAATGCCATTTTATGGTCTTTGGGTTTTTTTTCCTTTTTAAGGAATATTTAATCACCAAACTGTAACACAAAGATAGAAATGTGCATAACTATCAAGAAAACAGCAATCTGCTCTCAGCATACCTTGGTGAGGATTCACTTCCCAAAACTTCATACCAGAGTGAGACCTCTAGGTTACCTACTTTTACCAGTAGATTAACCCTCTTCCCACAAGGGGCTGGCTGGGAGCTACAAAGGCTCAACGAGATCCCCCTACTTCCTCCCATATGTTTTCACTAGACCATAGGCTCTATGGGAACAGAAACTGCTGTCTGGCCTGTTTGCCAATATAATCACAATACCGAGAAAGGTGCCTGGCAATGGTTGGTTTTCAACAAATGTGTTTATTAAAAGAATAAATAACATACTGGTAGCCTGATAAAATTTAATTTCAAGATAAACTGCTTTAAATGATTATGAAGATAGAAAGTTAAAAAGAAAATACCAAAGTTCAAATTCATTATTCTGCCCAAACCCACTATTTTCAGTTAAAACGTAACAGGTTAAAGTGGTATGGGAAAAAAGGGAGTCACAGTAGGTATTCACTTAAAATTGAAATCCTGTGAAGTGTACAACATATATATGCACACACAAAATAATTTCCTGCTCAAAGAAACCAAAATAGTGCTAACTAACCAAAACAGCCTTTGATTTGTATACTTCCTAATAAATTTTCCCCAGATCTCGGGTTTATCCAGACCATTTTCCTTTTCCTGACACCCCATTCTTCTCTCAAGACCCTCTAAATCCTTCCATCAGGAGCTGTTTGTGAATCAGTATAGGGATAAGAGATCTGATATATGTACATTTTTTGTACAGTATTTTGCTCAGACTTGATCCATATAAGAAAGGATGTAGTAGAAACTAAAGAACAAAATGAAAATAAAGCATTTTCTTCAAAAGTTTTCCATAGTTTCTTACATTTGGGAGGGAGTAATAAGTTGAAATATGATTTATAATAGCTTTCTTCTAAAAATTGTTTCACAATTAAGTTTCTCCAAATGAAAGGTGGCATAAATGTCAATATTGGAATGTTTCAATTTTGTATATAATAAACGTATACATTTTTTAAAAGTGTATAGACATTGGACACTATGGAACTGATCACTATTTGTCTCCACTAACACGTTTGTGTTCTAAAAGAAAACAGCAACAAATATTGTAGTGTATGAATCTGTATCACAAAAGAAGCCATAAAAATTTAGGTATGTTGGCTACTCTAGTCTTTAGCAGTGTCAAGAGTATGACTAAAAACAAATGGGAAAATAATTCAGATTGATTGCACTTACCCTTTTTTCCTTTATTTTGATAAATCACTATTGGTAAAAAGAACAAGACACCTTATGGTAAGACTAGTACTTTTTACAGCTATTTTAAAAATAAAATGTTTTTAAACTTATATTTGTTTCCACTTTGAAGTAAAAACATTTTGGTTTAGGATGACAATATATAACTCGATATACAGAAAAAATAAGATACTATAGTGAATCATCTAATCCTTAGTAAATGATTTTTTGAAACGATGATAAAAAAAAATGTTAAGACACATTAAAGGGGTATTGCCACCATGAGCCCAACTTTGAGAGCTACACAATTCTTTAAAGGCTTTTAACTCATTATCCCAAAGCTGACTTAAGGGAAGAAAAAAGGATTCAAAATCCAAAATGAAAATGAGACTTGCTGCAATATCTATCTGCGTATGAGCCAAGGTATCCAATCCTAGATATGACCTAAAAAAAAAAATGAAATTTGAAAACCACACACAGAAATTTTAACAGGTGGGAAATTATAAGTGAGAAAAAATTCAATGACAAAGAAATATTGACATTATAGCAACATTTAAGTATACATCTTAAATATTGGGAAAAACCAATAGGATACATAAATTTGGCTCTAAAATTCCTTTGGTTACAGATTAAAATTTTGTGTTTTAAATAAATATACTGAAACAGCATATTTGGGGACTCTAAGTTCACTCCACTATAACATATATCGACAGTAACAAATGGGCGCTCAAATGAAATGGTTAACAGTGCCATATATCACATTCTCTTGGGAACTGGTTCTTCATAAATATCTTAAACATTTATCTTCACATTTGATGTTAATAAAACTTAAGTGTTTCAGTTTCAAAGAATTCATTATTCATCTGTTTTAATAACTAATCTATTTCACATTTTAAAATATAACTGAAGTCCACAGAAATTTTCTAACTGAGCATGTTATTTAAAGTCGTATTTTATGCAACTGAAGATTTAAAAACTCAACTATAAACTCAAATACTTTTGAATCTGAAAAAAATGTACCTAACACACTTAAGAAAACCTGATAGGAGCATACAATGCCTGATCAATGCTAGTTACCACAAGCTATCTTGCCTATCAGTCTCCATTAAAATTAAAAAATTTAAGAATCATTGTCATCCCCTTAAAACACAACCAAATGTTTTACTGGAGTGTCAAAACAAAAACTTTTATTACGTCTTTAGTTTTAAGTTGGAAAAACAGCATATTACTGAATGAATACCTGGTCCTTTCACACATAATTTTTAAAAGACAGAATCAATTTTGACATGTATTTTAAAGGGAAGAAATATGGAGAAGGAGTGTTCAAAAGCCCTTGTAATGTTAAGCACTTCATATGACTATCAGCGAATTAAATTAGGTTGTTTTGGTTCAATGACAGGCTGTCACTATACAAAAACAAATTTCATTAAGTTTACACTCAAAGTATACATAGCAATGCACTCCTCTTGTAAAAGGATATTTTTTATACAGATGAAACAAAACAAATTTTTTACTGGCTGACACACAAAGCAAAGAAACACTTCCAAAAATACTGGGCAGTGGCACCTGCTCCTTGTGTGGTTTTTGTCTCTCTGCTGATCAACAGTTTCGTGCTAGGTTTTCTTCATCCTCTGTTCTAGTTCATGCTGGTGTTTAATAAGACGTTCTATTTCTGTTCCAAGTGTTTGTAGATTTTCCTTGAACCATTGGAGAAGGATCAAAAAGAAAACAGAACTACTAAGTATAATAAGTAAAAGATTCAGTTTGAACTACTTTAATGGAAATTTTGAAGCTGAAAGAGTAATGATTAGTCTTAAATGCTATGTGAGATAAACTAGGCAGTCAGCTGTTCCAGTAGTCCTACACATTTCAGAGACATACTTAATCTTTTCCCTGAAGCTACAGCAAATTCTATTGCATAAAATTATTACTAGATTTAAAAAATATGTTTTTAAAATCCATTACCATCAAGGTCCAAATACAGCACAAATAGAATAGTTGGGTCAGACAATAGCTGTAAAAAATAAAATAAAGCTAGAAAATACTTTAGAAAGTAAATGCCTCAATCCTAAAAAGTCTCAGTAATCAATTTTAACAAATTAAATTTAAAAATTATAGTTTTTAACAAATTACCCAATAGCTAAACTGATTTTTTGTTATTTCTTTCATTGCTAGTTTTAAAAACTGTACTTTTCTAAAAGAGAAAACCACACAAATTTTATCTCTGGCTATCTTACATTTAGAAATAGTCCATCTATGTGCTAGATCAAACTATGACAGATGCATCATTTTGCCATGTTTACTGGCTGGTAAGTGAATGAAAACAACGAATACCTTCAAAGTAATATTTTTTAGTAATGTATCCTCCAAAACAGCCTGTAATTTTCGGTTGATCTCCAAAGAGAGTTCCAATGTTAATCCACTATCAGCCGGATGGGATGTATATAGAGATGCCATGATGCCACCCCGTCTACTTAAATGGACTTTATTAAAATCAGATGCCTCTGAAGAAAGTGTGCCCGATTCTTCCCGTAAAATGTAACTCTGAATTATTCTGCAAAATAAAGCGACACTATCAATTATGTACCTGCAAAATTAAAAACATTAGAATTTGCAAGTCAACTAATCATAAGCATGAAGATGATCAGCATGAATACTTATTAGGTTAATAACAGAACTATACTAGAAAATAAATGAGGTTTCCTCATTCAGATGTCTTCTTTAATGATCCCATTTTTGTTTTAACATGGATGTTAGATTAAAGATAAACACTGCTTGTCTATTTCTTTTCTTATTACTTTAAACTTAGTACTGTATTTTACTCTTTTTCTTTTAAAAGTCATAGGCTAACTTTTCCCTAAGTCTAAAATTATTTCAAAATAAAATTTAAAAGTCATGAGTAAAGATCACTGTGTGTGTGTGTGTGTGTGTGTGTGTGTGTGTGTGTGTGTGTGTGTGTGTGTACCTCTTAAATGAATACAGTATTTGTAAGAGGAATGTGGCATACGGGTCTGGAGCCTCACAGCTGGGCTTGGATCTCCAGCTCTTAGTCTGTCACTTACAGGATGAGTGGTGATTCTGGAACATTTAGTGATTTGACCTGAGTCCCAGTAACTTATCTGCCAAATTACAGAATTCATCCTCTCCTTGAACCGATGTAAGAAATCAATGAGATATTGTTAAGTCACAGGCATAGTGCCCTGTACTTAGCAGGTGCCCAATAAAATACCCCACAATGTTCTACCCAACAGGAAAGATAATCCACAATCCCATGTATCTTTTCGAACCACAGTCATGAAAATAAAAAGCTAAGTTGAACACTATCTTTTTAAGTCCAAAATTATTTTGGTATCTTAAAAAAATTAATGTCTACTGAACTCTATATCACCTTAAAGGAAAGATATGCATTTTCTTTCACCTCTGTATTTCTAAACCTATAACTAATAAGTGATCATTAAAAGATTGAGAACTCAATTACTATAAGAATTATTTTTTGAAAGATAAGATCTTGATGTGATTAACTTGAAAACAGTAACTTTACCAGCTGAATAATGGTATTTCAAACAGATTATGTTACTATAATAATAATAATAATAATAATAATAATAAATACTTTGTTTTTTTCCTAATTTCTTCCACCAATTGTTTGATGTGATCCTCCATAAATTCTATCTTTTCATTTTTCCGGGCATGTGCTTTCTGCAGCCTCACTATTCTCTCAATCAACATGGCCTTGTCTACTTCTGGAAAGTTATCCACGGCTCCCGACGACCCAGTATTTTCTGGAGATCGATCTTCTGCACTGCTTCGAGCATTAATGGACCCTAAAGACAAAACAAAATTTAGGCATTATACTAGCTCTACCGTCATCTCTAATCTCATATTATTTCTCTTAGCATCATTTTCAAATATTCAATCTAACGGAGTTGGGTACAGAACACATGTCATACCTGGCCTAAGTTCTCATTTCTGAATACACTAGTGACCAGAAGTACAAATCTACTATGTCTTTCAGGAACAGGATGAGGGAGTACCAACAAGAAGAAACTTAAGAAAAAGTCAGAAATAACAAGTCTGAAGTAAGGCCAGAATTAAACCAAGAGAAAGAGAAAGATAGAGAAGACAGAATATAGCCAGTTTGGTTAAGCTCAGGAGCTGGTTTTCCTAGGTTCAAATCCCACTCCTCCACATTCTAGCTGTGTGACTTTGGACAAGTTATTTAACTCTCTGTACCTTGGTTACTTCATCTTAAAATGGGAATAATGACATCGTTTACCTCAAAGGTATATTACCCTCATTTAAATGGGTTAATATATGTGAAGTGCTTAGAACAATGCATATATAGTAAGCATTAAGTAAATATTAGCTATTATTTTTATTAACAGCTGAAAACAACCTTTGATCCTCTTTACCCTACAAAGATGTGTTTTTTTTCACCCCACTTTGTACATTTAAAACAAGTAATATATCGAATCAAAAGTCATATACTAATAAATGGCAGAACTGGGATTTAAATACCTACATGTAATTTCAAACCCATGTTTTTTCTACTACACAGTTTTCTCACTATTGTAACAGTTGAAGACATTTTCTCGCTGAATATGCAACTCCTGGGAGGGAGTGCAGCGCAGTGGCGTGCAAGGACCCTAGAATCTAAGAGTTCAGTTGCTGTGGATTTGGGGCAAGTTATGGAAACACTCTGAATCTTAGTTTCCCCATCTGTAAAATGGGCATTAGAATACCTCACGTGACTGACTTCTGCAGAGTAAATGATATGTTTCAAGCATTTAGTATAATTCCTAGCATTCTAAAAATGATAAATACACTGATATTTTGCTAATTATAATTTTCATAATGTTACCAATCATAATTTCATAGACGCTATTCATTTCTGCTTTAGACCACAGGCATATTTACCATGAGAAAAGCTAATAGATTGAGAACTCAATTACTATAAGAATTATAAAAAATCTGATATATAATCATAGCCATTTCATTAGTTCTCGGATGTTAAAAGTAAAAGAGAGATCATACTATAACACATCTCTCTATATGAATGAATACAAATCTGAATTTAAAAATTGAAGGGGAACTTGTTGCACAGAATAAAGAAGCAGGTAAGAAAAAAGGAGGTAGAGAAACAGACAACATGACAAACTTGTAACCTTGGGTAATAATTAGAACTTAAACATTTAACTGGAAATATTTTTTACAATATAATTATGTATAACTATCACTTTTTAAAATTCGAAATGAAAGAAAAGCATATTAATATATTTTACAATAAAAAATGCTATTTCTCTTCATAAGCAATCATTAACTAAAACTAGTTATTTTTACCTGATGAACTAGAACGACTTCCCATGCTGCTGACTTCTTTATCGTAGCTTCCGTTCTCAACCTGATCTAATTTTCTTCGTGCTATAGGGAAAAAAGTGAGTACTTGTGACAATTATCATGACCATTTGCCTCCACTACCTCTGATTTTAATTGCTAAAATCACTTAGGCAAAAATGGCAGAGATAGCAAGGGGAATTTCTGGAATACATATTTTAGACAGGAGGGCTGTAGGTATCATTTATAAAAAATGACAACTAGAAATGTGCAGGTCAAATACAAAATATATAGAAACAACATTATGATAATTGATACCGGTATCACTAAGGTGCACTGAGCATAATAACTTTTGGAGTCTTGAAAGATGTAGAAGAGTACCAGAAATCTCTACCCCCAAATTCTCTTTAATTATATCTATAAAAACAAACTGAGTTCTTATGGAAAATATCTGAATATATTTCTATTAAGAAAATGCTAAGTCTCTTTTACTTCTATATTCATCCTATTCTGACACGAATAAAGCAGAGGGGAATAGTAGAGAATAAGAAGTCAGAATGCAAATCTTATTCATCTTTGTGTCCAAGCACAGGGCATAGATTCCCAATAACTGTATGGATTTTTAAATCAAAGAGATCTGGGTTCCAGATCTGGTTGTTAATCATTATGTTTGGTTAATCTACATCCTTCTTGGATCTGAGTTTCCTATAAAATAAAGGGTTAGGTCTCAACAATCTCTAAGTTAGAAGTCTCTAAGTTGGGGTGCAGGTACCCTAAATGCTGCCATAGACGCTGCACAAAACAATTCACAGATGTGTAGGCAGAAAATATCAGAACTTCTAATTTATACTTATAAATCTGATCTTTTAAAATTTCTATTTTCTTATTTTTTTCTAATACACATAAAATAGAGTAATACATGTTTAAAATTTATAAAGAAATATATATAAATTAAAGAACAAATACTTAAGTACCTTTTACTAACAGAAGTATGTGATCAAAAAAGTTTAGACGCTACTGCCCTAAAGTACTTTCCCAATTCTTACATTTTGTGGTTCTGTGAATAAATGTCCTTTAGCATAAAGGATGCTACACATTATTCATGTAACTGCAAGAAGTTTAGCAATTTGGTTTATGAATATTAATACATTAAAAAGAACATAAGGCTCTAATCAATGTGGTGGAACCTAATGTAAAGTATATATTTCTCTATAAATTCTAATAATTAAAAGAAACAAAAAATATTCAAGCCTGAGCATGGAAGAATTTCATACCTTGCTGAAGTTGCTTGGTAAGATCCTTGACACTAGAGGCATGCTTACGTCTTTGAGTTACTAATTCATCTTTCAATTCTTCGACCTGGGTACTCAGTGCTTTAACTTCTGTTTGTTTACAGGTGAGCTCAGCTTGCAGAGCCTGGACTTCCTCTTTTCTCAATTCTTCCTCTTTCAACAATCTACTTTCCTGAATATTAAACGAGATTTAAAAAACACGAATTTTAATAGGTGACTGTATGTTTCCATTATTTCTCATGGTTTAAAGCATTCAGAATACAAGGTCCTTGATAGTAGATCCTTCTATCATCACTCCTTACTAGGTTTTGTGTACTGAGCTCCTCAAATTCTTCATGCGGTAATAATGCAGAGGGATACATTAAATGCGTCTGCCATTCTATACATGCAAAACAATATGTGACGCAGGTCTCTGTATTTTTAGACCAAAGTCCCAAATTATTTTTATAAGTAACTTGAAGGTGCTCTCATAACTTGTAAATATTAAACAATTTTTAAACTACAAAAATACAAAAATTTAAAATACTTTTAAAATATATATAGTTTTTCCAAATAAGAATGACAAAATTCTGGTTTTCTTATTTTCAAATGTGAAATACTTCTTCATAATTAGTTTAGGGAAAATTCTATTATAAATTACGTAAGTTGAAAGAAAAAATTAACAGTTCTCACAGCATTTGAAATTATAAGAGTGCCAATAAAAGAGAGTTTAGATCAACTACCATTAGGTTTATGCCATTAGAGAAATTTAATTCGTGCTTCTTGCTATGTTGCTTTAAATGTTAAATGTACATTTATACTTACCAAATTAATATTTGTCTGTTTCATTTGCTCACATTGGCTTTGTAACTGACTTTCGCTACAGGAAAGTTTATCAAATTGTGACTGTAAAGAATTGGATTCAGACTGGAGTTGTGCATTCTTACTAGTGAGCTTTTCTGTAAATAGTAGTAGCTCAGATTCTCTTTTCCTACTGCCTTCGATGTCTTTTTGTAGGTCATTAATCAAAGAATTAAGACTTTCCACATCTTCTTTCAAATTTTCAATTTCTTGTTTACCTCTAAAAAACAAAGTTTATATTTAAGAAAAAATTAAACCATTAAAAGACATTAAATTAATGGTTTGGGAATTTTCATAGAATGATATGCTTTATAAAGGTACTTTTATTCATTCATCTAAATATTTATGAATGACTAATATATACTGGGAACTAAGAACTGGGAATATAAGTGAGTGAGACCGACGGTCAGAGCTTTTAGTCAAGCAGGAAAATTATATGAGCGTGATAAAACATTTTTGATGATGAAAGCACAAAGCGAGTCACCTAACCTAGTATGATGCTTGAACTAATAGTTAGAATAAAGGTTAGCAAACTTTTCCTGTAAAAGGCCCAGATAGTAAACAATTTAGGCCTTTGGGGGATATGGCCTTTTTTGTAACTGTTCAACTCTGCCACTGCAGTGTGCGAGCAGCCACAGACAACACATAAAGGAACGAGAGTGGCTATGTTTCCTGTGTTCCACAAAAAAAGGCAGTGGGCTGGATTTGGCTTGTAGGGCACAGTTTGCTAATTCTTGACCAAAAGGAAAAGTAGGAGTGAACAAGAGAACAAAATATGTTCCAGGTGGAGGAAATAATATGTGCTCAAGTTGAGAAGGGAACAAGAAAATGGCTTCCTGTTGGTCTTCACAAATAGGTGTCCAATATTGATGAAGATAAAGATAAGCACTCTATCCCTAGCATTGAATACAGAGCTTGACACTTACAAGATGATCACTCGACATTAGTTAATCAACCACTGCTGGAACACAACAGCGAAAAAGTAGAAGGCATAGAGGGCGTAGCAAGGGACAGGTCACTAATGACCTTCTCAGCCATGTTAAGGCTTCTGAACTCACCAGGCAATCTTTGAGGCAATGAGAAATCATTGAAAGGTTTTGAGATTTCCTTTTTAAAAAGCTTGTGATGCTAACCACAGTGTGGGAAACAGATTAAAAGTAAGCAAAAACAAACAAAAACACCAGTTTAGAAGCTGTGGCAGTTTTCCAGACTAGAGTTAATAATGGCTTGGATAATGGTAGCAGCAGCGGGAATATAAAAAGTGGACTTAAAAGACATTAAAAAGTTAGCATTAATAACACTTTGTGACTGGTTAGATGTATGAATATAAGGAGAGAAGAGCCAAGGTGACCCCCAGGTTCCTGGGTTGGAAAACCATGTGGATGCTACACTCATCGCTCTTCTCAGGAACATCAGAGAAGCAGATTTGAGGGTGGGATAGATGAATCTGCTTTGGACTTATTAAAGTTTGATACCTGTGTTGTCTGGAGCTCAGCAAAAAGGGCTGAAGGTAATGATTTGAAGGTCCTGTGGCATACTGTAAGAATAGATAGCATCACCCAGGGTTATAATAAAATAAGAACAAAAGAGAGTTTTATGACAGAATGAGAAGGCTGCCAAGGAGACTGAGAAAAAAGAGTGACCAGCAAGTGGGGAGGAACATCAAGAGAGCATGATGAAACGAAGCCAAAGGCACGGCAAGAAAGATAATAATAGGCTCAGTGGTATTAATGCTGAAAATTCAAGCAAGGCTTAGCCTGAAGGAGTGTCTACTAGATTTAAGAAGGCATTAGCGGTTTTTAATGGAATGTTGGGGTAGAAAACCAGAATGAAGTGGAGAGAAATAGAACAAAGAAGTGAAAAAATGAGGGACAAGTATGGATGATTCTATAAAGATGTTTGGTTGTGAAGAAAAGGAGAAAGTAGGACAAGGTCATAGCAGTTTTGATGTTTTTAAGATATAATAATATTTAAATGTAGAAAGAAAAAAGTCAGTAGAAAAAGAAGGGTAAGAGATAAAGGATAAAGAAGGAATAATTAACAAAGACCCTGAGAAGGCAGGAGAGCATGGAGCCCACAGCTGAATAGAGAACAATTCGATTTAGAGAGAAACAGGAACATTTCTTCCCTAATAATAGAAGAAAAAGAAAAGAATGGTTGCAAATGCAGGCCAAGTTCATGGGACTGACGGCAAGAGGTTAAGAGAACTGTCAACTCATAGCTACTATTTCTTTCTGTGAAGTAAGAGATAATTGCCTGCCAAGAGTAAATGGGGTGAGAAGAACAGAAGTGTGAAGAAAGCAGTAAGATCTGGAATAGATGCTGAGCAGATGGGAGAGAAGGCTCTAAGGACATGTGGTAGGATTAGAGGTATACTATTATTCCCATTTGAGGTTGCTAACCATGAATTGATAGCAGCATCACTCTGGATGATGGTGATGATTTCTTTAGCCTGGGTATCAGTGGGGTGTGAAAAGTATTTGGATTCAACCTGAATCCATGCTCTTCTAAGTAATGTCATGAGCAGAATTTAGCTAAATGGTTTTATAAGAAGCCAAGAAATAATTTCAGCTCCTGACCTCAAGCAACATATATGCAAAGATATAATACATATCTACCTTTTAGAAGAAAAACTAAGTACTGTGCAAAAGTTAACAGAATTTGAAAGCCAAGGAATGGATAAGGAAACTAAAATCCATTCTGTCTTATAAACTGCTACTGTCAATGTTTAGGGAATATAAACTTTGATTTTTAGAAGCCATAATGGGAACTTTAAAGAAAATCCAAAAAAGTTCTAATGAAGACAAGAATTTAAATTTTGTAGCTAGTAAAACTATAAAATTATTCCGTTTAATGAAATAATTGCATTTAAAAATAGAAACCTGAGTTAGAATTAAAAAACCTGTTGATTAGCATAAACAGAAGTTGCTCATTTTATACCTTTGATGCTGCTCCTGTATCTGATCCACGATTTTCACTTTGTCCAATAAATTCTGAATTTCAGCTTTTTGGCGATTAATAATTTCCTTATATTTTGATAACTCATCTTCTGTTCTTAATCGCTCATCTTCTAGACATTTCACCTATTACATAATCATAACCAAGTTAAACTACAAACAATATTTTCTTGTTCCTTAATAACTATTTCAGATAGTGGTTATATGCTAAGAATCTAAGCTTAATTCTAAAGCAGTATTAATTAATGTGAAGAAAACATAATGAGAAGTTAACGGTCCTGGGTTTCAGTCTCTGATTTCTACTCATTTAGGCATGGAAGTTTTAGTAAGTCACTTAATTTTTGCTGAATCTCCATTGCCTTACCTGAAAAGAGGATATACCTTCCTATCTACCTCAAAGAACTGTCATGGAGAACAAATAGAAGGATATGTGAAAAAAACTTTAAAAATTAAGTGATTGCAAATTCAAGATGGTTACATAAAAGCCTGTTTATAAATAAATGAATGATATACAATAATAAGATGTTTTACAATCATATTAAAAGGAATACTATTCTTACAAAAAAGGCAATAAACACTGGTAAGAATAGCTAGTTAGAAATTAAAACTGTATACAAGACTATTAAGTATACCCAGAAGAAATATAAAGTCTTTCTGTTATTTTCTTATACTCACAGTTCTTAAGTCAAATTAATCTTACCAATTAATTTGACAATAAGTGCCTTTGGATCAGCGGCCCAAGGATAAGTTATAGATACAGCGAATGTGTAATAAAACGGGATTGTTTGGCAAATACTTCAAAGGGACCGAAGTGGGAGACATTTTCATTTCAACAATAGTTAATTTTATTGCTAATGAACTGATATTATACTCATGAGTTCTTTTACTTTGGAAAGCAAATAGTAAATAATAAATACCCTTTCTCCAACATTTCAAAAATCAGAATGAGTCCAAAATTAAAAATATTTATCCTTCCTCTTGAGTCATGACTAAAAATTTAATTACCTTTGTCCTCAGGGTTCGTAGCTCATCCATGCCCTCCTTAAATGTCCTCTTCAGATCTTCCAGTTCCTTTATTTTGGCATGATGCATCTTTTAAAAAGTTTAAAAGAAACCATAAATCATTATGTACTAAACTATATCTCAAATTTATTGCCAGCTCCTCCCAAAAGGTCTTAAAAGTAGATGACAATAAATACTTGGCATTTCTCTCCTTCTGTATTTATTACACAATACATATTATCTAGGGTATACATAAAACAAAACTACTCACTTCTAGCTGGTCAGATTTTTCTTGCATTTGTTTTTCAAGTTCTCCTTTAGTGACTCTAAGCTTGGCATCAAGCTCATTTGATTTAATTTCTTCTGACTCCTAATAGAAAGGAAATGAAAAAGGTATTAGTTAATTCTTAAAGTTTTATACTTTGAAAAGTGAAGAAGGCTTTGGCAATTAAGCTTACTAATTGAGAAATACAAAGCTTATGTATTTAAAAATGATGACTGCACTGAAACATTTAAAATGTCAATTTTGCATGAACAAGAATAGCATACTTAAGATATATAACATAATAAAGAGTGGTTTTCTTTTTAAGTTATACATTTCCTTGTACTTTTCATTCTTCTGGCATTTTCTAGTGTTTTTATCTGGTTAAAAACTTTCTAATAACTTCTCTACTTAAGCTACAAGTATTTTAACATAGGGAATAGCCTGTATTTTATTTAACTGCCCTACCAAATACATTATACGCTTCAAATGTTACAGATATAAAAAGTTAACAAAAAAAAAAGAGTACTGATATTTGGCATAATTTGCTACTAATCTACCTGAAAAGTTAGGCATACCTGGTATGTTTTTATCATATCCTGACAATTTTTTCGTATCTGGTCTGCTTCTTCCTTTGCTTGAGTTAACTTTGTTGTTGTCTCTTTGAGTTTATCTTTGGTTTCCTGCGTTGACAAAAAGACAGTGACACACTTTGGCACAATGATGTGATGAATGGTAAGAACAATGACCAGAGAATGGAAAGTTCTTGTCTCAGCACTGCCACTGAGGGGTCGAATAACTGAAACCCATTAAATAAAGTTAAGTTTGATAGGGTTTTTCAGCAAATCATGTGAATTTACTAACTAATCTGATATGACAAGAAGAGCAAATACTAAATACTTCTTTGCACACACACATAAAAGACAATTCTTTGGTTTATGGCCATGATATCTAGTCAAAAACTGCTTTTATAGATTCATTCTGCAATTTGGTTTCTGTTCCAAACCACTCTAAAACAGCAATTCTGAAGGTTTACAGGGATTACTCTCTCAGCAAATTCAATGACTTTCATTTTCTCATCCCTTATTCTTGACTTTGCTCCAGTTCTGACCTCTCCTGACCCTGAATATCCTTCCTGTTTCCATTACAACACAGTATACTCCTGTTTTGTCCCTTTTTGTTGTTGCTTTGTCTCCTTGACTGGATTTTTACTTCCTGTGGTGTTTTCCAAGATACAGCCCTGTCCTGCGGCTCTTTCTCCAAATACCTTCAGTGTACCATCCAGTCCCATGGTTTTGGCTAATACGTGGATTTCAAATGAGAATCATCTCCTCCAAGTAGCTTCCCTTCAGAAAGGGGTAAATGCTGCTATTCTGCCTTCCCATCAATAGAATCCATGGCATTCCTAGATTACAACAACTGACACAATGGGCTGTACGTGTCTTCTCCGATTGAGGATACAGCTTCTCGGCAGCACCTAGCTCAGTACTTACCACATATTAATGCTTCAAGTTGTATCTGCTGAATTAATAAAGGAATACCTAATATAAACCTTCTGCTCTAGTTAGGGTGGTCTTCCCAAATAGCAAATACTCATTTCACGTTTTTCTTGTTGTTCCTCCACTTGGAATGCCTTTCCCTTCATCTCTGAACCTTTTAAACTTCATCAATCCTTCACACACTGCTTCTTGTATGTCATTGTTTTTGTATAAATATACCATACAATTAAGCTCTGAATTATGTACTTTCAGCTGCTGGTCTTTTAATAATAATTTGACTTATATAAAAACTCAGTATCACTTTTAAAATATAAACATTTGGAGACTTTTTCAAATACTGTTCCTTTTTTTTTTAATATTTAGAATATTACTTCTACAAGAGGACAGAGAGGAACTTTGTTTTTTGTTTTTTTTTTTCCCCTCAAATTCTATGTCATCAACTGAATCTGGCACATAGTAGCTACTCACTTAATTCACTCAAAAATTAGCAATTGAGAGATTCCTATATGCCAAAAATATTTATTAAATAATTGAATAAAAAAAAAGTGAGAATCACATTAAATGTGTTTTGGTCAAGGTATTAACTGTTTCATTCATTCAATATTGACTGAGCACCTACTATGTACCAGGTACATAAGTAAAAATGTTATATTATATATAACATATATATATAATATGTTATATATTATATTATATAGTGACAAGTACTAAGGAGAGAAAATAAAGACACGAGAAAGTTTGGAGTAGGTGATGAAAATTCAGAAAGAGCAGCCTGAGAAAGTCCCATTGAGAAGGTGATAGATGAGTAAAGACTCGAAAGGACTGAGCAAGATTTACTAAGGGACTGGATATGATGACTGAGAAAACTCAAGAATAAATCTAAAGGTTTTGGCCTGAGCAACTAAAAGGATGGACTGCCATTTGTTGAGATGGGAAAGCAAGGTAGGGAAGGGGCATGTTATCCACCTAATTTTAAACTTGTTGAGTTTAAGATGCCGATGAATCATCCAAGATGTCAGATGTCAAGTAGCTACTTTAATATATAAACATGGAATTCTGAGTAAAAGTTCTAAATCTGGGAGTCACTAGCATACAGTTTTCTATTGCTATGTTTTCATATATGTTTTTCAAGTTCACTAGTCTTGTCTTCGGGAATGTCAAATCTGTTCATTCCATCGGTGTATTTTCTGTCTCAGACGTTATATCAGTTTGGCCTTTTTAAATATCTCCCATGTCTCTCCTTAACATACTTACACTTTTATCTATCTTCCCAAATATAGGGCATATGTGTGTGTGTGTATAAACTTTTTAATATCCTTATCTACTAATTCATCCATGTGATTTCTGGCTTTATTTCTATTGATTGAGTCTATACTTCCCTGCTTTTCGTGTCAGGTAATTTTTTATTGGATACTAGATATTGTGAATTTTATGCTCTTAAATCTTGGAGATTTTTGTACTCAAATATTTTTGGGCTTTGTTCTGGGGCATAGTTAAGTTATTCAAAACAATGTGATTTGAGGCTTTCTTCTACGGCTTTATTAGGTGGGTTCATAACAGACTTTAGTCTAAGGCTTAAGAGTCCCCAGTGCTGAATCAACACCCTTCTGAGGACCACTAGATGCCCTGTGTTGAGGACTTTCCCTTGGCTGGTGGAAACATGAACAATTCTTAGCTGTGTGAAAGCTGCTTTAGAAACTGCTGTCTCTACTCCTTTCTGTTCTTTCTCCATCTCTGTAGTGTTCTCACACACATATAATGATCAGCAGTGAGCTGAAGAACTAAGAGGAATACAATGCAGATCTCCATACCTTTCTCTTCTCTGGTGCTCTGCACTGGTCCCCATACATCAAACTCTGTCTCCTCAACTCAGGAAGACTGTTGGGCTCTGTTTGGGTTCCTCTCTTGAGAACTCCAGGTATTACATCTCGTTTATTTCCCTTCTCTCAGAGATCACTGTCCTATGCTGCCTGTGTTATCCCAGGTCTAAGATTCTTTGTTTCATATATTTTGTTCTTTATTTTTAAGGTGGGCGAGACCTTGGACCCTGTTACTCCGTAATGCAATAGAATATAGTTACAGAATAGAAGAGTTATAGAAAAGAACACAGAATATAGTTTTACTAAGTGAGATAACAGCAAAGCTAATTAAAAGTGAGCCTGGGTTTCTAATTAGTGAACCTTATGAGTAAATAAACCACTTAAGAATGAGGCTATCATTGACAAATGATAATCTGGGAGAAGAGCATAGTAAAGTAAGTGGTGGAGTCTTGCCGAAGGGCTGCATCATAAAATATACCATCCCCTAGTCGCACATTAGGTCTGCAGTATATTACAGTCTGGTACTTCCTGCTGCTCTAGACTCTGTCTTGACACCCAAGACTCCACTACTTTAATTTTCTCTGAAGCAAAAATGTCTGGCAAGTACCCAGCACAGTCAAACCATGTTCTATAAAGATCTACTGCCACCTCCACCAGCCATATCTATGCTCCAGTGAGATTATATTATCCTACAGTTTTCTCAGATAATACTCTACACAAATATCCAAAAGTTATTAACAGTTTTACTGACTTTATTATTTTTCTCCCCTCTTTAATCCCCCCGCATCGCTTCCGCCCTTGACCTATGGATGTTGCTGTTTCCCCTTAAGAACTGGATCTCTGAAGGTGCGGCATCTCCTCCCACAAGTTTGCGGGGTGCACCCGGGGCCTGGCCCACCAGGACCTGGCCCCCCCAGTGTATTCAGGGGGCCTGGCATACCGGGGTATGGTCCATGGCTCCACTTGGGGCGTGAACCCAGGACCTTCTGCGTGTAAAGCAGATGTGCTAACCACTACACTATGGAGCCACCCGGTTCTATCAACTTTAGAATTATTTAGTGAGATAACTCATGATTATGGTTTTGAACAATATCATTAAGCCTATTTTTGAAAACTTGGAAATTACTGCCGTAACAGTGTTCTTTTATCTGTCATATTTTAGAGTTGTTCTTTTATTTCACATTCTGTCATCTTCGGATTTTTATTACCTGTAATACTAGTTCAGTTAGTGCTTAAAATTATGGCATCAGGAATCAGCCTTTATAATCATTCTTCATTATAGTAAGTTTTTGGTAAAATGATATTCATAAGTAGGCACAATACCAATGGAATTATATTCATAATACGCATTTAACTTATTCTAAAAATCTTTATATTACCTTTGTATTTAAATAAGAATTTATATTTCTTGATTAGAAGACTCCTAGCATCAGTGGTATTTTAAAAATTTCCCAGAGTATACTTTCAATTTTTATAACCTATAGATTCTCCTCTTCCTCTCAAATTTCTGACAATGTTTAATATAAAGTAATACCAAAAAATGCTTAAAGAACAAAATCAATTTGGAGGTTGTAAACGATGAATGATAAAATTTAACATTCTACCCAATTTAATATGTAAATTATATGAGAAAATATCTTTTCATAATCACCAAATATTCAGGCCCAATCTATCGTATAGGAGTCACTAAATTAAGTTTTATGCCTCATTAACTAGTACTTCATTTGCTCTTAAAAATGATTCTAATAACTTTCCATTGCATTATATTACTCACCTTGTGTGAATCCATTTCTGCTTTTAATTTGTTTTGTGCCCATTTTACTTTAATGATGTGAGAGCTGATATCTTCCTTTAATTTGTCTATTTCTTTGATGAGTCTAGAAGTTTCACCTTCCTAAAATAATATCACTAGGTCACATTTTTTATTCGACAATCAACCAAATATTTGTGTATCTTTTATACTTTCTCAAAATAATTAATGCAATAACACTATAATTCAGAAGCTAGCACATTATGGACTATGAGCTATAAAACTGATTTAAAGGGCATATAATAAGAGCAGAGTAAAATCCTATATCCAATTAACAAACATAATTAACATATATATATTTTAACCAACTAGGTATGTTGCAAGTACAAGCATATCTTTAAGATTCTTCTTAACCAGCTGGCTTTAAGATAAAATACAAAATTAAACTGATTTTTGCCAGAATTCCTGAGAACAATGACAACATTCCTGATCTACAAGTTAATTAATAACAAATAACATTCATCATCAAGAAATGCTAATCTACTGGAAACAAGACCATGTCATGAGGCTGCAACTTAATGCAAGGGCTCTGAATAGCTCAGTAATGGAATCTCCTTAGACAGCATCTAAGAACATGCTTTTTTCCAAAAAAAAAATATAAATTCTATTCTATGATGAGTGTTACATTAAGATTCTGATTAACTTATTAAACTATGCACGTTTTGACACTACTAAGTATATATTTTGCCAAAATAAATTCTTTTGAGCACAAACTCATTTCTTCAACATACAGACTTAATAAAAAAGCTTTTTAAAAGATCTATCAAGAAAAAGTTATCTCATAAACAACATGTGTCAATTTCTCATCTTTTCCCAGCAAACATTTTTTGTAGACAAGTAACAAGAAACCAGAATTACTAAAGCACACATATTCTAAGAAGGTAAACTAAACAACTTTATGTTTAATAGCGGTTTACTCACATTAAGTTATGACTGATTAAACAAGAAAAAGCAAACAATAAATTTCAAATAAGGTACAATAGCACAAATTCTACCTTTGTTTCGTAGAGCTGGTGCAACCGTCCTTTCTCCTGAGAAAGCTGCTTAATTTTGTTAGTGTTTTTCTCAGATTCTTTATTTGCATCTCTAAGTTTTCTCTCAAGTATCTCTTTCTCCTTTCGAAGGTCTAAAGATTCCTTCTCACCTCTTACATACTTCATTACCATTGCTTCTTTTTCTTGGCGAGCCTCTTCACATTTCTTGTTGGCCTTTGAAAAAATAGCTAGCATTAATGAAAAATATTTTTCAAATAAAAATAAAAATAAGTGTGATTTTTCTGTGATATTACCGATGTATTTTTTGGTCTTTGAACATTCCCAGGACCTGTGTCATGAAATTTTAAAAAGGAAAGGAAAAAGTCATAATTGTAGAGAAACAATACAATAAACAAATTATTATCACTAACATTTACTTTTACCTTTTCCTAGTCCTTTTACTTTGGCTGATATGGTTGCTATTTTCTGTTTACTCCTCCAGATCCACTTTCCCACTATTTCCCATCCACCCTGTGCTCCAGAGAGATGACCTTCAGATACTATATCAATAAGTTTCCTTGCCTTCATACTTGCAGTTGAGTTCAACCAACAGGAGGCACTAGCCAAGAGATCAGGAGCATAGGCAGAGAGTGAGATGTGGCTCCCCCAGAGTCACAAGTTGGCCAAAGGCCACTGCTCCTGTCAGCTGTCCTCTTTATACAACTACCTTCTCTGAGTTGTACTCCCTGTGCCCGCTCTCCTATTCATTTAGCCCAAAGAGTGATAATGGCTCCCCCAGCAGCCCCAGGATCCTTCGTTTTCCCTTGCTGGGCAACCTAAACCTTGCCTGTACCATTGTAAAGAGTGCTTCTATTAAGTCCTCCTCAAATCACTTTCTGTTCTCTGCCAGGACCCTTACTACATGGCTAACAATTTCTAAAATCTATAACCTTAGCTCCCTTGCAAAAAAGTAACAATATACTAACAAATAATCATTTGATTTCCTAAATATGAAAAGCTTTCTAAAGCATTTTGCACTTAGCAAGAAATATCGAATTAGATTAAGTGTGACATCGTTATAATCATTTAAAATTCCTTATTCGTGTAAACTGGTACTCCATGGTCTGAAATTTTATACATTAAAAACTTCTCCACATAGCTTTTCATTTAAGTAAATTCACGGTTTGCAAATATGACGGAGCACATATTTATTTTATAGAAGATGGAACCTCAAGCTTTAGGGATTTTCAATCGCATCTAGTGATAAACGCCAACTGATACTATAACTGAATTGAAGAAGGTACAATGTCTGGAGAATATAGGAAAAGTTCCTATGCTCTGATGAAAAGTGACTAAAGAGTTTCATGAAGTTCTGGTAGAGCTGATAAGCACATTTAATAAACACTCAAAATACTATACATATATGTGTAAGAACTTTTTTAATCATCCAATTGGGATTTTTTTCCTCCCACTGAAATAGCCTAATTTTCAAGAGAAATTAAGGAATAGGGATTTCAGAGATTTGACAAGGTGCTGTGGACAAAACTTGAGAAAACTGTGCTGAAATTAGCTAACAGAATTAGATTCGCGTAGATGACTGAGTAACTGTACTTAGAAAAAGTCTATTAATAGTAATGTCAACTTTAAAAGCAGTTCTCTCACGATAACTTAATGCTCAGGTAATGTATTAGGTTTGAGAAATACAAAGAAAAATAAGTCATGGCTTCTGTCCTGGAAGAGCTCTCTACCTAGTAAGAAGGACATATAAACAAATGTTATAATACAATACAATTTCTAGTGGATGAATGTACAAAGGTCTTTGAAAACACAAAAATAGTAACTTTCCCTGAGAAGAGTTGGCATAAAGGGTGAAAGATGGTATACTTTAAAACTATGTGCTATATATACTTGAGCTAGACATTGAAGTTTAAGTAGGATTCAACAGAATAGGAGTAGTTAGTCAAGGAAAGGAATTCAAAGTAGAGTGATTATCCTGTGTGAATGCTTAAAAGTATAAAATAGCGTGATATATTTAGAGGCTATCCAGTCATTTTGTAGGGTTTACATTTGACCTGCAGGTTAGAGTGGGAAGGAAGTAGTTATAAAACAAAGAGAGGTAGAGATTAGATTGAAAGGTAGAAGGGCTTCCCTTGTCATGCTAATGATCTGAAATTTTATCCTATAGGCAATGGGAAACCAAAGAAAGATTTATAAACCAGAAGCTTTTATTAAATATGTGTTTTAATAAGATAACTGGTGGCAGCATGGATGCTTCATTGAAGTTGAGAAACAAGAAGCAGAAAAAACAAAACAAAACAGGAAAAAAGACCATTCTAATAGTTAAGGGAAAATAGATGAGCTTCTTGAAAACAGCAGGGAACGTGCACCAGAATGTCCTATTACTCAAGAGTCATCTGTGGATAAGTTGTAAAGGAATAAACTGGGGTGCTAAAAGTTCACATTTCCAGGTCCTAATCCAGATAATGGCAGTACCCACTTCATTATTGGGACTATTAAACAAGTTAACATGGTAACTCCTATTAAAGCTTCTATAGAAAGTCAGTCCACTTATAAGCACAGATAAAAAAAGAGGAGCCAGTAAGTCTTTGGACTTGAACAGTTTCAGATGTTTATTTTTGACTTGGATGAAGTTAAAGCATGAATAAGATAATCAATGAGATTCAATAACCAGCTAAAATGATTAGGTATATGAAGTTGAGGGAAAAATCTATAAAAGAAATATGTACAGTAAAATTCCAATCAAGTAGGGGGAAAAATATATGAATATGTACACATAAGCATGTGTGACTGATATATGCATATGTGGTAAGATACAAAACCAAAATATCGATAATTAGCAATGGAAAAAGGAATGTGATGTAGAGGGATTAGGGTCAGGAAGGGAGAAGTACAGATATGTGGACTTTCATTTTTTTACTCTATATATTTCCTTAATTTATTATATTATTTTTTGTAGGTAGCACATATTTACATTTGCTTTAGTATTTTTAAAAAGGTTAATTTTTATATAAATAAAATTGTCTATTCCTAATACATTGCTGATGTCCAAAAATCAAAGAGAATTAGTTCACTTTAATAAAAAAGAGTCCTCAGAAAGTTAACGATGATGACTTGAAAAATACCTGTTCCATCCGATGGGCCACCTCTTTGTGTAATTGCTGAATTGCATTTTTTGCTGCAGTGTCTTGAGCTATTAGTGTATCTTTGGAAGCTTTAACTTCTTTATTAAGTTCCTCTATTCTTGATTCTAACTGTAAAGAAAATTATTTCCAGATTATTTTTATAGCTATACCAAACAGACCACCGATACTTCAATTAAACAATGGAAATGAACATAAAGAATATAATGAATATACTTCAACCATAGAAATCAAAAGTAAATGATAGTAATGTTTCTGTATCTCATTAGAATTAAGTTAGTATAAATCTAAAGCAGATTCTGATAAGATGGATGGTTAAGTTCTAGAGTAATTACTAAGAAAGTAACTCAAAATAATACAGTGAAAATATCATGAAAAAAATTAAATGTTACATATTCAGTTAATGCAAAAGAAAAGCAGTAAAGGAGGAACAGCTGAACAAAACAGACATGAGACATATTAAAAAATGGTAGACATAAATCCAACTATCAATAAAAACACTAAATGAGAATAAACTAAATAATTATATCTAAAGGCAGAGACTGTCAGACTGGAATAAAAACAAGGTTCAACGCTATGCTGTCTACAGGAGATGCTTTAGATTTAAAGATATAAATAAACTGAAAGCAAAAGGATGGGAAAAAATATATCAGGCAAATCATAAGAAAGTAGCAGTGGCTATACAGATATTAGACAAAATAGGTTAAAATAAAAAAAAGTTACTAGAGATAAAGAAGGACATTTCATAATGATAAAAGGTCAATCCAGCAGAAAGATATGACAATTATAAATATACATGCACCTAGTAACATAGCACCAAAATACATGAAGCAAAAACTGACTGAAATGAAGGAGGAAATATATAATTCAATAATAGTTGGATACTTCAATACCTCACTTCCAATAACAAATCTAGACAAAAGGTTAACAAGGAAATAGAAGATCTGAATAAAACTATGAAATAACTAAATCAAACATATCTATCTATATAACATTCCATCGAGCAACAGCAGAATATAGTTTCATGAGGTGCACACAGAATATTCTCTGGGATAGAATAAGCTAGGTCATAAGTCAAATATCGATAAATTTAAATTATTGAAATCATATATCTTTTCCAACTATAACAGAATTAGAACTCGATAACAGAAAGAAATTTGGAAAAATTCACAAATATATAAAAATTAACCAAAATAACCAATGGGAGAAATCACAAGGGAAATTAGAAAATACTAGGTAATGAATGATAATAAAGACACAACATCTAAAATATAGGAACATCTAAAGCAGTGCTCAGAGGGAAACTGATAGTTATAAACACTTATATGAAAAAATAAGATAGATCTAAAAAAATATAACTTAAACTTCATCTTAAGACACTAGAAAAAGAAGAGCAAAAGAAACCTAAAGCTAATAAGAATTAATAACGATTAGAGAGAAAATTAATGAAACAGATAATAGAAAAATACAGAAAAATCAACAAAACAAAAAATGATTTTCTGAAAAAAAATCAACAGAATTGACAAACCTTTAGCTAGACTGATCACTAGAATCTAAATGAAAGAGAGGCATAGAGTTTACAGAAATAAAAAGAATTATAAATATTATGAACAATTTAACTTAGATGAAATTAACAATTTCTAGTAAAACTGACTCGAGTAGAAAATCTGAATAGACCTATAGTAAGTAAAGATATTGAATTAGTAATCAAAAAATAGAAAACTTACACACAAAGAAAAATTCAGGTCCAAGGAACAACACAGGTAAATTCTACCAAACATTTAAATACCATTCTTCACAAACTCTTCCCCTCAAAAAGAAGCAACACTTCTCAACTCATTCTATTAGGTCAGTACTACCCTGACACCAAAACCAGACAAAGACATCACAAGAAAAGAAAGCTGCAAGACCACGATTTCTTATGACTATAGATGGAAAAATTATCAACAAACCAATCCTGCAATATATAAAAAGATTTATGCACCATGACCAAAAGGGATTTTATACTTATAAGGTTAAGCTGGCTTAATATCCAAAAATCAATTAATTTAATATACCATATCGATAGAGCAAAAACTACATGACCATCTCAGTAGATGCATAAAAAACATTTGATAAAATTCAACACTCTTTCGAATAAAAACACTCAACAAATTACAAATAAAAAGGAACTTCTTCAACCTGACCAAGAGCATCGGTGAAAAACCCACAGCTACTATAGTATTTTAATGGTGGAAAACTGAATACTTTCTCTCTAAGATTAGAAATAACAATAACCACTCTTGCCACCTCTATTCGACATGGTATTGAAGGGCCCAGCCAGAGCAACCAGGTAGGAAATGAAATAAAAAGCACCCAGATCAGAAAGAAAAATGTAAAACTCTCTATTGGCAAGATGACATGATCTTGTAAATAAAAAATCCTAAGAAATTCACGCAAAAAATTTTAAGTAAACGAGTTTAGTAAAGTTACAAAATATAATAAAATCAATTGTTCTTGTACACTTATATCAACAATCTGAAAATGACATTAAGAAAACAATTATTTTATAATAGCATCAAAAAGAATAAATTATCTAAGAATAAACTTAACAAAAGTGCAAAATCTACACTCTTAAAACTCCAAAAGACTGTTGAAAGAAATTAAAGATCTAAATAAATGGAAAGACAACCCAAGTTTGAAAATGGAAAGACTTGCTATTTTTAAGATGGTAATAATACTCCCCTAATGAATCTATAGATTCAATACAATCTGTGACAAAAACCCAGTTGGCTTTACTGTAAAATGCAAGCTAATAATAAAATTCATATGAAAATACAAGGAACTGAGACTAGCCAATCTTGAAAAACAAAATGGGAGGAGTCACACTTCCCAATTTCAAAAATTACTGCAGAACAACAGGAATCAGGACAGTGTGGAACTGGCATAATGACATAGAAATCAACGAAACAGAATTGAGAGTCTAGAAATAAACCCATATATCAACTGATTTTCAAAAACAATACTAAGACCATTCAACAGAGGAAGAACAGTCTTTTTAATAAATGGTTCTGGGACAACTGGATAACCATATACAGAAGAATGAAATTGGAACCTTATATCATACTATACACAAAAATTAACTCAAATTGAGACTAAAATATAAAGCCAAATGATAAAACTCTTAGAGGAAAACATAGGGATAAAACTTCACGATCTTGGATTTGGCAATGGAGTCTTGCATATAACACCAATTGCACAAGCAATAAAAGAAAAAATAGATAAATTAGATGTCATCAAAATTTAAAACTGTGCTTCAAAGTACACTATCAAGAAAACACAATCCACGGAATGGTAGAATATATTTGCAAATCATATATCTGATAAAGGTTTATAGTTAAGAATATAAAAATAACTATCACAACTCAACAATTAAAAAAATCTAATTTCTGGATAAATATCTATTTAAGATATACAAATGGCCAACAAGCACAGGAAAAGATGTTCGACTTCACTGGTCATTAAGAAAATGCAAATCAAAACCATGACATACCACTTCATACCCATTAGGATGGCTATAATCAAGAAGTCCAATAATAAAAAGTGTTGGACTAGGGTGTGGAGAAATTGGAACCCTCATACACTGCTGGTGGAAATATAAAGCGGTGCAGCCACTTTAGCTCTTCAAAAAGTTAAAACAGAATTATCATTTACTCAACAATTCTACTCCTAGGTATACTCCCAAAGAAATGAAAGCATATGTCCACACAAAAACTTGTACATGAATGTTCATAGCAGCATTATTAATAGCTACATGGTGGAAACAACTCCAGTATCCATCAACTGAGGAAAGAATAAACAAAATGTTGCATATCTATACAATGGAATATTATTTAGACTTTAAAAGAAATGAAATACTGATACATGCTACAACAAAAATGAATCTTAAAAATACGCTAAATGCAAAGAAGCCTGACACAAAAAGGCCACATATTACATGATTTCATTTATAAAAAATGTTCAGAATAGGTAGATAGATAGAGACCAAAAGTAGATAAGTTAGTTGTTCCCTAGGGCTGAAGGGAAGAAGAGGAGAAGGTTGGAGAGAAATGAGAAGTGACTACTAATGGGTTCAGGCTTTCTTTTTGGGGGATAAAATATCCTAAAATTGTAATAAACATTACACAACTAAATACCATTGAATTGGACATTCAAAATGAGATGAATTATATGGTATATGAATATCTCAACAAAGCTGTAAAAAAATCCCTAAATGTTAGCTTATAGTACACGTGTACTAATTTTCCTTAAGACAAAATTATCTAGAGCAACACTGTCCAATTGAAATAAGAGTCACATGGATAATTTAAATGTTCTGGTAGCCACATTTTAAAAGGCACAAATAAATATGAAATGTTTTATTAAACCCAATATATTAAAAATACCACTTCGATACACAATCAACATAAAAAGTGGAGCTGTTTTACTTTTTTTTGGTAATAAGTCTTCAAAATTAAGTGTGCATTTTATACTTACAGCACCTTATAATTTGGACTAGACACCTTTCGAGTGCTCAATAGCTATATGTGGCTAGTGGCTGTCATATTAAATGGTGCAGATTTGGTGGCTGTCATATTAAATGGTGCAGATTTGGAGATAAAATTAAAGAAGAAAACCCTGCTATACTGGCTAGCAAAAGAAAGATGAATCCAATTTTCTCTTTTAAAAAGACATAACCCCTGACAAGCCTGTGAAAAGAACAGCTCTTAGTCTCTCCCATCTATTCAGTTTGAAGTGGCTGATCACTAGCAGTGATATGCCTACCGAAATATAGATTCAGCCTATTATTAAGGTTTTCTCACACTTTAAAATTCTAAGTTTTGTTTATATGTATGTGGTGGCCCTATAGCACATGACAATCAGGAATAAATATGTAACATTTTACAAATAGTCACTTTCCAACTATGTAAAGGTTCATTAAGTATAAATATACCAAGGCATGAGCAGGCGAAACTTAGTCTAATTTTTTATTATAGTATTACTTACTGTTTACTGTTATTTTCATTATATAGCTTTCTGTAAAAGATACCAGTCTGAAAATTCACTTTATTGATCCATGTATCACAGTGGGAGGGGAGGGGAAGAGAGAAAAGGCTAGGGAAGCCAGCTAGCCAGATAATCTGAAATAGGAGAGCCAGTCTCCCCAGTATAGTTCACAAAGTACTATATTGGAATCATATTAAACTATAAGCTTAAAAATATTCTGACAGTTATAAATATTCTGATGTTTGTTTCTGACTTAAATGGGTAAAAAGGTCTATTTTACTGCCAAATCAAATTGTATTTTCTTCTCAGATTTGTTACATACAGAATATAGTCACATATATAGTCACATATAGCATATAAAAATGTAAATTTACATAAAAGAAAAAATCAGGCTACAATTCCCACTTCATAAGAGAATGCTTTATATACCAAGCAATCCTCCGCATTTAAAATATAATTTAACTTACAGAACTTCAACTTATATAAAAATTTTCAAGAATGTATTTATTTTATAAAATTAAATATAGTCCTTTTTTAAATTAAAAAAGATTTTTCAATTACAGTTGACATACAATATTATATTAGTTTCAGGTATACGACATGGTGATTAGACATTTATATAACTTATGAAATGATCACCTCGATAAGTCTAGTACCCAACTGACACCATATTCAGTTATTACAGTATTAATGGCTATATTCTCTTTGCTGTTTCTTACATCCCCATGACTGTTTTATAACTGGCACCTCTTAATCTCTTTACCTATTTCACTCATCTATCCAACCCCGCTCCCATCTGGCAACCTGAAATAAAGTTTTTAAAAAGACTGTCTTTTTTACCTGTTTAATTGTGTTCATATGCTGCTTTTCCGTTTCTGTTCTTTTTTTTAGTTCTTCTCTTAAATTGTCTTTTTCTGAACAAATGTCTAAGATGAGCTCCTGATGCTTTTTATTTTCTTTTATTAACCTAAATATACAAAGGGCAGTATAAGTAAAACAATTTTAAAAAGAGATGTGGAATATAATGTTTGCAGATTAGATTATAGATATTTATGATTAATAAATTCACATTCCTAAGTAATCCTTTTGTAATGATACATTCTACTTTGTAATACATTCTTTGGCCAGTCTAAGTATTAACTTTTTTTGACAAATTTGTATATTTCAAATCAAGTGAAATATAATCAGGTTAAAAAAACCATACTCTTTTATGTCTTTGGGCATCTCAGTTATGCACTTCATCCCTTCAGCACTTGAATCCCTTCAGATCAGTTAGTAGTTCTCAACCAGGGGCAATTCTACCCCTCCAGGCATTTGTCTGGATACATTTCTGGTTGCCACAAAAGGGGTGGGCGTTACTACTGGCCTCTTGTGGGTGCAGGCCAGGAATGCTACTAAACATCCTTCAACAGATAGGACAGCACACCAACAACAAAGAACGACCTGCTCCCACATGCCAATAGTGCTGAGGTTAAGAAATCTTGCTTTAGATTTTAAGGGTATTTAAATGATATTCTAATAGAGAAGAGTAGTCAATGCAAAATAAAAGTTTAAACAGAGGTTTCATTTTCAGTACCCTAGAAAAATATAAACAAAATCTTAAAAATTACCTGCAAAGTACTTAGAACTATAAGATACCTAAGAAGGTTAACAGCTGATATTTTAAGATTAACAGCTATTACTTAACATTCATTGCACAATTACTACTTGCTAAGTTTAAGTGCATTATTTCATTTAACATTCAAGTCTATGAAATTAATATCTATGAATTATTACGTTTTGTGAATAAAAAAACTGAAGCCTAGAATTTGTTCTAGGTCATTCAGTTAGTAAGTGGATGAACTGAGATTTAGACCCAAGTCTACTTCCATAGCGCAGGTTTTTCCATTTTCTACTTTGAAGATCTCTCATTCACTCAGCAAATGCTTCCTGGGTACCTAATGCTGTGTTAAGAATACATCAGCAAACTGTCCCTGCCCACATGGAGCTTACATTCTAAGGGAGAATAATAAAATAAACAACTAGATACATAATAAAATGTCAGGTAGTAAGTCCTGCAAATATCTAGGAAAGCAAGTTATTCAAATCTTTTTTGTCACAGTGGTTTAACTTTGACTACTTACATGATTAAGGTGTATACTCAGTATGTTGCAGAAACACAAGAATTCTGGGTATAGTTCATAAGTAAACAGTTTAGGGAAGAAGAATAGCAAGCCCTCAAATTGTCATTATTACATGCCAAACGCACATCCTATAGACGAGCTGTTCTTAATTAACAATTCTGGTTGGGACCTTGGACAATAATATTGCTATTACAAAATAGGAGAATTGATGTATAAACAAAGACATTTGGAAATAGATACATCCTTTAGCTTAGATACATTTAAGCTAAAGGAACTGAAAGGCAGTTATCTTTACAGAAAATTAAATGAAGGAGAAAAAATTAGCTGTTTGAGAGTTAACCTGAGTCATGACATACTTGAAATTTAAAATATTATGTGTGTAACAGAAGATAAACTTAGATTTCAAATGACAGTAGCCAACATTTTTATAATGCCTTAACATCCATGAAACAAATCCATTAACTAAGCATCATCCCTCTCATTTGATAAAAAATCTTTGATTCAAGAGAGGTTGATTTGGCCAGTGAAACAGAGCTTGCAAGTGGCAGTGGGAATCTTCCAACTCTTGGCTTCTGACCAGAACTGTGCTTACCTCAGTCCACTGTGCTTCCACTGTTCAGACAGAATGGAGTAAAACATAGGAATAAATGTGGCTAAAAATATTAGTAATATAGTAGAAAATTAACAACTTGTAACTAGTTCATTTCGGACAACATTAAAAATTCTCTGAAGCCAGACTAATTAGGCTTAGATTTTAACTTTGCCATTTACTAGCATGTGACCTTGAACAAACTGCTTAATCTCTGTGCTTCAGGTATCTCATCAGTTCATACCACATAGGGATGCTGTAAGGATTCTATGAGTTAATATACATAAAGTGCTGGTCTCGTAATTAACAGTACATAATTTTTTGCTATTATTATTATTAAATGTACAACATCTTATATTTTATGAGAGAGGCATGAAAGTGATTAAGAGTCTGGATCTAAGAAAAGTGGGAAAAGGCATCAGGGATAATCTCAAAGGGAAGGTCTAAAAGAATAGAGAGCAAGAAAATGAGAAAGCTACCCTAAAAAGCAAGAATGGCAGAAACACTGATGGTTCAAGTACAAAGTCATATAATTTATTTATAATAGCAGCATTCTAGTAAGAACATGAGTAGGAATAGCAGCCATTAGTTTTAGGGTAGTATTAAGAAGGCCTTAGAGTCTCAAGAGATATTTGTACACCCGTGTTCACAGCAGCATTATTAACAATAGTCAAAAGGTGGAGGCAACCCAAATGCCCACTGATGAACAAATGGATAAACAAAATGTGGTATCTATGGAATATTATTCAGCCTTGAAAAAGGAAGGAAATTCTGACACATGCTACATAATGGATAAACCTTGAGGACATCTGCTAAGTGAAATAAGCCAGTCACAAAGAGGCAAATTACTGTATAATTTCATTTATATGAAGCATCAAGAACAGTCAAACTCTTAGAAACAAAGTACAGTTAAACCCTGAACACTTGATAATCATGTATAACTTGTGAATCCCCCAAAACTTAACTACTAATAGCCTACCACTGACTGGAAGCCTTACTGATAACATAAGCAGTTATTAACATATTTTGTATGTTATTTGTATCATAGTTTCAGATTTGCATGAAAAGGCTGTGGAAATCAGATGCACTACAATGGGAATATAATGCAGTTAACACTACTATATAATACACTTAAAAATGGTTAAGATGGTAAATTTTATATGTATTTCATCAAAATTTAAAATTAAAATTAAAAACGGGAAAAAAAGGGAGGGTTCTGGATGCTAAGAGATTAAAGTTTATTGGGTAAACCAATAAAGATGAGCTGGTTTTGGGAAGACTGATCCACTGAGCAAGAAAATCTGTGAAAAAAAGACTAGAAGCAAATTGATCATTAAAAGCCAACTACATATCCAGCAATATTTGGATAATGAATTTTTTCCTCCTCCTCTGGTATGGAGACTTCTTCTCCTTTCTCTACACACACACCTCCTATTCCGAATTTTGTTTAAAGTACTGTTTTTTAAAAAGAGAATCAGTCTGTATTTTAGCGAAGGCTAGTCTGTTTTATTTTCCTTTCTTAGAGGTTATAAAAGAGTACCTAAACATATGCATCACTTACGCATATAAATCTAGAATAAAAACATGGGGTAATATAATACTATTAGAAAAAGATCAAGTGAAATTAAACTAGTTAAAACAGAAATTCATGAATCCAAGAAGTCTAAAAATAACCATGTTCTTTATTTACTGAATGATAATCAACCAATTCTTCTGTTCTCTAAATTTTAATTTTTTAAACCTATGAATTTATAACGGGGATTTTAAGACTACTTTTTTTAATTTTATGACTTCTCATTTCCTTTTGAATTTCTCATAGTTTTGACAATATTATGCTCCATTCGTTTAAAACTAAAAAATTTGAGTTGTCTTTAGAAATATCTCTAGATCTTAATGAACTTATGCTATTTATAAAATATTCCTTTAGACTTAATATATTAAGTCATGTAAAACAAATTTTGAATCATATTAAAATATTGACTTTATATGTATAATTTATAAATGCTAATTGTATGACATATAATATATATAAAACCACTGACGCGTACCTATTTCTAAAATAATGAAAAAAATACCATAATATTAAAAAAAAGACATATTAAATAACTGGACAAACTTGACATTTGTTCATTCAGTAAATACATATTTTCTGATTAACTATAATGTGCATGGATCTACTGCGAAATTTAAAGTGCACAAGATGATTACCTTCCTTTAAAAAATGCTATTTTTAATCTCTGTGGAAAAAAATAACCTAAAAGAATAAAAAACTTACTTCCTTATGGTGTGTTCCTGCTGCAAATACTTATCTTGCACACACTTTTCAAACATAATTAATGCATGTTCTCCCTTATTCATTCCATTTGGTACTCGGTGTTCTGCAAAATCCGTCGATAAGAGCTCAGATTCTATTTCTTCCAACAAATCCTCTGATGCTGAAACATTCTTTATTTTTGAAATAAGTTTCTTGGTGCAGTCTGTATCATAGGGACTCTCAGAATACATCTTTTGACTAGCTGCTTCTGTAAATGTAGATGACCTCAATTCCGCCAATATTTGAGTTACTGTCTGTTCTGTTTCATTTGTTTTCAAAACTTGCTTCGTAAAATCTCCACCAGGAAAATTAGCTATTTGTTCAGAATTTTCTGGGCATATGTCTGCTTTAGCACAGGAATCCTCTCCTCCACCATGATCTGGAACATAATTTTCCTGTGCTTCGGTTTGACTACTGTGTTCATTAGGCTGACATAAAGTTTTATCAAAGTTTAATGACAACAGTTTAGATTCATTGTCTAAGCTACTGCTTTCGTCAACAGAAAATGAGTTGCATGAATCTTCCTTTAATTCAGATGTCTTCCCAATATTTTTATCTGAGGAAATGGAGTCTATGTGCACTGTCTCTGACATGCTGAATGGCACCAATTCACTCTGCATTTCTTCCAATCTGTTCCTGATCTTCGTTTTACATCTAAGAAAGTCAAAACATCGAAATAAAAGTTTTTTTTAAACCAAGACCATATATACTTGCACATATTCTATGATGTGGAATAACTAAGGGCACAAATTTTATCACTAACAGTTCTTTCAAAAGCCATTCATTAAGAAAAAAAAAAAGAATAGGACAGCAATCCAAGGGTGCCACAACCAGTAGGGTTCTACAAATACTAGTAACTGGAAGATTAGTGCCAAAGAATTGTTTAGCTAGAATTCCTTTGGCTCCATGTGAAGAAAATGACTTTCTTAAAAATCTATAAAATAGTGGGGAAATAGGACAGCAGTGAAAACACCAGAAGAAAAATTATAAACCAAGATAACAAAACAATGCATACTAACGATTACATAAATTTACTGAGAAGGAAAACTAAACAATAACAAAACATGGCTACCAATAACAAAACACAGCTACCTAGAGCCCAGACACCTAGAGCTGAGCTGAAAGAAGAGTGTAAAGGATCCCTGACAGAAATTCATTTTTCGTCCTGGCAGAAATCCAGGAGGTACCATGGGGATTTCCAAATATGCTGCTCATCAAGAATAAACAATGTTCAGTGCAACTCGAATGGAGACCATATGCACTGCCTAGGTCATAAGAGCAACATTTACAAAACTAATTCAATAATGTTAGAATACATTCGTACGCTATTCATGACGGTTATTCTCTAGCTATTTCCTGAAAATAAGTCAACTTCAAAAATTAACCTGAGATAGATAAATATAAACATCCCAGCAATCTTGATGGAAAAGAACTGTCAACTTCTTTTGTCAGATATCAAGAAAGCATGTACGGGGTATCAGCGGTACCGTACATTTTTGGCACCAGGGACCAGTGCTCCTATGAGAATCTAATGCCTGATGATCTGAAGTAGAGCTGAGGCGGTGATGCTAGCACTGGGGAGAGGCTGCAAATACAGATGAAGTTTTGTTCACTTGCCTGCCACTCACCTCCTGTTGTGCAGCCAGGTTCTTAACAGGCCACGCACAGCCAGGGAGCTGGGGGCCCCTGAGGTAGACAATTTACTGGAGTCATGTGAGGTTGGATAAAAATGTGGGCAGATCATAGTTTTGACAGAAACTAATAATTCCAAATGGAAGATGTACTTATGGAAAACAAAACCAAGACTAAATTTTTGAATAACAGAAAGATATATGTTCATGTCAGTCTGTGATGGAGGTGGTGGTCAGAGATGGTGAAAAAGGGTAAAAGAAGATGGTCAGGTAGAATCCTCAGAATGATACACAAGAATGAATTTGCTAAAGACAATAAATCATAATCAATTTGTATATACTTGATTAGAGTATAGGGCTTCTAGTATACAGCAGGTTCTCAAATATTTGTTGAACTAAAACACAGAAGTGACAGGATAAAACTGGTATTTGAGGAATATTTTTCTAGGATTACAGAAAACTGAAAGAATAATTCTAAGAAAGGAAAAGACCATATTGTTTGTCAAATACCTTGTCTTTTAGTTTAGACAGCCCTTTGAGGTATAAATTGTTATAATATAAACATTGGCCTTAATACTATGAATTACTTAGCTGTAAATTTGCAAACAATCAAATAGAAATTATCATAATGATCTTATCACATATATGCTATACCTAAGACAAAGCCCACAATAGTATTAATGGCTTNTCTCTTGTAAACAAAAATATAGCACATTTACACTCATCAAGCACACAGTCACAGCCTTCCTTGTGACATTTCTTTTAAACGATTTCTGTACTTACAAGAAGGCACCTCATTCTTAACTGAATCAAACTTCTTAAATCTCAAGCAACAGTAATAATTGATAAATCTAACAAATATATTCTCTACCGCCCTTACACTCATTTTTGCAAGTGCCGTTCAGTGGTTCTCCATGACGGTGGGACCTACTGGTTTTACACAATAATCTGGGGGGGCTGAACAGCACTTAGTGGGTGGGAACCAAGTTGTTAAGAAGACTCATAATGTGCAAGACAGCACAGAGCAATAAAAATCTGTCTCATTCTGCTGAATATTCACTTAGGTAAACAAACAAACAAACAAACAAAAACTTGATTTTATAATTACCTCAGCTTAGACTGTTTCACTATTATCCTCCCATAAATTAGGAAGGCTTACTTTAACCTCAAAAGGCAAGTCCTTTCTATACTTTTGTTCAGTAACATGCCCATGAAAAGTCTTCATATAAATTGGCATCTGATAACCATTTAGCTTTCAAACTTAATTTTCTGATGCTCAAATGAATACTGATTGGATGCAAAAGGAAATGGAGAGGGGTTAATGAAGATGTATGTATACACATGTAACAAAGCCATCACCAAAGACTAAATAACTATGTAAGAATAGGGGGGAAGAGGGGCCGCAATGAGCTTATGTCCATGATTAACCAGGGGAAAAAACAGTCAGCTGAGTCCTCTTGTGGGCCTCCAGCTGGCAATGCTGATGTAGGCCAGTTTGACTGCTGTCCAAGTTTTTTAGGGGAAAGGAGCTGGGGGTGGGAGATGCCATCAAAAGCTACTGAGGATGAAATAAGTCTAGAAACAGATTAGAGGCAGGATGTAAAACTACACCCTTATTTACAAGATTGTTTTAATTAAGATCTTGTATAAATTAAAATGACATTCATATATAGTGTTTAAAATTATATATTATAATACATGCTGCTTCTTTGAGATAAAAATAAAGGGTTATTTGACTTTTAGCAACTATAACTCATTAGGAGAAAATACTGTATTTAAAACTTAGCAGAGTCACAAAATTCCTCTTAATTTAGCACTTTTTTTTCTAGAGTTGTTTCTGACACAGTACTACAGGACCAATTCACACTTCAAAATTGTTTCAGTGGAGTGAGAACTGGTTTCGCTCTTACTGGAGCTCATCAGCTGCAGGCAACTGGTCAAGAAACATTTCTTGTTAGCCTTAAAGCCAACCATTATCCACCTTGGATTTTATTTCTTAATGTTAGTACTCACATTTCTACGAAATCATTTCCATACAAGAGCCATGTAAATGAAAACACTGTCTTTAACAGCTTTTAGCACTATTTGTTTTCCCAGTAAATTAGCAGTATAAACAAAAAAAGCTTAAGCTCATTCAGTTAATTACAAATGAATCCAATCCACAGATATTTGGTAACAGGTTATCAAAAAAGTCTCATACAAAAGCACCAAGTCATAAATACATTTCCAAACTAGATATTAATTCACCAAATATGTATTCAGCATGTATTATGTGCAGGCACTGTTTTATGTACTGGGAGCAGAGTAGTAAATAAAACAGTGTTCCTTTATGGAATTTATATTCTGGTATAGTGGACCAATACATAAAAACTACGTTAAATCTTTTACTCTTTGTGTTTCATTATTTTAATTTGAAGGTCTGTCAGTGTTCCATCAGAAGCTATATATGATATACATGAGTATTTTTTAAGTCCAACAGAAAAATCTGACGCAGTTCAACAAATTGTTTACAACTACAAATGTTTAAATCACAAACTGTACCATTTGAGTCTCAAATAATACCAGCTGTATACTTAAGTAATTTCCATTAAGCAAGAGCATTTCTGTTCTTCAATATAAGCGTTTACCATCCTTGAAAGGACAAGTACACTAAAGGGTTTTTACATAGTCCTCAAATTAACTTTGAAAGCAGCATAAACAAAAAAATAATCTTTCTGACCAGTTCTAATGAGGTTCTGAAATGGCAATTAAAATCAGAAGCAATAAATTAAATCAGAAAAACATCCATAGTGCAACATAATCCTACCACAATCCCCAAGCAAGTGATTTTTAATAGACATTAACTTTAAAATACAAACACTTTACTGGATGAAGTTTTTAAAAATAGAATAAAATAAGAGAACAGAAAAGAACCTGTGTAAGAAACATGAAAACCATTTCACATGATGAAAATATCTGACATTGAAGTTCATTCAAATTTGATTTATTCAAATCAAATTCTACTTTTAAAAGATTAAAAACTCAGCTGGTTATCTCAAACAATTCTAGATTAATTCAATCAAAAAGAAGAAATATTTTGTAAAATAGTCACATTCTTATTAAGTTTTTGGATAAAATTAAACTTTACTGTTTCCTTAACATGAAATATATCACTAGATTTTAAAAGCTGCTTTTAGTCCATCAGTTTAAAATGTATGTTATATGAGGTCAAGGTCAATTATTCCTGTAAGGGTTTATTCATCTTTGCACCTAAGACTCAGGGCAGAATGAATTTTACGGTGCATTATATCACATGGACAAAAACGATGTTAAAAAGACAGACTCAGGGCAATGAATGCAGCAGCATCCTCCTGCCCCCCAATATAGTACCAAAGTCTGTAACAGAATAACAGAGAAATTATGGTCCATCAAAATTCCAAGAAAAAGAGGCTAAGTAGCCACATCATAAATTACATTATCAAGTTATATATCATTTGATCAGTTTGGTATCTTAAATCCATGTAATTTTATATATCTCATTTTATAATAAGTGTTAAAACAGAAAATTATTAATATAGAAATCTTATTTCAAAGCTACGTGTAAGAGCTCACCATTTGAATTTTAATGAGTCTGATAAATCAAGAAAAGTATTTTCAGTTACTTTTTGTTTCCAAATCTGAAATACTTTTAAAAGAAGAAATAAAATTGACCTGTAGTTCCTTTTCCAAAAAGGCTGATAACTTTAAAAAAAAGAATTAAAGTTGTAAATCTGCCTTAAATTAAGGAATTCTGTCTGGTTAATGTTTAAATTTTGAAACTACCTTTTGCTTGGGCTTGGTTAATTTAGTATGATGTAGTTTACCAAAAAATTAAATTATGCATTAGCACATACTACATAATCATTCTTACAGTAGACTATCAGTTCATATGTCTTAAAGACAAATACATTCACAATTCAATCGATACTTACCAAGGCTGGGTTTGATTTACGCTTCATGTCTATTACCCCTTCACCCCAATATTTTTCCATTTGCTTACTTCTTAGCCCAAATAGACTTTTTAAATCTCAGTAACTAGAAATAAAGTTCAAAGGACAAGTCTGAAATAATATAAGATTCGAGGATTATTTGTAAATTTAAATTATCTATGCTTTCACTGTTGCCCTGAAATGAATAAGAAATACAACATTTTCAATACTGTAAGCTCAGTGACATGTTTATGAGAAATTCAAGAATCAGCTTTAGTTATTTAAAGCTAGAGATAACGCATAAAAGCAAAAACTAAATTTTATTCAAAGAAAAAAAACTGAACTTCAGGTTAAGGATTTTCTCATATGAAACTGTTGGATGAATTTGGAAAACTAGTGCAGATTACGAGTCATTCTTCAAAGGGAAAGATGATTTTTCTAAATCTGTAAATAAGGCTGCTTCGTCCTATCATCATCTCTTCCTCAAGAGTGAGAATACTGCACTGCTTTATCCTCACTCAGTGATGTCAGCATGTAGCTGTAAATAGATGTTTTTAAATTAAATATACTAAGCAATCATCATCAGATAGGCCGTCATTGTATATCATCAAAGCACAACTCTTGAGTTTATGGGTGAAGAAATAAAAGGGTAGAGTGGTTACTGTGCTATATCACTCCTTTTGTTAGCAATAAATAAAACTGAAATAACCATGACACTTTGAAATCTCCACTGTTTAAAGAAACCTTCAAGTTTATATGCAGGTATTCTAAATTAGACAAGTTCTTAAGAACAAAATCAATATAAACAAATCCACGCATTTCCAGGGAATAAACCAATATAAACATAAGCCAGGCATTTCCAGGTAGACTCGTCTGTAATTATACATGCTTGCCTAGTACAATGGGAAAAAAAAAAAAGACTTTTAATTCTTTACACTGCAAGATTTGTGAACTACTCAATATCTTCACCTAATTTAAAATAACAAGAAAAGACCATAAAAAAATGGAAAAAAAAAAAAGGAGGCCAATCAACAGTGTTTTCTGTTTGTGTAATGAATGATGGATGAAGAATTGAAAAGTAGCTGTACAGAGAACAGCGTTCTTTATACGCAAGCATAGTTCAGTTTCACTATCGATGTTTCTAGAAATTTAATCTTTTCCATAAGATCAACACACTGCAAATATGAAGGTGTAGTTAGGAAGGCTACACCCACTACCATATCTAAATACTAAATTTTTTTTTTTTTAATGACTACCAGCACACCTCTTGAAATACTGTTTCAGTGATTTACTGCATATTTTCCTTAGAAAAACTCCCAGCCTATCATTTTGGAAAAAATTAAAAAGCTGGGGATCAAGGGAACATGACACAGGCACGGAGAAAACTAACAAAATGCCTGGGACAGTACGGCGTATTTTTATTATACTGTCTAATTCCCATAGATAAGAGGACAATCAAGTGAAAGAGGCGGTTTCTAATCCAGACATTATGACTCCAAATGCAGGCCTGTTTCTTCTAAACAAAATCAAGACATGAATAAGTTGTTAATAACAATACCACACCTGCACTGTTCCCCAGGATTGCTACTACAGGATATGTATAAAAAACTTTACCTTTTACACGTTTGATAGAGACAAAATTGTGAAATATTATCCTTACCAACCAAAGTTTCAAGATTTATCAAATGCCTTGATGTCCTCGGAAAAAGGCAACATAAAAATCAAGAACATATCTATCTCATACCCACAATCTCAAAAAATCGTCTCTAAGTTACCTAAAATCACAGTAATGGCAATGTTCGGAAGACGATAAAAAGTCGCCACAACAGTAAACATAAAAAACACACACAGTCAACTTGTACAGACGAAGAGAGAAACAGGCGATCGAGTCTATGAAAAAGATCGCTGAGCAGGTGGGGCCGAGCGGCAGTTCGCATTGGGAGACCAGGCCATACGCCCAAATTCCGCCGCTCTCCAAGCGCAGCTCTGCTGGCGCGGCCCTCGCGACCCCCCGTTCAACCTCTCTCGGCCGCCACCTCCCGTGGCAACCCGGAACCAAGAGAGAGAGGCAGGGAGAAAAAGGGATCACGAACTCCGTCCCCCAGAGCCCGACCGATCCTATCAAACGGAGAGCTGCCCTGGGACTTGCAGGACGGAGCGCTAGGTGGGCTGCCCCGCCGCGCCGCCACCAAGACTCCCTGGCCCGCCCCAGGCGACCCACAGGCACTCACCCACTTCTCCGAGCCTCGGGCCGCACCCCTAGCGAGGCCGCTGGGGCTTCGGCTCAGGGACCAACTTCTCCATAGCGAGGTGCGGCAGAACAGGAGATGCGGGCACAGCGATAGGGAACAGGGCCGACACCGCGCCCTCTCCGCCGAGGCTTCCCCAACCCCCCGCGGAGCTGACACATCAACAAAGATGGCGGCCACGGCCCCGCTACAGCTGAGGGGGGTGGGACTTCCTAAAGGAGCCAATCAGCGTTGGGCAGCCGGTGTGACGCGACGCACCTTAGGGCAGTGTAACCTGTCTGCAGTGGGCGGGACCGGTGCAGCACCGCCTTCTGCCTTGGTAGCGTCCAGCCTAGCACTTACAGTCGCTGGGCACCCACGCCCGGTGCAAGCCGGCTCTCCTGCAGAGAAGTCCTCGTAAGTCTTCTTACGCCCCACCCCGACTCAAGCGACTTATTTCTTTCTGCAGGATGCGCTCCTTGGATATAATCCTCACCCTCTGGCCTTTCCTCGTATTAATCAGGTGTACAAAACAATGAGAGAATTCAAAATTATGACTTCCCAGCCCCTATACACAACCCTTATACCTGACGTGGGCGGGGTCGGCGGGAGTAGCCTACCTGCCATTCTGAGAATTCATCAGAAGAGGAGACTCAGGGTTTCCATAACATCGCGTTCGTGTCCACAGCGTGTCACCTACTGTCATTGTTTAATAATAAACTGTTGGGGCGTTCGTCTCTGGCACCCAACTCTGAGCTCCTTGAGCGCGGGCTATGTCCTCTCCCAGCTGGGGTTTGACATGCAGCAGCTGCTCTAGTATTAATACTAGCGACAAAAAGTGTGTGGGGGCGGAGAGGGAAGTGTATTGAATAGTTGCCTAATTAGGTCCCAAGAAGTCAGGTAAGCAGTTTCAGTCTGGAGGTTTTGCAAACCTACACTGTCTAGTGAAGTAATATGCTTTTGGTTTAGGACTTAGTATGCGCAGCTCAAGAGTGAAAATAGTTAATTCTGACGAGTCGTCAGTGCAAGTGTTTGTAAAGGAAAACGCTACTATTCTGTTAAGCTTCGTGATTAACTGCTGGCAAAAAGAGACAGAGTCAGAGATGGGGGGATCACATTTTTAAGAAGTTGTGTAACCCTCTTCCTTTTAACTTTTCAACAGGAAATGGCACCTCCCTCTTTAAATGAAGATACTGCATTAAAACACATTTGTAGTTAGTGTTTGTGACAGTAAAGAAATGGTTTGACTTTAAAACAGTAAATTAACCAAACATTCCTTCCTAGTGAGATATATTACTCCAAGGGGAAAAAATTGAAGAAACTTTAATCTTTTTTCCGTATTCATATTGTCAGCAACAACATTCATATTCTTATTTTGGATATATATACATGTATATGTATATTAGTATAAACCATATAAGTAATTATATCTTCCGGGAACCAAGATTATCAGTATCAGAAAAAAGAAATACAAATGTGAAATCAAATAAGTAAAAACACTGCAATCCTGAACTTAGAAATATTTGTATGAACTCATGAGGCATTTATTTTGGCCCTTAAAAAAAAGTCTGTTCATTGTAAAGGCCAAGAATAATGACCAACCCAATGCACGCTCCTATTCTCCAGATCATAACTCTGAATATAATTTACCATGAAAAGTCACCTGGGTTCTTCTGGGAGACCAAGGGCTGATTCTAAGACTGGGGCAAGAAATCTACAAGAAAGCCTAGGACATGTAACTTGTATCAGAAAACAAAGAAGAAAGCAAAAGATTCAGGAGGTTCCAGCAGGTCAAAGATAGGAAAATTTTAGCATTCAAAAGTAATAACAGCAACTGATCGAAATACATACTGTGTTAAAAATGACTGTGCTGGTTTTTAAAAACATCATTGGTCACCTTTTGAGGATGCCAAGAAATCACATTCTGAAAATGTAAAAGAATCAAGCATCCTGCCTTTCCTGTTACAAACCAAATCTCAATCAGTCAATGTGGGAAAGTTCTTCTTTATGGAATTCCAGATAATAAATGCAGAAGAATGGATAGATCACCATTTTGCAAACCCTGATTAAATAATGGATCTAGGTAATGCTCAACAGTGAGTCTAGAATCCCCAGATGAAAAGCTATTGGGAAACTTCATAGTGGATGGATGGGGCTGACAATATTCGAACCTGCTAGAATTTTAATATCCCCTAAGAAGAAACAACTAGATATTAAGTGTTATCGGAGGCAGTAGAGGATCACGACACCACCTGTGTTGAAGTCTTGGCAGAAGAGATGCAATCAACAAAATCTAATATGAGAAAAACTGCAGTTACTTCAATATACAAATTGCAAGAAAAGAAAGAATTGAAAGAGAAATCTTCAGTTATGTGTGGAATCTAAAAAGCAAAATAAATGAACAAACAAAACAAAACAGACAAATACAGAGAACAAACTGACGGTTGCAAGATGGGAGGGGAGTTGGGGAGCTGGGTTTAAAAGGTGGAGGGATTAAGGAGAACAAATTGGTAGTTACAAAATAGACATAGGGATGTAAAGTACAGCATAGAGAATATAGTCAATAAGATTGTAATAACTATGGTGACAGGTGGGTATTAGACTTATCACAAGAATCACTCATAAGATATAAATGTCTAATCACTGCTGTACACCTGAAACTAATATATTAAATAAGTGTAATTGAAAAATTGAAAAACATTAAAAAAGAAATTAAAAGTACATAACACAAATACAGGATCTTGTTTGGAGCCTGATTTGAACATACCAACTGTTAAAAATTTAAGCCTATGAAAATTTTAAGTTCTAATTTTATGATATTAAAAATTTTAAAGGTGAGAAATTTTGGTGTGTTTTTTTTTTTTTTTGCCATAATCTTTTAAGGCTACATACATAAATATGTATGGATGAGAACATACAATGTCTCAGAAAGAGCTCAAAAAGGAAAAAAAAAAATGCTACATAGATGGGATTATGTCAAAGAATAATAGCCAACTGAAAAGAGGTCCCAGGGGAGAAAGTTGGAACAATTTGAGCAAGGACATAGTATTGGATTATAAGCCAGTTATAACTCAAAATAAATATCCATGAGTCTATACTGATATATGAAGAGACAGACTGTTGAATATATTAATGGAGAAGAGACAAATCAAGCAAAAGAATTCAAAATGATTTCTGTAGATACTCTCCCCTTAACGGAGTGGAAATATAACTCCCCTCCCTTAGGTGTAGACTGCGCATAATGACTTCCTTCCACGGTGTATAGTATGAAAAAGGGAAAACAAAATTCTGTAATATAGAAATTTCACAAACTCTAACCAGGTGTTCCTGGAAAACATTGTTATAGAACATGTTTATAGGGCATGTACTTGATATGATGCAATTCAAAAGGCACTTGAACCTCTATAGTCTTCCCTCCAATAACCCAAAAGTCCAGTTCTTTGAGAAAAACATCAGACATTCCAACAATGAGGCATCCTACAAAGTGCCTGACTAATATTCCTGGAAGTTGTCAAGGTCATCCAAACAGAGAAAGTCCGAAATACCGCTACAACCAAGAAAAGCCTAAGGAGACCTGACAACTCAATGTAACATGGTATCTTGAATGGAATCCTGACTCAGAAAAAGGACAATAAGTAAAAACAAAGGAAATCTACATAAATTATGGAATATGGTAATATATCAATATTAGTCCTATAATTTTAACAACGTATCCTACTAATAAGTTAGTAATGGGGTAACTGGCTGTACTGTCTTATCTATTTTGTAACTCTAAAACTGTTCTAAAAATATACATATTAAAAAGTAGATGCAACTTAAGTTTGCTTCAAAACAATGTGGGGAGTGTGCGCTTGGGGGGTTGTGTCAGTAAAGATGCAGACAAGATTGACCATAAATGCATAATGTTGAAACTGGATGATGGGTACAAGGTGATACCAATTTTCTTCTAAATTTGCTTGAAAGGGCTACATACAGTTTTAAAGTTTTAATATTGCTTTCTTTCATCAATGCTAACATAGAGTGACGACCTCTTAGGGAAAAAACTGATCACACGTGTTCAGTTTCCAAGACCAGGCAGAGGCAGCCATTAATTTGAAAAATCTTGTAAGATTTTAAGTGGTTACAGCCACTCAAGTGACTTTTGAGGAGACAAGGTCTGCCTGTTTGAGCTCGAAATTTGCCCCTGGGGTTCCCAGGCACATCTTTCTAGAAGCTAGAACAATAGTTGTATTAAGTTTCCGCGGAGGAATTTCATGAGCCCACAGCCTTCGTATCACCCCGGGAGAAAGGACGTGCCACTGAGGCCAGATCGCAGCTCCCCTTCCCGACACGTGGAGGGTGCGCGTGCGTCACGGAGCGCACGTGGGCACGGACTGCGCAGGCGCGGCCAGCTGGCGGCCAGCTGGGCATTGGCGGTGAGCGGAGCGTCGGGAGGTGGCTGGGCTGCGGGCCTCTCTGAGGGCCCAGGAGGACGCCATCACGGCCAGGATTCAGAGACAGGTCGGGGTCAGCGGCCCTTTTGCCTCTTTCCAGGTCAGGGTTCCCAGGCGCATGGGGGAGTGAAAGGGACTGCGTGAGGGGCTTGGGGCTTTGGTCGTTGAGGGCTGGACGTTGGGCACTGGACGTTGAGGTCGGGCGTTGAGGTCAGGCGTTGAGCGGGTACAGAGGGCCTGGAAGTAGAGAGAAGGTGGAAGGATGGAGACCTTGGAGCCTTGGCTAGGAAGGGCTTGTCTAGGGTTGGAGGTTTAGGTGTGGGAGGAGACCGCACTGCGGGAGGAGCCAGAAACACTGCTGGAATTGAGTTGGTGGGCACGCGAGGGCCCTGCAGTAAGTTTAGAATGATTCTCCAATATGTGAATGTCCACTTGTATCCTGTTAGAGGACCTTTTCCCCCATCTCTCTAAAAGAAAGGTTTGTGGATTCAGTGCCTTTGTTTAACTCAAAGCCACTATGTAAACAATACTAATCATTTTTAGACTTTTTCCCCTACCTGCTACCGGAAAGGAAGATGCACCACTGCTTTGGCTTAGATGTGGATAAACCAGCACGGATTTATTTAAAACAAGTGTTTATAGCATGTCCTGTTTGTGCTAATCTCTTTTCTTGGCACTCGGCTCCTGCTATAAATATACTTGCCTTGTTATTCTCTGGTTCCCATGTCGAGCCATCCTAGTATTGAATGCAAAGTTGCATGGCTTAGGGTTCTGACCTATTTTAATCGCAGCTGTGTAAGGTACTGGGGGTGGGTGGAGGGGTGGCCCCGCGTGGTGGCGCATGGCGGCGGAGTGGTATAAAACTTAAATACTAGAAATAATACGTTTTATAAGTACTTAGCACAGCCACTGTGCTGTCATTACATACAGTCTCAAATTTAATCCTCATGATTAGGAGTTATAAAGAAGTTACTACTGATAGCCACATTTTACAGCCACTGAATTCTGGAAAGATGAAGCCAAGTAGGAATAAATGCACATTCTTACAGGTGGTATTCTTGTTTTATGTTGAAATTCAGCCGTAAAAGCTGTTCTGATTCCTGAATATGGTGGTTACATAAAATCTATGTGTTAAAATTCATAGAACTATGTCAAAAGAAAAAAAGTCAATTTTATCATATAATTACACATTAAAAAAATTAAATTCCAATTGATTTAGGTGATTGCAACTTTTATGTGTAGTCACAGTAGTCCTTACTGCCTGCTCCGAAAGCTCCTGCCTAAATGGAAGTAGTGTTCAAAGTCAGGGTTTGGAGATTCTCTCTGCAGCCTGGCTATTGATTCCAACATCTGGAATCCTGTGCTCAGGGGAGTCACTTCACTGTGAGAGTTTCTGATGAACTAGAGAAAGTGCAGAATTGTGAGGAGTCTGGAAGGTGAAGGACCTTGGAGACATGGGGACATGATAGGCAACTCATGTCTCCATGAGTTGGTGTGGTCACAGGGCAGCAAGAAGAGTCGGTCAGTTGGGAAGAGAACCATCTTATAAAAAAGAATGCAATTGGATTTCCAAAATGAGAAGGAAAAAAGCTTCTAGTTATAGAACAGATCTAGATGTCTATTTGCCCTTGACATTATAATGAAAATTCCTGAATAGGGAGAGGTAAGTGAGATGTCTCACCATAGGTGAAAGCTTAAATCCTTATTTGCTGCTGAAACTTCTTACAGTGGGTCTAAGATTGATTTTGTTCTTGTCGTTGTTGTTCTTAAAGTCAAATTATATTTAATGATTTTTGACTTTGGAAGAATTGATGTAAGACATGAAGTTTTGCTGTTAAATTTCAACCAGATGTAATTCTCCACCTAAGACTGCCAGATGTAGTTTTGATGCAGGACAGGGCAAATTCCCCTGAGTGGGGGGAGACCAATATCTGCACTGAGAAGAGGGTTCTTGGGGAGAGTATAACAAAGAATTCAAACACTCCAAAGTCCGAGTCAAAGGGAAAGTTTATTAGAGAAGGGGTAACTCTCTGTAGACAGAGCGTGGTATCTTCTTAAAGGCAGAGTGAGAGAGCCTAAGAGAGACTCTGAGGGACAGATAATAGAGACGAAGACAGTGAGAGAGAGAAGTAAAGGCACTGAGAGGGACCCCTAGTGTTTGGGGAGTTTAGTTTGTATACATTCTTTAATTCCTGTGAGTTACAGTTTAAAGACTTTGTTTACCCTTTTTCCTTTGATACGGACATACAGTGAGGAAGGGGAAGAGTATGTAGCATGAAAGGCCTGCTGGCAGTTCCTAGCCTTTAATCAGTAAATTTCTTATGGTTTTAGCCATAGGGAATGAATGATTTTATTTTGTGTAGGGTGCCACTTAAAGACTCTTTTCCCTGTTTTTCTTTCAGGGTGTGGGGAAATGGGTTGTTAGCAATCCCAGCTGAAATCTTTCTTTGTTCTGCAGGTTTCCTCATGGTCTGGCTGCAGAGCTAGCTGATCAGCACATTGCAGTCTCTGAATATAGCTCGATTTAACATTTAACCTATTTCCCATTTGCCTGGAAAATACTCGCCAGCGGCACTGTGCCTGCAGCATTTACCCTGAAATAATTCTCGAATTACAGTCCTAAACTTACCCCCAAAGTTTGTCACGAAATATCTCGCTTTTATTATTTTTGCATCGCTCTAGTATATTGATAGTTTTTGGAAACAAATGACATCATTCTATTTAAAACATTCTGTTTTTAGTAATGGTATTTCCATTTACAAAATACAGTAATTCTCGATCACTGAAAATGTCAAATCCTAGAAAACACAGCATTCCTACGTGTGGATATTAACATCATTCTCCGAGAGTTGTTAGCTGAAGATTCATTTAATGAATTTGATTTATGTATACATTTATGTTACATTAGAATTAGAGACAACTTCTGTTTAGAAATACCTCCAAAAACAGTTTTATATTTTCACATTGAAAACCAGTCAGATTTGCTTCAACCTCAAAGAGCATGTTTATGCAAAATTAATGCTGGCAGCGAGCTGCATTTTTTTTTTTCTAAACGGGAAATGGGTTAAGTTCTCTTGCCTCCTCCCTATATTTGTTTCAAACAGTGAATTTCATTTTCCCTGTCCAAGTTGTCATGAAAACAGTGCAGTAGTGCTTTTATGGTTATATCTTATATAAATATATTTTGACTGTCTCATGGTGCATAGCACCGTGGTAGGTGCTATAAGTAATCAGAGGGATTTTTGTTTGTTAATTTTTTATAAATAAGACTTGGTTCCTACACTCAATCAACAATCTACAAGACAGACATAACTGATTATAGGTAACTAGTACAGAATAGTAAGGAGCTGATTGAGTATGGATTGATGGCCAACCTTAATAAAGAGAAAGTGTTGTGGAGCAATCAATTCTAAAACCCATGAAGCCAGTTGAGATAAATTGTGAGCCTTTATTAGCCGGCCAGTGACTGACTCTCTACCACGCAGGGTCAGAGGAGATCAGCCCCGAGCTTCCAGAGGAGGCAGCTTGTAAAGCTTAAGACCATATCCTGGTGGTCTCCTGAACAAGCAAGCAAGCAGATTATAGAAAGCAGATGTTGGCTGTAGACATCTTACACAAAGACAAATGTTTCCTGGGAACTCTTAGATCAAACAGGACCTAGCAGGCAGTTTCGTTATCTGCATCCTTGTGGCTGTCAGTGCTTTCCTGGGGGCTGGCGCCTGAAGATATCACTTCCCTGTGACTGATTTATTGGAAAGTTTTTCACTCCTACAAAAGGAAAGGTTATTCCAGAAGTTACGTTGCTGCATATTGAGGTCCCACTGGTGTTTTGAGATGACTGTGGTTTTGTGGTTTAAATATTACTGTGACCCTTTACTTGGTTTAGAATTAAGTAACCACACATTAGAGAAAAGGGTTTAATTTAATATGCTATGGTATTTTAATCTTTACAATGCTTTTTTTGTAAAGGTAATTCATCCTTAAATGTAATTTGGAAAATGAAAGACACTGAAAGATTTCCTCATCAACCTACCAGCCTCAAAACACTTACTGTTATTTAAAATTTAAAGTTTCATTTTTTTACATATTTTTTTTTACGGTTATAATTATATTAAACATATAAGATTATTTTTTCTGATTTTTCGTTCTAACAGACATCTTACAATGTTTTGAAAACTAGGATTCACAATTGTGTTATTTAGTAGTAGCAGTACAGTTATTTTTTTTCCTAATTTTTTATTTTTTTGCCATCTTAAATGGACATTTGTACATGCAGGATTTTTCAATATTTAGGATTAATGGGATAATTTTTAGAAGTAGAGTTACCAGATGAGTGGCTAGGAACATTTTTAAGACTACTTAGATATATATGAATGTATATTTATTGCCAAATCATTTCTCAGAGCATATTAATTTATGTTCCCTTCAGTAACGAGTGTTCTTTTCAGTTGCACCCATGCTTGACAAACTCAGTTATTCAATTTGAAATTTTTCTTTTTCTCTTTTTTTAAATTACAGATAAGGTTAAATTTCCTCCCCCTTTTGATTATGTCTTCATCCTCTCTGCATTCCGTTTGTGACTTTTGTTTATTTTATTGGTATCTCTATTGATTGGGCTGCAAATAACAGAAAACCATGGGTTTATCTGATGCCTGGACAGATCAGAGCTGTTGGGGCAACCGGAGGATACTGCCAGGCAAACCAGATTCTTTGCATTTTCTGCTCCACTATCCTTGGGGTGTACCTTCATTATGCTTATCGCAGCATCGGTCACCTTCAGGCCTCAGGTCCACGTTTCAGAAAGAAAGGGGTGAAGGATCCTGTTAGTCAGATCTGTCCCTGTTTATAAGAAAAGGACAGAGCTTTCTGAGAAGCCCCACTCAGAACTCTGAACATGGCCAATATTACTCTGGCAAATCAGGTTGGAGATGGCATTTGGGTCAGTCAACTGCGACGTCTGCTGCAGTATCTGGATTTTTTTTTTTTTTAACTCTATATCCCACTTTTTAAAAGATATCAAAATTGTTTGTATTAATACTTATTTCCTGGACCCTTTAGTATTTTTTGATAAGTTTTTAACTGTTCAAATCGTGTTTGCTATCATTTCCTTGGTGATATTTTATCACTTTTAGACTAAAAACAAAAATAAAAACAAACCCTTCACCCTCTACTCCAGTGAATTGCAAGCTGATATCTCTGGGAAGCAAAACCTGAGATGGAGATTTGTGTGTAGAGTGATGAGTGAACGTGGTCTGCATGACATTAGCTTTTTTTTGGAGTTAATTAAGGTGGCCTGTAGTGTAGCTTAGTATATGCTTAGAAAAATGAGTGTTCTTGGTCATCTTAGTCCCTTAGATAAAATTTATTGTTACTAGAACATTTATTGCTTGTTTCCTGTCTCTGAGTAGTGTCTAAGACATATGTGTCCTTATTTTGCATTGAATTTTTTTCCTCCACCTCAAACTGATGTCATTGTGAGTCAAAGATTCCCTTGGACCCTTGTGTTCTATTTTATCTGCTGCTAATATTAACATTCCACCTTTTTTGGGTTATTTGTATACCACATGTTTAGTCCTTTTATTTTCAACCTTACCATATAATTTTGTTTTTATATGTGCCTTTTGTGCATAATACCAAGCTGGATGTTTTCTCCCTGGGTCTCTCTTTTTCTGTTAATTGAGACCAAATCATTGATACTTAGATTTCTTGGGCTTGGTTCTGTCATCTCATTTGATGTTTCTATTTACCATGCTTGAACTTTTTTTCTGTTAGATCGAGATTTTTTTTAAATTATGCATTCTATTTTTATTTTTCCGGTAGTTACCTGATACTTTAATGTATGTCCTTTATATTTCTTGTACAGAGTCTAGAGTTGCTCAGTATTCAAATCTCCACCCAATTTCACCTGGAATTTATCTTCCTTTTGCAGTTTCTCAATATTTCTCTTACTGCATCCAACATTGCAGTTCTTAGTCTGATCCTTCAGTTTAAGCGTGCTTATGGCTGCAGATGTGCTCTCCCTGGCAGCTGCAGGATCTCCTACCGTAGCTGCCCATCTGCAGTGCATGCCTTCTATTAGGGATCTTCTCAGGATATGATCCCCTGAAAGTTCCCCCACCTTTGCATATGCCTATGTATTTTTATTCTTTCTTTCTTTTCTTTTCTGGATCATCATTGCATTAAGCTAGGCCTAATTTAAAGCAAGACATGGGATGGGAGTTTTGGAACACCAAGAGGGAGGATTTTTCTGCTATTTATCTTCTGTTCAAAACAATGTTATACAACATTTAAACATTACTCAGCCTTCTGACTTCTTTTTTATTTTTCTTCTGAAAAGCTTTGGGAGGATGGGCAAAGTTTTGCCTGTGGTCTACAGAGTAAGCCGTAGGTCACTTCAATAAGAGTCGTTTGTCCATTTTTATTACTTCTCCCGGGTAGACAGTATTCTTTAAGAGGAAAACAACAAACCAGCATAATTTCTGGGTAGAGGTTTCTCAGAAGCACTTTGCAACAATGTGTGTACTTATTTTCACAGAAAAGTTCACATAGATAAGTCTTTAAAAGTAGTAGATGCAAGTCAAAAGTTATGGAAACTCAGCTGGAGATTATCAAAGCAGAGGATTTGGAAAAGAGAAATAGGGGTCAGCTGAAGAAAATTATGAAGGATGACTAGGAAGAAAAGCGTTTACCAGGCAGATGAGAGCAAGGGCATTCTGCGTAGTGGGCTCATATTCAAGGCCATGGCATAAAGTAGGAGAGCGTGGAAGGATTCTGAGAGGCTAGAAAGGTAAGTGATGAACCGATTTAAACAATAACCTCTGTTGTATTTCACCATTAAGTTGTAGGCTTTAGGTTGGAAATACATTTTTTTAAAACATGAAAGTCCTTTTCAATTCCTGCTGTTTCAAAAGCTTTTAAAGTAAGGGATAATGTCCAACTCTTTACTTTTTTTGGTGTCTCTCGAGGTAGTCTTGTTGAATTCTGTTAAACTGGAGCTTGTTCTTAATGGATAGAAAGTTCTTTTCTTGTGTTTGTAGATATCATGGTTACATCTACTTAGGAATTATTCGTTACGTAAATGAAATCACTTGTGCCTGTAGTGCTTCTACTTCTGTAATTAAAAGTTGCCGTTTAAATATATTTTTTCCCTTAGACATCTATGAATGTTAAATTGCCACTTAATAGAATGTCAAGAAATAACTTGGAGGCATCTACTTGTAAAATGACAGAGCCATTTAATTTTGAGAAAAATGAAAGCAAGCTTCCACCACATGATTCTTTAAGAAGTCCTGGAGGACATCCTAACCACCCTAATTTCAGGTTGAAAAGCCCAGAGAATGGAAATAAAAAGAACAATTTTTTGCTTTGTGAGCAAACCAAACAGTATTTGGCTGGTCAGGAAGACAATTCAGTATCTTCAAACCCTAATTGCACCAGTGGAGAAGTGGTTGGATCCAAAGGAGATAGGAAGACATTGCCAACAGGTGAGTGAAAAATTGCAGATTTAATACTACATTCTGATGGTTTCTTTACTTTTCACAAGTATACACACCACTGGGCTATTAACACAATAGCCAAATGGCAGCTGTACAGTATTTGCATTTAAATATTAGTTTAGAAAGAAAAAACAGATACAGACTAGCCATCTTTGGCTATATTAATCACAAAAAGGATTCCTGAGAAGGGAATATCAGCTGTGAATTCCCGCCCCCCCCCCCCCCCCCACAGAGAGCTGTGCATGCTAGGAACACAGAAAGGAAAATGAGTTTTCTAAAGATGCGCCATCCTTTAAAAGTGCAGTATTACGTAGAGTTTATGCATGTACAAGCTCACAAAGGTATATCTAAGACATTAACTTGTTTCATTTTACTTAAAAATAAAATTATTCCTTTAGCCCTAATCCTAAAAACCTGCTATTTAAGGAGGCGGGGCCCTGGTGGAATTTAGCCTCTTTGAACCTCTATGAGATGTGACCTTTTAATATTATGGTGATATACTTCTTAGCGTGTGGCCCTTAGGCCTCTGGGGTTCCTAAAAAGATCAAAACTATTTCTATAATAATATTAAACATGATCTGCCATTTTAGCTGCTGACTCTACACTGATGTGAGCAAAGGTGGGTAAACTGCTGGAGCTGTACTAGCTCAGCTTTAGGCGGCACGCCATTGAGGTTTTCATCGTCACATACTTTGTAGTTCAGACAAAAACAAAGCCAGAAATGCCAGTTTTACTTAAGAATGTCCTTGACAAAGCAGTAAGAATTATTAACAAATCTTGACCCTGCGTACATATATTTTTCATATTTTATATGGGAATTGTCGCTAACTTCCACTGCATACTGAAGTGTGAAAACCACTTGTGAGATTGTTTGAGTTTTGAGCTGAATGGAAACTTTTTTCCAAATATCATTTTCTCTTGAAAAGAATTATAACAAACTATAGTTACTCAGACCTAGTTATCTGGCAGTCATTTTCTTGAAAATGAGCAGTTGAGTCTGTCACTTCAAGGAAGACCGCTGACAGTATTTTGTTGCCAAAGATAAAATTCAAGCTTTCAAGCAAAAAATGAGAATTTTACAAAACTTGTATCTGTCACTCTGATTTTGACAGCTTCCCACTACTTAAAGGCATTTTTTGGTGAGATGCCTGATGATATTAACACATTTTTTTGATACTGTATAATGAAATGTGTCAACACTTGAAAGTTCAGCATAACTCAGTTTCTCAGTCTTTCCCAGACGACCAGTGCATGATGTTCATAGTCATGCTTGGGTGAAATTCCATTCAGAGTGCAAGATCAGTGGGTTTTCATGTGAGTATGAAGAATTTATTGATACAATTTTAGATTTCACATGGCAACTAACCCTTAAACTACCATTTGAGTTTCAGTGTGATAGTAAAGAAAAATATTCAGTTACTTAAGAAGGCCATTAAATATTTCTTTTTGCAACCATCTATCTGTGTGAGTTCAGACTTTCCTTAGATACTTTAATCAAAGCAACATAATCACAACAGATTAATGCAAAAGCAGATATGCAAATCCAACTATTGGTTGCTTTGGAAAATATAGGTCTTTTTCTCTAAAATCTATATATCAACATATAATACACTTATTTTTAAATTAAATATTTTGAAAGTCTTAGTTGATATTTCTAATACTGTTTTAATTTCTAATAATAGTAAATATTGATAGACATAAGCCATGTAAACAAAAGCTCTTCAAGGTCCTCAATAATTTCTAAGTGTAAACGAGTCATCCCGCGTCCAAAAGTCTGAGAGTCGCGCTCTTAGTGAATGGAGAAAAGTTCACAATGAGAGTAGTAGCCAAGGAAATTTCTCGTTCTTTTCCTTTGGGAAAAGTAGGTGTTGCTTATAGTGTAACTTTAAGGCTTTATTTGAATTTATATGGTATAGCTTTATTTGAACATTACCTAATTATGGTATTTTATATTTTCAGGAAGAAAGTTAATATTTGGCTTTTATTAGGCTTTATGTTTTTCCTCCCCAGGAAACTCAGTGTCACCATTAGGTGTTGGAAATAATTCACCACCCAAAGAAGTAAATAACGTAAGTTTTGGGTTTTTTTTCTATTTGGTGTTTTTGTTTGGGGAAAAGATTCTAAACATTTTTTGTAGTGTATTAATAAAGAAGTATTCAATATGCAGGTATTTAAGGTCAAACTTCCTTGTCTTAACCTAGTACCTTTCTTTTCTTTTTGTTTTTAGGCAAGGCAACCCTTGTTCGACCTCACAGATTGCAATGACCTTGTCAGTTTACAATCTCTTATTTTTTTATTTTTTATGAGTACAGTACCTGGTCTTCCTAGGTGGTCTCCCATCCAAGTACTAACCAGGCCCGACCCTGCTCAGCTTCCGAGATCAGACAGGATCGGGCTTGTTCAGGGTGGCATGGCCGTAGACTCCTCTAGTACCTTTCTTAAGAAAAAATTCAACGTTTCTTTATTGGGTAATTGTAGATTGACGTACAGTTGTGATAAGTGGTAGAGATTCTGTGTGACCTTTACCTAGTTTCTGCCCGTGGTCGCATACTGCACAACTGTTGTGTAACATCACGGCTAGGATATTGACATTGACATGACACAGAATATTTCTTTTACTACACAGTTCCCTTATGTGCCTTTTTACGGCCATATCCACTTCCCTCCTGCCCCTACCCCTTCGCCTTCCCCTTCATTTACCACTGACACAACAAATCTAACCCATATTTCCAAAACATTGTCATTTTGAGGATGTTATATAAGTGGAATCATTTTGAGATTGGATTTTTTTCACTCAGTGTAGTTATCTGGAGATTCATCTAGGTTAGGTTGCTGGATGTATCAGTAGTTTGATTCCTTTTATTGTTGAATAGTATTCCATGGCTTGTTTAACCATTGAAGTACATTTGGATATTACAACTAAAATGGCTATTAACATTTGTGTGCAGGGTTTTATGTGAATATAAGTTTTTTTGTTAGTTTTTTGCTCTAGAGTAAATGCCCAGGAGTGCCAGTTCTGGGTCATAGTAGTAGTTGCATATTTAGTTTTTTAAGAAGTTGCCAAAGTTTTTCTGGAGTGGCTACACCATTTTATATTCCCACCAAGAATATATGAGTGATCCAGTTTCTCTGCATCCAGCAACCTCATCAGCGTTTGCTGGCGTTAATATTTTTATTTTCCCCTTTCCTACAGATGTGTGGTGATAGTTCGTTGTGGTTTTAATTTGTGTTTTCCTAATGGCTAATGATAAACATCTTTTCATGGCTTATTTGCCCTCTCTGTATCCTTGGTGAAATATTTCTTCATGTATTTATCCATTTTCTAATTTGGATTATTTTTTTTACTGCTGAGTTTTGAAAGTTCTTTATATATGCCAGAGCCTAGTCCTTTGTGAAATGTGTGATTTGCAGATATTTTCTTCCACTCTGTCACTTGCCTTTTATTCTCTTATAGGATGTTTAGTAGAGCAAAGTTTTTTAATTTTAATGAACTCTTTATCAATTCTACCTTTAATAGATTATACTTTTGGTGTCAAGTCTAAGAACTTGCTATTTTATATCTAGAAAATTTTGAGGTTTCTTTTCCAAAAAGTTTTATAGTTTTACATTGAAGTTTGGTCCATTTTGAGTTAATTTTATCAGACTTAGGTTGAGGTTGAATTTTTTTTTTTAAATGCTATCTTTCCCACTGAATTGCTTTTGCACTTTTGTCAGAAATTTGTGCGGCTCTATGCGAGGATCTCTATTTTCTACTGATCAATGAATCCATCCCTCCACCAATACCACGCAATATAGGAGCTATGTAAGAAGTTTTGAAGTTGAGTAGAGTGATTTCTCCCTCTTTTTCAAAATTATTTTAGCTAGTCTAGTTTCTTTGCTTTCTGATAAACATTTTAGTGTAATCTTGTCTATGTCTACAAAAAAAAAAAAATCTTCCTGGGATTTTGATAAGAATCGCATTAAACCTACAATTGACATCTTTGCTGTGTAGAATTTTATAATCCACGAACACAATCCATCTCTCCATTTATTTAGATCTTTGATTTCTTTCACTTTGTAGTTTTCAGCTTAGAAATTTTGTGAATGTTTTGTTAGATTTATACTTAAGTACTTTTTTTTATTTTTCAGTGATTGTAAATGCTGTTATATTTTTTATTTTTGTGTGTCCTCATGTTCATTGCTAATATATATTTATAAATATGGTTGATCTTGCATGTTCATCTTGTATCCTGTGACCTTGCTGAAGTTACTTATTCTAGGAGTTTTTTTGTAGATTCCTTGGGAATTTGTACATAGACAATAATATCATCTAAAATTAGGGACTGTTTTATTTCTTTTCAATGTATGTGCTTTTTATTTCCTTGTCTTGCCTTATTGCACTGGCTAGAACTTCTAGCACTTTGTTGAATAAGAGTGGTGACAGTGGATGTATTGCTTTGTTTCCAGACTTCGAGGGAAAGCACTGAGTCTTTCACTATGAAGTAAAATATTAACTGTAAGATTTTGTAGATGATCTTTATGAAGTCAATGAATTTTTCTCTATTCTTGCTTTTCTGATTTTTTAAAGTCATGAATAGATATTAAATTTTTAAAAACGCTTTCTTCATTAATATTGTTATTTTTCTTTCAGCCTATCGATTTGATGGATTATACTGATTTATTTTTTAAAATACTTTGCATCCCTAGAATAAATCCCACTTGGTCATGGTGTATAATTATTTTTATATTTTGCTAAATTATATTTGATACCATTTTGATAAGGATTTTTACATGTTTTGTGCAAGATCTTGGTCTGTAATTTTTTCTTTTCTACTGTCTTTGTATGGTTTGGATATTAAGGTAATACTAGCTTTCTGGAAAAGAGATTGTATAGGTGTTAATTTTTCTTTAAACATTTGGTGGTCTTCTGTGAAAACCATCTAGGCCTGGAAATGTCCATTTTAGGAGTTTTAAAATGGTTTATATTTATATTTAATATTTATAGGGCTATTTAAGTTACCTTTTTCATATTGTGGTAATGTGTGATTTTTGAGGAATTGGTTCATTTTGTCTACATTATAAAATTTGTGTGTATAGAGTTGTTCAAAATAATCCGTTATATCTGTGCCTTCAGGAGCTATAATAATATATGCCCGGTTTTGTTTCTGTTACTGCTAATTTCTCTCTTCTCTATTTTCTTCATTGTCAGACATGCTAGAGGTATGTCAATTTTACTGGTCTTTTCAAAGAACCAGGTCTTTGTTTCATTGGTTTTTCTCCAAGGTTTTGTTTTTAATTTTATTATGCTTTTATCTTTATTGTTTCCTTTCTTCTGCTTGCTTTGGGCCAGTTTTATTCTTAACTTTTAGGTTCTTGAAATGGGAATTTAGATTATTGATTTGACACTTTTCCTCTTTTCTAATATATAAATATAGTGCTCTAAGTTTCCTTGTTGACAGTGCTTTAACTCGTCTCACAAATTTTGATATGCTGTATTTTCATTTTCTTTTATTTCTGTGTATTTTTTATTTTCCTTGAGATGTCCTCCTTTGACTCATGAGTGTTTTTAGAACTGTATTGTTTAGTTCACATATGTTCGGAATTTTAAACTTTTTCAATAGTTGCACTAGGTATTAAATTATATTTATAACACATCGTAGTCTGCTGGTGTCATGATTTTACCAGTTTGGGTAAAGTGTAAACACCTTACTTTTCTTTACATCCATTTAGTCTTTAATATCTTCTCTGAATAAATTTAGAACCATTTCAGACAGTGTTGTAAGTTTTGCTCGAACTGTAAAACATAATTTGTGAAACTCAAAAGAAAGTCTGTTGTATGAACCTATGTTTTTATTTGTTTTTTCCTCCCCTTTTGTTCCAACACTCTTTCCTTTATCATTTCCTTTCACATTCTTTTAGAATAGGTGACAAATTCTGTCAGTTTTATTTTATTGAAGAATGTCTTGACATTCTCTTCATTTTTGATATTCTCTTCAGTTTCGAAAGATATTTTTCTTGGCTAAGTTTCTTAGTTACTGAACCGTTATTTTCTTTCAGCACTTGAAAGGTGTCGTGCCACTTCCTTCTGGCCTCCATGGTATTTGATGAGAAATCTATTCTCTTTTGAACTGTTTTTTCCTTCTAGGTAAGATGTCATTTCTCTCTCTGCTTTTAGGCTTTTTTCGTTGTCATTAGCTTTAAGAAATTCGACTAAGATGTATCTTCATGTAGATTTCTTTGAGTTTCTTCTCTTTGAGGTTTACTCAGCTTCTTGAATTTTTAAATTTATATTTTCTGCCAAATTTTGGAAGTTTTGGCTGTTATTTGAGCAATTCTTTAGCCCTGCCTTCTCTCTTCTCCCTTTCTGGGACTCTGATGATGTGGATGTTAGATCTTTTGTTTTAGTCGCATAGGTCCCTGAGACTCTGCTCATTTATCCCCACCCCCACTCTATTTTCTCTTGTTCAGATTAGGCAGTTTCTATTATTTAATATTCAAGTTCACGGATTCTTTCCTCTATCCCCTCCATCTGATGTTGAGGCCACCCATTGCATTTTTAATTTTTGTTATTGTACTTTTCAGTTCTAAAACTTTCATTTTCTTCCTTATATTTCCTGTTTCTTTTCTGAGGCTATTTTCATTTGTTTCACAATTGCTCGTTGAAGTATTGATGGCTGCTTTAAAATCTCTGTCCGAGAAACTCAACATCTCTGTCATCTTGATGATGACATCTTTTGATTTTTTTTTTCATTGAGTTGTGATTTTCCTAGCTTCTAGTATGACAAGTTTTTTCCTACTGAAACTGGGACATTTCCAGTATTACATTATGAAACACGATCATTGAAATTTTCTGTTTTGGCCAACTTCCTCTGACACTGCTCCATCAGGGGAAGGAGGATGCTACCAATTGGAAATAGTCGTCCAGGTTTCCCACGCAGCCTCTGTTGACACCTGAGGGGGTGCTCTTCTGTGCTGCTGAGTGAGGATGGGAGTTCCAGCTTCCCATTAGGCCTCATATGGTACCTCCTTGGCCTAGTGGTGAGTGCCTCGTTACTGCTTCCCATGTACTCCCTTTTTTTTTTTTTTTTTTTTAGGTGAAGCAACCCATGGTTGACCTCATAGATTGCAAGGACCTTGTCAGCTTACAATCCCTTATTTTTTATTTTTTACACCTACAGCACCTGGTCTTCCTATGTGACCTCCCATCTAAGTACTAACCAGGTCCGACCCTGCTTAGCTTCCGAGATCAGACGGGATCGGGCTTGTTGAGGGTGGCATGGCTGTAGACCGCATGTACTCTTAACCGACATGGGTGGGGTGAGGTAGGGAGAGAGTGGCCAGTCCGAGGGAAGATTGGAGATGGGAGGGTTTGGAGACACTCATTAAAATTGAATGGCGGTGAAAAAGTTCGGCCCTGTATGAGGTTTCCTCTTACACCACCTCAGTCATGCTAGGGTTGGGAGTAGCTCGTTACTGCCAGGTGGAAGCCCAGGTTCCCCATGTGGTCTCCTGCAGGCATGAAGTGATGGCTTTCTATGCTTGTTGGCCTTGTCTGATACCGTCCTGGTGGGAGGGTGGAGGTGAAAGCTGAAGTCTAAGCTCCCCACTCCACATTTGCTGATGGGAGTGAGGCCACAATTTTTTCTCTGGTATTTGTTTGGCTAAAGTTGATAAAAAGTTTTCTGTTTTGCTGGACTGCCCCTTTCCAGGTTTTGGCTAGCGAGCGCAGGATTTTTGTTGGGGCTTTTACTGTTGGTGCTTTTTGGTGTTTCTGGGTTTCTGGCTTCCCCAGCACCCTGTTTGGGATATATGAGGCAGAAAGAGAACTCAGAGAACTCATCGCCGTGTCCTTCTGTGGGTCCCAAGATTCCTAGCCTGTCTGCTCCCTTCTTTCAGAGTTGGGTTATATGTTTGTTTTACATATAAATCTGGAGTTTTTAGTTGTGCTTAATGGGAGGAATAGGGAAAAGTATATCTGCTTTATTTTCCTAGAAGAGGAAATCCCAAATCCAGTATTTTAAAATACATCATTTTAATATTGCTGTTCTCTTTTCTTAATAGAAGCCTAGCAATAATGTGTCTCCTGCAAAGTCAAAAAAAATACACAAGTTGGTTGAGAATTCCCTGTCCATAAATAATCCAGCGCTCTTCAACTCCTTAGGACCTCCTCTTCGGTCAACTACTTGCCATCTCTGTGGCCTGTTTGGTAAGGATGTCGTGCTCAGATGTCAAAGATTATTCCTCTACACATTTGAAAATATTTTTATTATGGAAAATTTAAAACATATTAAGTATAAACAGAACAGTATATATAAATCATGTACCCATCTCTCAGCTTCAGCAGCTATCAGCATACTGTCATTTGTTCGTCCGTACCTCCTCTTACTGCTTCTTTACTTGATTATTTTTATAGGCTTTTTTTTTTTTTTTGAGATAAAACTTCCTATGCATTGAAATGTACAAATTCACACCACTGTCAAGATGTAGAACATGTCCATCTTAGGACGTTTCCTCCTGTCCTCCCCAGTCCCCAAACTCCCTCGAGGCAGCCACTGGTACTGTTGTTTTTCCACCGTGAATCAATTTTGCCAGTTACAGAATTTCATATAAATGGAGTAATACAATGTGGATTCTTTTGTATAAAGCTCTTTCATTTAGAATAATAATTTAGAGATTCATCTATGTTGTGGCACGTACTAATTATTTTTTATTTGTCACCAAGTGGTATTCCATTGTATGATTATACCACAATTTGTTTATCTGTTCTTTTGTTGAACATTTTACTGTGTCCAGCTTTGGACTATAATGACTAGAGCTCTCTATATTTTTTACACAAGTCTTTGTGTGGACATATGTTTTCATTTCTCCTAGGTACATACCTAGGAATAGAATTGCTGAGTCAAAAGGGTAGGTATATGTTTAACTTTATAAGAAACAGCCAAACCATTTTCGAAAGTAGTTGTCTCATTTTACTTTCCCAGTGGTAATGAGTTTTGGTTGCTCACATCTTTGTCAACATTAGGAATTTTCAGTCTTTTTAATTTTAGACCTTCTCGTGGGTGTGTAGTGGTATCTCATTGTGGTTTTAATTTGCATTTCCCTCACAATCAATGATCTTGAGCAGTTTTTCATGTGTTCACTGGCTATTTGGATATTTAGCACCTTCATTTTTTGTTTCTTTTTGAGTGGAGGCATTCGAGACCAGCCTCGTTTTGTTGTTATATTTTTGTTCATTTGTTTTTAGATAATTTGTTTCTGCCTAAATACTCATAGATTTTTAAAAATACTTTATTTCAAAAACTTCCTGGGTTTTCCTAGGTGTGATTCTGTTTGTTGGTTTTTGTTTTGTATTTTTTTAATGGCACAAGGTAAGCCACATCAAAGTCTGCTTGCACCGGTCTGTGTTCACTGCTACAAATGACCTATTTCCTTTCGTTTTCCTTTTGTAACGTGTTCTGGGCTCTACTTCAGCTATGTTTCCAGTCTGGCCTCCCTCTCGTTTTCATCTTTGCACTCTCTGCATTTTGAGAAGAGCTTTAAAAGTTTAATCTTAACACCTAATCATAAACCGCATAATCTTCTTGATGTGATTAATAGAATGGTGTTTGATATATATGGTCTATAAAAATATTTTGCTTTGAGCAACAGATATTTGGAATAAAACAATGGTGATGTGTTCTGTAGGGTCGCTGAGGTGTTCCCAGTGTAAGCAGACATACTACTGCTCCATAGCATGCCAAAGAGGAGACTGGTCAGCACACAGCATCGTGTGCAAACCTGTGCAGCAAAAGTAAGTGTGATTTTTTTTCATTCATTAGAGAATATAGCATTTTGGGGGTAGTATAAGGATCAAATCAGGTAAGAAAACTTTAGCTATATAGAGGTTGTTACTTTTTACTTATTGTGGTATAACAGTGTACAAATCTGAAATGAATAGCTTTACAGTTTTCACGAATATAATTTTATTAGTACGTTTTAATGAAGAGGAAATTTAAGGAATTTCATTAAAAACTAATCAGCTTTCTGCTTTTGTAAATATGCTTGCTTTCTGCAGATAGCCTTGTTGCATGCAAGAGCTCCCTGGCACTTTGCTCGACTTATAAATGTAACTGTTTATACTCCAGCAGCTCCCCACTCTCTGTGACAATTTGTGTTTACTGGTTACCCATAGCACCTCCTGCCCTTCTCTATGTTACTACTTGAAATCAGCATAGCAACTCCTGCTGTATGTTAACAGTTTATGTTCAAACTAACCAGATTATGCAAAATTTTCCTATAAAGGGAATGTTTTAACTGAGCCCACTGCCCAGATCTTCAAAGCACTAGCTTGTCTGAGACCGCGCGTAATAAATTTGAATTCTCTTTCTCTCTGAGTTGCTGTTTGGTATTTCTTTGGACTGGGTTTTGGAGCTTTTGGGATTTTTCCACAACATTGAGTTAGATCCTTAAGTGAATTTGTTTTTATAATGACTATAGCTTTAGAAGGCCTTACTTTTAAGCATGTATACTTCACTCAATTTTAACAAGGGGAACTCTCACAATGCTTCTTGAATTGTGATTTTGAAATACGAAATCTTACTTGCATGGTATTTGCTAGTTTACAAAACAATTTCACATATATAACCTCGTTTGATCCTCAAAACTCTGTTTAGGTGATGTAGGGATTATCTCCATTTTACAGATAAGAAAACTGAGGCTTGGAGATTGTGGCTGTCTCCCTGTGCACAGGGTGGACCATTGCATAGACAGCATTGAGTTGTTTTGTTTTGTTACTGCTGTGATTCTTTCTGGAAGAAGCTGTTTTGCTCTTTCTGGATTTTGTTGATTGAGACTTTAACATAATTGTGGCCCCTACTCTTAATTGGCTCTGTACTGTAAGTATTATAATCAGTTGCTTTATTTCAGTTTCCACAAACTTGAAGATAATAAATCACCTTTTGAAACAAGGAACATGGAAGTGAAAACCGAGGTATGGCTTATTTCTCCATTTCACTAGTGTTTATTTAAGAATAAGTTTCCTGCTGAATAAATCTGTACACCTTAGTGGTTGATTTGATGGCTGTTGGGGGTCATTGAGAATTGTTTATGCCCAGCCTTTTTCCCAAAAGGACTTGCGATGGTTGTATCTCAGCGTAAAATCACTTGGATTACTGAGGGAGTCCCTTTGTAGTTCCTGCAGGCACATGTTCTCTAGCTTTGTGTACTGCATTCTAAGGGAGCCCAGTTATCTCAGGAGCTTTTTTTCTATTAATACCTTTCTTCTATTTAGATAACTATATGTGCTAAATCATTGGTAATCTGAAAAATATTGGTTGTATTCAACTCATTTATAGATAATTTTTAGCCTTCTCTGGCTGATACTTTAAAAAAAAATTGGTACATGTCTTAGTGGGGTTCCTGGGGGTTTAGTTCTGTGCACGGTGGGATTAGATATTGTTCTAAGACAGGATGGCTCTTTCCCCAGTCCTTATGGACAAATCCTAAGGTTAGGGGCCAGAAAGGCAGTCTCCTCTCAGGGGCCACTGTGCTGAAATGTTAATAAACCCCGAATTCTCAGACCCTGTTGAAAAAGTATTTATATGTAAACTGCCTCCCCCCCTAACCCCAACTCTTTGATAAAGGCAACATTATCTTCACCATCACAGCATGATTCTTGGGTGATCCCAGTGTTGTGTACCCTACCTGTGGACCGTGGGTTTTAGGGACTTTTGAAGGTGTACAATATTTTTTCTGTTATTCAAGCCTAAGAATCAGGCTAATTTGACCTTGATTCCAGCAAATAATGGCCATAGTATCATTGAAACGTGCTTATATGTAACTCACTTATGTGTTTTTTTCAAAACAGAGTGACTGTTTACTTGGAGTTACTAAAGAAATAGCCATTTGTGCTGATAAAACAATGTTTTCTGATTTGAGACCTCTACAACTCAGGAAAACCATGGAAATAAAGGTATTTATTGTTTAATCTCCACAGACAGAGATCCAGAGAACTATAGATTTTAATTTCCTTGTTTCCTATTTTGATGAAAATAGGTAGCTACAAAATATAATCTGATGAATGTTGATAAAGATTGCAAAACCTGTCTACAACATTTATTGTATCCTAGTTATAAAGCTTTAAGAAATTCACATTTGTGTGTGTTCCCAGTGAATTATTACATCTTTTTTATCTTTGAAAGGGTACAGTTACTGAATTCAAACACCCAAGTGACTTTTATGTGCAGTTGTACTCTTCAGAAGTGTTAGAATACATGAACCAACTCTCTGCGAGCTTAAAGGAAATATATGCAAATGCGCAGGAGGAAGATTATGTTCCTGTTAAGGGGGAAGTTTGTGTTGCCAAGTACACTGTTGACCAGGTAATCTCTATTGAAATGAATTATTTAATAAGATGTTTTAATTTACTTTGGTCACATCGACTTGACACCAGAGCTTTAATGATGCATTAGATGGCTTAAAAGCCAGACTGTGGTTGCTCTCCTGTTTCACTTCCTGAGTCAGTATTCCAGGCTCTGCTTGATTACTTCCTCTCTGTACCAGCCCTCTCCAGCTCTGTTTATAGGTGCCTCAATTGCTACAGTCATCGCTAATCTTAAAGCTTGTATTTATTTATGTAGCTGAGGCATTAGTGTTTCATAGTGCCTACTTGGCTAGAATAGCTTGGTAATAGTTGCATATATTAAAGTGGCCTAATTAGACAGTTTTAGGGATTTCTTAGCAAGATTCTTAGAATATTACGTTAACTTATTGAATGCCTCAGAACCTTAGCCTTTTCTTTGCACGTTCCATAGGTTGGTTGAGAGTTTTTAAACCTAAGATTGTGAAAAGCTGTTTTGAAGCAGAGTGCCATTTTATTTCGCTTTCAGACCTGGAATAGAGTAATTATACAAGATGTTGATGTGCTGCAGAAGAAAGCACAAGTCTTATATATTGATTATGGAAATGAAGAAATAATTCCAGTAAACAGAATTCACCAACTAACTAGAAACATTGACTTGTTTCCTCCTTGTGTAAGTCTCTTTTACTTTCTAAATCTCTAATAGTGTCCCAAAGGAGCTGGGTTGCTTGTTTAGTCTGCCATGGTTATTATTAAAAAATACCTATTGGCGTATCTTTTTTTACATAGATAAATACTCATTGATTTTCTTGGCTTCGTACTGCCTGAGGCAAGAAACTGTTAGCATTTTTAGGTACATCTTATCAATCTGCTCTTTAAAAATAACCATTTATATAGTTGTTACATTATTTGGAAGTGACCTGAATTTATCTGTAATTGAGGGGTAATTATTATCTTTTCATTAACTTTTCAAGCTTCGGGTCCCAAAAGTCAGAGCATTGTGGATAGAGTACCCAGAGAGAAAAATAATTATGCAGAGAATTGTTTATCTGAAAATAAAATTTTAAAAAATTGCTTATTTGGTTAGTACTTGAATATTTCATAAATTTTCCGCACGATGCACATCATCTTTTAAAAATCATCACATGATTAGAAAAAGTCATTTTCAAATACTAATTTCTCTTAGTAATTTGCACAAAATCTTTTAGGCCATAAAGTGCTTTGTGGCCAGTGTTATCCCAGCAGAGGGGAATTGGAGCAATGATTGTATCAAAACTATTAAATCACTGTTAATGGAGCAATACTGCTTTATAAAGATTGTCGACATCTTAAAAGAGGAAGTGGTTACCTTTGCCGTGGATGTTATGCTGCCAAGTTCAGGTAAGATCTGAGTCTTTCTTTCTAAATGGAGTGCTTAAGATCTTAGGCTCTACCTGTTACTCAGAGAAGAAATTGAAACATGAATTGAGGCCAAGTAAGCTCTGCTCTGGGGCCATTCAGACTGTGACTGGAAACGTGGCCTTGGTCCTGCTCCTGGAATTGGCAGTTTGTCAAAGACATGGCACAAATTCGTAGAATTGGGTGGATTAAAGGCTAGATCTAGACTTAATATGAGGATAGGTATATAATCTTTTTAATATATGGCCATGATAATACCTAATCCTGATTTCTGCTCCTTTATTGAGAAATTCAGGGGTTTTCCTGTTCATTCATTCATTATCCTCATCATTGCTTATTCTTTGAACAACCCTCACAGAACTGTATTTTGTTAGTATTGAGACCATAAGTACATAGTATTCAAATTGTGGAAAGATAAACACTTCAGAATCCTGTTCTTCCATTCTGGCTTTATATCAGTTTGAAAAGCGATTTTTTACACTTCGCTTATAATTGCCTCTCAGTTCCCAAGGTATCACCTTTCTAATTCTAGAGGCCCAGTGTCACTTGGTGACTCGGGAGAAAATGCAGTTAGTCCTATTGTGAAATTAAATATAAAATCTGTATGTTTTGTTTTATTGCTTTGTATGTTTTATGTTATGAGTTCAGCTTTTGTATGTTATTTCAGAGAACTTGATATTCATGTCAGTGCTGGCTAACCCTTATTTCAGCCATACTTTATGCCTGAGAAAAAGTAGTCTTATCTTTTGAATTCATTTTTTCTTTCAGTGGTGGTCATTCTAAGCATGCCAGTGAGGTGGTACTAAATTTTTCATGTTAATCAGAATTTCGAAGTGAAATATTTTCATTAAATTTATTGTCAAGTAATGATGGAATTTTGCTGCAGTTTTTAAAGCTGCGCATTACTAAACGATATTTTGCACATAGAAACTAAACTGGTAAGAACTATGCCAGTGAATTAATAGCTATAATCTCTAAATCATGTGATAATGACTCATTTGTATTTATGCTTTTCTTTTAATACTTAGTATAATATCTCAGTGTAGATTTATTTTCTTAATCACTTTTAGGTAAACTCTTGGACCATGTGCTTGTAGAAATGGGATATGGCTTAATACCCAAGGGACTAAATTCTAAGAAGCAAAGTGCAGATCACTGTGAGTATACAGATTAATACCGAACAATATAATGACTTCAGTTATTGTGGAATATCTTCTCTACTAGACAGGAAAAGCACAGCTATCACACGGCCCAATTAATGGTGATGCTACATTCTATGAACTTTAGATAAGAGAGATGATGCTTTTTCATTTAGTGTATATTATTTCTAATCTCAATTGTCCCTGCCTATTTTTCTTCCCTGTTTTCCAGATTAATCCTTGACATGATAATTATCAGAGATTACAAGTAGGAAATATCATAACACTTAGGGCTAAGGGATTTTTTAGCTAACATTTCCTTAGTTTAATTTGTTTTTCTTCCTTACTTTGGTATTCCAGCAATAATAAACAGGGCCATTACACTCTATTCTAGTTGGATGGTGTTTCCTCTTAAATTTTACTTTTAATCGTGTGTCCTTTTCACTTATTCTAATGAGAGCCCCAAAATTTGCCATTAGCATTTTATTTTCTCATTGCCTACTCTTATGTGTTGTTTCTTGTAGTCTGCTTTCTCCTTTACAAGTTAAAGTCACGTGGGGCTTAACAATGGGGATATGTTCTGAGAAACATGTCGTTAGGCAATTTTGTCATTGTGCAAACATTGTAGAGTGTACTTACACACACCTAGATAGTATAGCCTTCTGCTGTAATTGTGTGTGCTATACTGGCAACTCAGTAGGTTTGTTTACACCAGCATCACCACAAACACATGAGTAATGTGTTGTGCTAGGATGTTGTGTTGCCGTGAAGTCACTAGGTTATAGGGATTTTTCAGCTTCATTATAATCTTATGGGACCACCGTCTTATGTGCGGTCAGTCTATCGTTGACTGAAACTCTGCAGTGCATGACTGTACTTTAGGTGTGGACATACCTCATTGTCTGTGCTCGTTCATCCAGAAGTGGTTGCCAGATTAGTGGAGCCATGATTAAATGCATCCTGTTATGTAAACAAACTTGACTCAACTTTAAGTCTACCTTCTCACCTCCTATCTCTTGCTCTAATTGTTTGACAAGTCTTTACTGATTTTTCTTCCTAAGTATCCTTTGTATATGTCGTTTTTCCTTCCTTTCCCTATTATCATTTTTTTTTTTTTAAGTTCAGGAATCCTATCCTTCATAGACAGTTGCAACAACCTTCTGATTTTATCTTTTTGTCTCCTGTCTATGTTCTTAACGCTACTGCCTATATGAGACCCCTAAAAATACAAATCTTAGTGTGACAACTCTGCTGGAAAGCTTTCGGTAGTTTTTGCCATTTAGAGGAGAAAAACCAAACCCTTCCTGGTCTACAGTAGTCATGATTGAAACTGGAAGTGTTGGTGGCATCTCAAAGAGGATGTGGAGTGAGGAAAAATAGTGAGGGGCCTACTTCATCGAGTGCGAAACTGATGGGAGAGGCAGTAGGAAAATGGGGAAAGTGTTGCCAGAGCAGCAGAAGGGTACATGCTTCTAGGAGGGAGTCATCAGTCACAGCAGATGCTGCGCAGGTTTCCTGTGGAAGGAACGGAAATCCACTGAGCAGTGTTTGCCTCAGTGCGGCTCTGTGGAGCTGTGCAGCGCAGACGCAGAGAGGAGACTGTGAAAACGGTGTGATGGCCGAAGCCCAGGGCACAGTGGGAGCACCTGGGGAGGGCGCCTAACCCGGACTCGGAGCAAAGCCTTTCAAAGTGACCCCACACTGAGCAGGACATAATCGGGTTGCTAAGGAATTAGAAGTGCATTTGGGGTGCAGTCGGGTAACAGCATATGTTAAGGCCTAGAGGTGTGAAAGAACATGGTTGGGCCTGAAAAACTGAAAAATGATGTTAGTGAAACCAAATCAAAATGACTTTTTCTTCTGTTTTCTGATAAGGTGATCCCGAAGATGTTGGAAAAATGACAGCTGAAAACAAAATTGTTGTAGACAGAAGTGACTTAATCCCAAAAGTGTTAACTTTGAATATAGGTGATGAGTTTTGTGGTGTGGTTTCCCACATTCAGACTCCAGAAGACTTCTTTTGTCAAAAACTGCAGAGTGGACGTAAGTCAATTTTCTTGATTTGCACTATCAAGAAAACATACTTCAAGAGACTCAACATGCAAAAATGAAGATAATGTGTAGATTTGTATTTTTTTTGTTTAAGATGTGATCTATATCTACAGATAAGCTCGCTGAACTTCAGGCATCCCTTAGCGAGTACTGTGGTCGAGTGTCTCCACGCTCGGATTTTTATCCAACCATTGGTGACATCTGTTGTGCTCAGTTCTCAGGTAAGGGAAAAGTATTATCGTTTTTTGATTTGTTTTTTTTTTTTTACTTAAGTAAAAACAGATAAAACAATCTCCAGTTTGCACTGCATGGCTGCATTTGGAACTTGAGTATTAAAGTGCACCAATTATGTTTCTACATCTCTCCAGTTAAACTGAAAGTGCCTGTGAGTGTGGATGGTTGGTAAAGGAGGTGTTTATTGTTTTATCAGCCCAGGACTTTTTGGTGACTGGTGCATATAATTCTGTTTGCATCAGAATGTGAATGTGGAACCTCCCGTGTCTTCACTAGTTTTCTTAGGAATAGCAAGAGGGCCGGGAAGCACAGAGCTGTCATGGCACAGCCTCTGTAGCTGCACAGGTCTGGCCTTTGATAACTGGATTCTGTGGTTCTCGGCCGAAGGGAGGTTTAGTGGCCTCACAGAAGAGAAGATACAAGTAGGTCTCCAGTAAAATGATTGCTTGGTTGGTGGAGTCTGGTTGACTCACTGCCAGCTATTCATTCTAAAATTAGCCCTCCGTGATGCCTTAGGAGTTGAAGGCTTCTGTTAAGCAGAACATTCATTGATCAATAAAGCTTAATAGTATATGAAAATAAAATTTACAAATGACCATTTCTAAATTTGGGAGGAAAGAGTTTTGTTTATATTTATGTTGGAAAATCATTTGAGACCGAGTCTCCTTTTTTCAGAGGATGATCAGTGGTACCGTGCCTCTGTTTTGGCTTATGCTTCTGAAGAATCTGTACTGGTCGGATATGTAGATTATGGAAACTTTGAAATCCTTAATTTGAAAAGACTGTGTCCCATAACTCCAAAGTTGTTGGAATTGCCAATGCAAGCTATAAAGTGTGTGCTGGCAGGTATGAAATTTTTATGATCCGTAAATTCTTAAAACATTAAAACTTAAAATAGAAGCATTAGAATTGAAATTAAACTACTGGTAAGATAAAGGAATATGTTTAGGCATAACTTATTTTAGTGCAAAAATAATCCTTGATAGAACATTTAGAAAATACTTTTTTAAATAAAACAAAATTTACTGTACCTGTGGTTATAAAATTGAGTATTTTTTGCTGTTGTTGGAGCCTGCATTATAAATATCATAAAAGCCTATTAACTGCATAAGTATTATAAAACCTCACTCCCCAGGCAACCAGATATCTACTTTCTGTATTTATAGATTTGCTTTTCTGAACATTTCCTATCAATGGAACTATGGTTTTTTACATAGAAGCATAGCTTCTTACAGGCCTTTTCTTAGTGATCTTGTCTTATTTTCAAGTTTAGAAAATCCTTCTGTTCAGATGGAACTTTTTGGTTCCAGTGTTCATGATAGATAACTCAATTTTAACATTGTGGAAGTTAGGAGCTGAATTCCTAAATGCTTGCTGTAAGGAATATTTTAACATTCTTTTAAAATTTTTTGTTAGGAGTAAAGCCATCATTAGGAATTTGGACTCCAGAAGCTGTTTGTCTGATGAAAAAAATTGTACAGAACAAAATTATCACGGTAAAAGTAGCAGACAAGTTGGAAAACAGTTCCTTGGTGGAGCTCGTAGATAAATCCGTGACCCCTAGCATCAGAGTTACTAAAGTCCTCACAGACGCAGGCTACGCCGTTGGGGAAAAGGGAATCGTGACAGATAAACCGAGTGACACGAAAGAAGCCAGTGGTAAGTAAAATGTCAACCAGAAAAGTTGAGGTTCAGATAGTTTTGTGAATGTGTGGGTTCCTATATTTTAAAAAAAAAATTGATGTTGAGTACCTTTCGTCTTTTTAAGTCAAGCATTTATCTAAATACATTTAAGAGTATGTTTGAGAACTGAAAATTTGTTGAAAGTTTTATGGATCACTGGCAGCTGAAGATCAGTCAGAAATGTGAATTTGAAAATTTAATGAGAGTAGTAATGGTTAATTGATAAACTTTCCTATAAAGCCACTAAGAAAATCATTGAAAATTCAGTTTTTCTTCTTCCAAAGCAGATTCCTCAGCAACCCCACCTCTTATCCCCTCTCTGGCCATTTATTTTGCAAAATGTCCACTTATTTTCACAGTTCCCTTGGGTGCAGAAGCAAAACTAAATCCATTGGCATGGACATGGGTTGGACTTGCCATTGACCAAACAGTAGATGTTGTGGTCTGTATGATATATAGTCCTGGAGAATTTTATTGTCATGTGCTTAAAGAGGATGGTAAGTTGACTCTGATTTATACATTTTTTACAAATACATTGGTGTAGATGAGTTTACTGAGTGATAAAAAGTACTCTCTTTCCAAGGGCCAAGTGAGTTTTTCTGCTTCCAAGAAGGATGTGCTTATGCTTAGTTGCCTTTTATTCCATTTTAAGTCCTTATTTCTGTTTCCAACAATCTCTCTTTATATTAAACCAGTTTAGATTTCACAGAATGCTAAATTCAGTTTTTGACAGTTAAATTGTGATGTCATTGAAGTATATAACATTCATATAAATAAGTGCTCAGATAAGAGTGCAATGTAACAAATTGTCACAAAGTTAAAACACTTGTATAACCAACATCTAGGTCAAGAAATAAAACAGCATCAGTAATCCAGAAGTTTCCTTCATGTCTCCTCCTGTCATTATCCCTTTCTCTTTCAGAAGTAAATACTGTTCTGTCTCCTAATAGCATAGATTATTTTCTTCTGGTTTTGAACTTTATATAAATAGAATGGTAAAATATGTACTCTTCTGTGCCTTGCTGCTTTTTTCCCACTCAATTGTGAGACTGGACTATCATTTTCACATGTAACTGTAGCTTGATTTTTTTGTTGCCGCATAGTGTTCTGTTGTATGACTATACTGCAATTTACTGTGTTGCTTCTAGTTATGAGCTATAAAATGATGTTGGTATGAACACTCTTGAACAAATTTAGTTCACATGTGCATGCATTTCCATTGACTGTATACCTCAGAATGAAATTTCTCGTTTCCTAGAGAGTATGTATATTTTTAGCTTTGATCAATGAATGCCGGTTTGCAAAATGATATGACAGTTGTCATTTTCAGTGTTCTAGTTGTTCCGCATTCTCACAAACACTGTTTTCTGTCTTTTTCATTTGAGCCATTCTGGTGAGCATTATTGGTTTTAACATTTAGGAATCTTATGTTTTCCATCCGTCAAATGAGAATGTCAGACTAGATAACTAAGCCCCTGTGAGATTTGTTATCCATTCAGAATCATCTGGTAGATAGGCTACTATTTCATATAGGATAAAATTTTAAAAATTTAAAGTTACTTTTTATTTTCATAGGTCATTATATGAGCATATGGTACAAAATTCGAAAATTATAAGAGTATGTAGTAGAAAGTAAGTTTTCCTTCCTCTTCTCAATTTTCTAAATATCTTTTCAAAAGTACATATTCTATACCTAAATGCTTGTTTAAAGGTATATATATTCCTTTTTATGTATGCATTATTATAAATAAATTTTACAGTTTGCATTTTTCTCCCATTCTATCTTGAGTATCAATTCACATATTTTCTCTCTTATTTTTAATACACCTTCTATTTTGGAATAATTTTAGATTTACAGAAAAGTTGCAAAGATAGTACAGAGAATTTCTGTCTGCCTCTCACCCCACTTCCTCTACAGTTAACATTTTACATAATTGTGGTACAGCTAAGAGACCAGCATGGATACATTACTATGAACTAAACGACGGACTTTATTTGGATTTCACTAGCTGTCTGTTTCCATTTCCACTAAAGTCCTTTTCTATTTCCGCTGAAGTCCTTTTTCTCTTCCAGATCCAATCCAGGCTTGCACATTGATGTTTAGTCGCCTGGTATTTCACCATGTGGATTTATTCTAGTTTAATTAACCTAGCTGTGGATGACTAAAGAATTAGTATTTCCAGGCTTTTATTACTAAAACAATCCTTGTACTCTGATTTTATTCTGAGAGTATATCCATGGAATGAATTTCTAAAATTGTAATTATTAAGTCAGAGGGTATGTATGCTTGTGCTTTTGAGAGGTTGGCTGAGCTAATTCCAACCAACAATGTGTGGGTGCCTTTTCTCACATCATTTCCTATAGTGTGTCTTTAAACTTTCTTATTTTGACTTGTCTGAAAGGTGACAATTCTAATTCATTATAATTTAATTTCCATTTCTGTGAATGTCCCTATGCCATATATTTAAAAGACATTTGTTTTCTTTTTACTTCTTTAGTGTTCAGATTCCTTTACTTGGCATTTTAAAGCTCTCCATGGTCTGTCTTTTCAAGCCCATCTCTGGAGTTTTTCTTGAGTGGTTCACCTTCCCACTTCTCTGTTTTGCCACACTGTGTTTTTGACTGCTTAATTCTCTGATTCTGTACTTTACCTTAGAGACATTTCTTCCTTCTGGAATATCTTCTCCTTTTTCTATCAAATGTATTGTACTCCAAATTCCTCTGTGAAACCTTTAGCACACAGTGGTCACCTCTGAATTTCCTTAGCGGACGTTATCTGTGCCGTGCATTCAGTAATTGCTGCGTGTGTTTCTTCAGGACAGCTTGCGTGTAGCTTTCCTTTCACTACCGACTTGTACACTGGTCCTTGCCCAGATGCAGAGCTCATGCTCTCAGATATGGATAACAAAGCCATAGTCACGTCGCTGTTCTCAGTAAATCGTTGCTATGGGGTTTATTGAGAGTATTAACTAAATAATGAGTTACTTGCCCAATTTTCAATAAGAAGGGGAAAGCATTTGGTGTACTTAATGATTATTTAGAGATCTACCTGAGATTTTAGGATTAAAACCTTTTCCACCTTTAAAGACAAATCTATATTCTGCATGTTTTTTTCAGTAAGTGTTGTATGTGTATTGTATTTTCAGCTTTAAAGAAACTCAATGATTTGAACAAATCGCTAGCAGAATATTGTCAGCAGAAGTTGTCTAAAGATTTTAAGGCAGAAATAGGGCAACCTTGTTGTGCTTTTTTTGCAGGTAAGTTGAAGTTGGTGCAGTTTTAACTTTACTAGAACTGTTTGTTTCTTGATATTCAACCCTTATTTTTTAATCTATATTTTCTTCCTGATGTTTAAACAAATATTTTTTCACAACTGAGATTAATTGACTGCTTAATGCTTTTTATTCTCTCTCTGTAACAAGGAAGCTCCAAATGATAATTTTGTACCTAAACTTCGTTAAACTTTGTTAAATGCGTTTTCTTTCCAGAATTTTTGATAATGTTAAAATAAATTAGATAATGGAATACCTGTTCACTGCAGATCCATTGTTTCTTCTGGTCACCCTGTGCATATTAACTTTGAAAATAAATTTGATGAAACACTTTAATTTCAACACAAGACTTTTTTTTACTATTTATTTTTTATATGATTTTACTAAGTATCAAGTAAAACAATCTGTCATTATTGGTGAGAGCATTATAAGTCTTCCAGATTGACAAGCATGTTCAAGTTTATTGTCTTACCTTCACATTCTGTTTAAGGATAGGTGATAAATGAAATCTTTAATTTATATCAGATGCGAAAGTATGGTGCTGTAAAAATTTTGGAGATATTCTAAAAATTGATTTTGAATATTCTCCTTTTAAGGATTTCCAAATGAAACACTAAAGGCATCATCTGGGGAAGAGAGCAAATTTATTAGCTACTTGACAAATGATGTCTTTTTCAAGATAAAATTTCCAGTGTTAATAGAAGGGAAATATTCCATGTTATAAACTTTGTGTTAAATCTAGGTGATGGCAGTTGGTATCGTGCTGTAGTCAAGGAAATTGTACCAAATGGAAACGTTAAAGTACATTTTGTGGATTATGGAAACATTGAAGAAGTTACTTCAGATGAACTCCAAATGATCCCAACAAAATTTTTAAAACTTCCGTTTCAAGGAGTACAGTGTTGGTTAGTAGGTATGGTGCAGAATAAGAAAACTGTCTTAACTATTTTCTTAACTAACTATAATTTTAATACTTTGTGTAAGTTAGAAGATCTTGCTTTATAATATAAAATTTAGAAACGTATTTTTTAAGTTACTGTCCAGAATGTCCTGTTGATGTCAAAGTAGGGAGACAGCTGCTTTTCCATACTTATGACAAGTGAAAATTGATGCCTTCTCTTGAAGGCATTTTGCAGGATTCCTTAAGAGCTTCAAGTATTTCTACCTTTTGTGTGTGTGTCATAGCAATTTTACTTTTAGTAATTTATCCCGAAGAAATAACTTTGGAATTTCACAAAGTTTACCTACAAGGAAATTCATTACACTGCTGTTTATAATAGCAAATTGACCTAATTAATCAATACTAGAGGATTGGTTAAATGATACCGCTCCATATAATGGATAATGGTAGTAACCTTTTTCTTAAGGTTGTTGTGAGGATTAAACGAGTGTTCAGAATAGGGCTCGGCACTCAGAAAGTTCTATTTAACTGTTTGCTGTTGTTACACGGTCATTAGAGTGACATTAAATATGTGTAATTGATAAGAATTGTTCATGATTTAAGTGAGGAAAGCAAGTTATAAAAGAGGACAGACTCTGGAACCAACTCTGCTACATACCAGCTATGAGATCTTAGGCATATTATTTTACCTCTGTGCTTCCACTTTCTCATCTGGCAAATAACAGTATCTTCCTTAAGTCATTAGGAATAAAAGATTAAAATATGAAAAGCAGTTAGTGCCTAGCATAATACCCATAATAGCTATTATTACTATAAAAATTTATGAAAGAAATATGAGTATATATGTGCATGTGTGTATTTCCATATGTACGTAAAAATTGTGGAAGGTTGGATAGCAAAATGAAAGTGGTAGTCTTGTCTGGAAGCATAGACATTTTCATTTTTTCTTTTCTTATCTGTTTTCTATCTGCTTATTTTACCCTATATATGTTTCAGGTCATTGTTTTTAATTACCATGTTTTATGTCAGTGCTTCTTAAAATGAGGCCCACAAACTAGCAGCAGCAACATGAGAAGTTGTTAAAAATGTACATTCTCATTTCCTAGTCAAGACCTACCACTACATTGAAAATGTATTTTAATAAGCCCTATAGGTAATTCAGATGCACACTCAAGTTTGAGAATCACTGTGATGAAGATAAGGGTATAAGCCAAAATTATCCAAGAAAAATAATTTTTGGTTAGTTTAAAATGACATTTTGAAATTATTAGAAAACTGTCCACAAGGGTGAGATTGTATGGTCAACGTCTTCCACCAGCAAAACTGTTAATTCATCATTGTGTATTAACAGAACATAATGGTGGCTTCTAATAGAAATAATCCTATTTTTTGCCTATTGGAAAAATGCCAGGCGAAGATACATAAGTACAGGAAGTAGGAAAGATCCTGAGCTAGATATTTGCATGTGCATTGTTAACTCAAGCCTGGAGGATGGAGAAATAAAACAGTATTGGGGGGAAAAAACTCAGCTTTGCTGACCTGGGTAGTATGCTTGGCAAGGACACAGTCCTAGATACTATTGAAGCAAAAATGCAGCTTGGGCCCAGAATTCTTTTTAATGCTGGTTTTTTTGTTTTGTTTTGTTTTTTTTGCCAGATATACAGCCTAGAAACAAACACTGGACTAAAGAAGCCATAGCAAGATTTCAGATGTGCGTTGCAGGGATAAAACTCCAAGCCCGAGTGGTTGAAGTCAGTGAAAATGGAGTGGGAATCGAACTCACCGATCTTTCCACCTCTTATCCCAGAATAATTAGTGATGTTCTGATTGCTGAACATCTGGTTTTAAAAACTAATTCACCACAGAAGGACTTGCCAAGAAGCAGACCTGTCAATAAACATCTTCAAAGTGGTGGCCTGGGGTGTCAAGGTAACATTTCTTAAGCATTTATTTGTTATTTAAGTTTATGTTATCCTTCACTTTTATAGGTTATGAAAATTGTTCTATCTCAAATGACAGTTTTCCTGTAGAAATATGCTTTGTGGAAATAGGTTAATAGCAAGCTACTAAAGTTCATTTAATATTAATTTATTTAAACATGGTTTTACTGAACACTGTCCTTATACATCATATAGCTATCTATCCCTTAACATTCAAATAAATTTTAAGAATTATGTTAAATATACTACAGAAGTGGGACTGTACTGCAGGAATACAATACTACCATACTCCAGGGGTGCAGTAGAGGAGTGTAGTAATTCAGGGATTCTCACTATAGATCAGACTTTTTGTAATGCCCACGAAATCCTTCAAATTGAGTAGACTGTTTTGTGAAAATACAAATTTTCATTTTGGGAACTTGGGAATGTTAATAATCAAAAGTTGACAAAAAATTGAGAAAATACATATATTCTCTCACAAAGAATACTAAATTGGATTTATTTTATGGGAGACCTATGTTTTTGTTCATTTTCAGCTATCTCTTCAGCTGTGCAGTGGAGGACAATAGAATTACCAGTTAATAAAACTGTACAAGCAAGCATATTAGAAATCATAAACCCAAATTTATTTTATGCTCTACCAAATGAGATGCCTGGTAAGAAAATAAAATTTGAGACCTACTTATGCTAATCTTTTTAACTATGTGATGAAAGTGCTTATCTGAACCCAGGAAGTGAGGAGGAGGAGAAAAGGAGGGTGATGATTTAGTTTCAAGATTTTAAGAAAGAGTTGATTATAACACTTAACGTGAATTTACTTATAAAAACACAAATGTGAATGAACATGAAGGAATGCCCTGTGTTCAGCACCTGCCCCACCTAATCTTGATAATCTACAGCTTTTTATAACAAAACAGTGTCTTTAATTACTGTAACTTTTTCTTTAAAAATATATTCTATCTATATTGAATTGTATTTACTGAATTAACCTACAGCCATCTAAGAGAATTTAGATGTGTATATATATCTATTTCAGATATATTGAGAGATACATATTTTAATTAGTTTATAGTTATAGTGTTACTGTATCTTTAGAAACTTGAAGAAATGTTTTACACTGAACCTAATCAAGAAGAAAAGTAGCATATAAATATTTCTAATTTTCCTTTTTTGTTTCATGGAAATTTACAATTCAGGCTTCTCTTCAATGTATTTGAGTTTATTCTTGTGTAGAAGGTGAGTTAATACAAGTTGGGTGGTGGCTATTTGGAAGAGTTTGCAGGTACTTTAAGGCTGAAAAAATGAACTTTGTTTCATATTGTCAAACCTAGAATTGTGGTGAAACCAGTAATTGCTCTTAAATTTATCTCCGCTATTACAAATCAGCAGTCCCCAAACTTTTTGGCACCAGGGACCTGTGCTCCTATGAGAATCTAATGCCTGGTGATCTGAGGTGGAGCCGAGGCAGCGACGCTAGCGCTAGGGAGCAGCTGCAAATACAGATGAAGCTTCGCAGGCTCGCTGCTCACTCCTGCTATTGTGGCCCGGTTCCTAACAGGCCACAGACTGGTACCGGCCCGTGGCCTGGGGTTTGGGCATCCCTGTTACAAGTATCATCCTAAATCTATATAGTAGAAAGCTGGGGTTTAGGATTATTTGATCCTGATGACAATATATGACATGATGAATTGGAAGTACTTCATTTTATTAACTACAGGCACACCTCAGAGATGATAATGCAGGTTCAGTTGCAGACCACTGCAATAAAGCGAATATTGCAATAAAGCAAGTCACATGAACTTTTTGTTTCCTAGTGCATATAAAAGTTATGTTTACACTATACTGTAGTCTTTTAGGTGTGCAATAGCATTATTTCTAAAAAGAGAGTGTACATAACTGAAAAGTACTTTCTTGCTAAAATATGCAAACCATCATCAGCATCAGCGAGTTGTAATTTTTTTGCTGGCGGAGGGTCTTTCCTTCAGTTTATAAAAAGCGTAACATGTGAAGTGCAATAAAAAATGAGGTAAACCTATTTAACACACTTATGGAAAAGTACACAAAACAATTGTAAAACTGCAGCTTAATAAGTTGTCATAGAGTGAACACACGAGTGTAACAACCCCAGTCAAGAACTTGGGCCCCCGGAGCTTCCTTCGTGGGCCCTTCCGTATTGCATCCCTTTGGCACAAGGTAACCGATAGTGGTTTTATTTATTTTTTAAGTATAATGCGTTTTAATACCTACAGGGTTTTTTGAGTGATTAGAGTTGACATTATTTTGTATACTATATTTAAGTAGAATTGAAAAATTTTCACAAAAGATTGCTTTTTATATGTTTTAGAAGATCAGGAAAAACTGTGTATGTTGACAGCCAAATTATTAGAATATTGCAATGTTCAGGAGAGTCAGTCATCCTACAGACCAAGAACTGGAGATGCATGCTGTGCCAAATACACAAGTAAGATTCTTTTATGGAAAATATTAAAGGGGAAATACTGTGTTCTCTTTTACGTGAGATTATATAGGTCTTGTTATTTTAGATGCATGCGTATTCCATTTGGTTAGATAGAGAAGAAAGACAGGATCATGGGTTTAATTCAATATTGGGATTATTCAACTTTTCTATTCCATAACCATAGATTATATCTAAGCAAGGAAATAGGTAGAAATGTACAAATCTGTTACTACTTCTAGATAACCAACTCTAGATAATGACACACTATATGGTGGGTCAATAATATTATATTTCTATATGGAAAGATTGCAATTTATAGAACTCAGTGAATATACTAAAAAAAAGAGATGCGTGAGGGAGTCAGACTCATTGTACTGGGTATACTTTAACCATTCTGCTGTTTAATACTTCATTTTAACAAATTTATTTTGCTAATATAACTGAATATTTTGGGGCAGAAATTGGGTAACTGTAAATACTTTAGCATGAATTTTCAGGACTAGAATTCTGGGGTCAAAGGATGTAAATTGTTTTGTAAGTTCTAGAAGCCTTTTTGCTCTCTGGGCATCTTAAAGAAATGTCTGTATGTGCCAGAGGTTTGTGAGGAGGCAGGTGTCATCATCCCCTTGCTAACAGTGAATTTAAAATGCGTTTGATCAGTCGCCCAAATAGTGTTCACTGTTAAATTTTGATTTATGGTTTCAAAATGTGTTATGCTTAGTTTTATTTTTCTTTCGTGACAGCTGGATCTGTACTTTTCTCTTCTTTCTTCCCAATCGCAATATGTCATAATTTTTGATTAGGTTAAGTATTCCATATTACTTTATTAGGATTGCATAAACACTGTTCACAGCCTAGCCATGTAGTATGCACCCGTCTCTCGATTTATGCATTATTTTTTTACGTGAGGTTTTTTTATACGCGGTAACTATTCCCCATTACATGGACTGTTTATATGCAGTTTCATTTTACATGTTCTTTTTCATTTCCATTATTAATGATTATTCTTTCTAAAAAACAATAGCTTAACTCAGCAATGTACAAAGAACTACTACTTACTAACACAATTATTAATGATCTTCCCTTTCTTTGGATGGCAAATAAAAAAGCATGGGAGGCTACTGATGTTTTTCGGGATTGGTTTTACAAATGTTTTGCTGTAGAAGCTGAAAATTATATGAAGGAAAAATGTCTTCCTTTTAAAATACTTTTCGGTAATGCACCTGGTCATCCACACAGTTTAGAACATCTAAATTAAACTTGTATGTTTGCCACCAAATACAACCTCCTTGATCCAGCCTTTAGATCAAGGCATTATTTCCACCTTTAAGATTAATTATATTAAATAGACTTTTAATGATATTTTTAATATACTTGAAGATAATCACAGTTACAGAAGCCCGGAATAAATACACAATTATAAGTTGTATCAAGAATATTGCTTTAGCTTTGAGTGATATAAAGCTGTCAACTGTAAATGTTTGCTGGAAAAGTAGTATGACCAGAAGTGGCTGTACCAGGGAATGTGGTTCCAACAACTGAGGAGGGATTAACTGGCATCATTAATTTATTATTAAATGAATTTCAAGAAGAAGGCTCTGACTGAATGTAGATGATATTAATGACTTACTGGTTGATTACAAATTAACTGATAATGAGTTAATTCATTTAATATTTGAAGCCCATCCTGCCGATGAATATGGCAGTGACCTTCAACCAGTTTCATTCACTGCAGAAGATATTTACAGAGATCTTCAGTTGGCCACAAAACTGGAAACTGAAATTCTAGATATTGATGCAAACATCCAACGAGCCTTAAAATTTCAAAACAATTTTTTTAAATGTTGCAGTGAATATTGAAGAATTAATGAAAACTTAGCAAAAGGGATTGGAAAAAGATCATCTAAAAACATAAACGTAAATAATGGAACCAAAGTAGTAGTTCCAAATATTTCAAGCAGTGAAGACAGTGACTTTGTGCCAAATAAAAAGAGAAGGTTGATTGCTTTAGATTTACAGTACAGACACCAACAGCGAATAAAATTTATTTTGGTTTTTCTGAATTTTTGTTAGTATTTCTTTTTTTTTTTTGGTGAAAATATGTGAAATATTTTTATGACTTATATTGGCCTATTTCTTTAGTGTTTTTTTCCCATACTAGTGAACTCTTTTTTATACGGTTTTCTTCAGAGTAAAAAAAAGATGCGTGGAATAGATAATCTGCATAAATCGAGGGACAGGTGTAATGTAATTGTATTTCTCTCTTGAAGCCTTCGTTGTTGTTACTGGTGTTCTGTGTACTTTCACTAACTCGCTCCAGTTCCCTGTGTTAGTGTAAATTCTCTCAGTGAACCCTTCATGTTCTTTATCAACTTCTGCCATGTTGGAGGCATCTCCAGCCTTCTGACCCGGTCTCATCTGGACTGCTCGTCCTCCGGAACCGAGCTGTCATCCTGGAGTTTTTCCTTCACCATCATGCCGGGGATTGTTTCAGCACCTCTCCTCTTCATTTCTTGGATTTCTCTCTCACCTCGTTAGGATTTCTCCCTCCCTCACCTCACCTCATTTGCTGGATCCCTTACTTTTGATTTACTCTAGTATTTGAGTATATCACCCTCCAGAACCTGAGAAAAGGTACATGTAAGTGAATTTTCTGTTACCTCCTATGTTTGAAAAAGTCTTTATTCTATCCTAATAGTAAATGGATAGCTTTCTTTGATACAGAAGTCTAGGCTGGAAATCATGTTTTCCCTTAAAATTTCGAAGGCAATGCTTCTATTTATTCTCTTCTAGCCATTGGCGTTGCTGGTGAAGAGATAGATGTCGTTGAGATTCTCCAAACTTTGTACATATATATTTTTTCTTTCTGGACCTTTTAGTAGTCTCTTCATTCCATGTTTTGAATTTTGTGATGTGACTTATTATTGGTTTTCTTTTCAACATTGTACTGGACCCTTAATTCATGAACTTCAATTTTGAAGAATTTTTCTGAATTATTTTTTATTCCCTTTCATATTTTGTTCTTTGGGGATCTACATGTATTTTAATGTTGGACTTGAATTCTTATGCCTAATTTCCTCTCTTCTGTTTTTCATCTTTTCTGTTTTTTTAAGAGATTTTCTCAATTTTATCTTTTAGCTTTTCTTATTTCATTTTTGATAACACATTTTTAGTTTTAGTGTGTTTTTTTTTGTTATCTCAAATGTGTTTTTAATACTGTCTTGTTCTTGTTTCAAGGATGGAAGGTCATTAGGATGTTAGTATCGTTCTTTTAATTTTCATGGTCTTCATCCTCCTCTGTTTCCTTGAGTTCCTGTTTGTTTTGATCTTTCATGTTAGCAACTTTCTTCAAATATCTGATGATCCTTTGCTGTTCAGTTATTTAAGAAGGGACACTAGGAATTTAATTAGAAGTTTCTTTGTGCATGGGCAGAACTTGTCTACTAGTGGCCTTCACTATAGGGTGATCTGGCTCTGCCATTTCACTGAGGACTCACGTTGGTATCTTGATGTGCTTTTGCTTGGGATTGTTGTCCCCTGCCTGGAGTGCAGAGCTTGCCTGAATGCATTCTAGGTAAACTCCTTCCTCTGTTCTGTTTCACGTTCCCTAGTCCACAGTCGATCGGGTCTGTCCTTTCTGGAGAAGAAACCTCTCATCCTCTGCCAGTAGTTTGGAGCGGTTGCCTGGAAAGGGGGAAGAGCATTCCATGTGAATGTTAAACTGATTATGCTCTTTAGCAACTTGAACAAAATAAGTTATTATGTGTAAATGCATATATAAACTAAAGTATATTCGCATGTCTTTGGGATGTAACTGCTTCTTCTACCCAGTCCTTATTTCAGCTTCATCTTTACTCCGACTTTTGAATGAGTAGCACCAATTATTGAACCTTGGTTGCTTGGGGATTTGAGATGCAAACTGGGATGCTTCTGGGTCTCCCTGCGGCCAGCTTTGGTTGGGCTCTGCTGAATGATTTCCATCCATGCATCTGTTTTCCAGCTTCTAGTAGTCCATTGTTTTCTCCTGTTCTCCAGCTTTGTGGTTATGCCATTATTGTTTTAATCCTATAATTGCCTTTTTATTTTAGTAGGGTTTGGGAAAAGTAGAGGTGATGCTTATATTTAATCTGACGTCTTGGCTTGAGATCAGGTACCTTGTGAATTTCTAAGTGATAAAAATGTAACTGTGAATAACCGTCTTAAGAGAAGGAGGGAGTCATTGAGTATAACTTCTTGAGATTCCATTTTATTTTCAGATGATGATTTCTGGTACCGTGCCATTGTTCTGGGGACATCAGAAGCTGAGGTGAAAGTGCTCTATGCAGACTATGGGAATATTGAAACTCTCCCCCTTTGCAGAGTGCGGCCGATCTCTGCCAGCCACCTAGAACTTCCTGTCCAAATCATTAAATGTTCATTTGAAGGTAGACAATTAAGTCTCTTTCCAATTTGGGTGTCTCTGTTTTTTTTTCTATTTTATAGCTCTGAGTCAAATGGGTATTTCCGGTAACTGCCCAGGTTTCTAAATATCAAGCAGAGTTTACAAAGAAATCTCATGTCTTTCATTCTTCCTTTTATTCTCAAAAAAAAAATTATATTCTATTGGTATATCTTTGTTTTATAGACATTTGGATGACACCATTTTTTGGCTACTTTACTATATGTACTATTAATATGCATATATATTGAGCTCTCCAGTTGGAATTTGAATAAAGTGAACTAAAATGTTCAAGGAGCTTTTTTTGCTTTTACTCACAATATCTTTACCCAGAAGTCCCAGTGGATAATAGCACCCTGATTAACTCAGTCTTTTTAGTTTTGACTCAGAGAATTGGAAATTATCTTTATTATTGCCTTCTTCTCCCATTAGAATATATGTCCATGAAGGCAGCCATTTGCCTGTTCTGTGCCCTTTATTCCTAGATTACTGCTTGACACATGATAGGGATCAATGAATGTTAAGTTTAATTTTTTTAAATGCAGTAGCAGTAGTACATCAAAGTATACCTAAACCCAGCTAAAATCAGTGGACCTTTTTCTTATTATTCTCGCTACTTTAAATGTTATCTTCTTTAAGAGACTTAAAGATTAACTCTAGTATTCATTTTTTTCCCCCCCAGGACTAATGGAATTGAATGGAAGCTGTTCTCAATTAATAATAGAGCTACTAAAAAATTTCATGTTGAATCAGAACGTAATGCTTTCTGTAAAAGGAGTCATCAAGAATGTCCATACAGTGTCGGTTGAGAAATGTTCTGGGAATGGTGCCGTCAGTATAGCTGATAAGCTGGTGATGTACGGTCTGGCAAAAAACATCACGTCTAAAAAGCAGACTACTTCATATAAAGGTATTTTTTTCAACTTTGATAACTAACGTAAGTGTAATTAAGAACAGATGTAGTCAGTGTAGTTGACTTGATCCTTCCTCACTCCCATGGCCGTATTCCCTTCATCCTCCTCCTCTATAAATCCAGTGGCAGGGCTCCAGTTCCTTTGGCCACGGCAGAGGAGCCGCCCGGGTGTGGATGGAAGCAGGCCTCCCAGTCCAGATTGTCCTTAGGCCAGGTGCAGCAACACTGTCACTAGCATTGATGCCAACCATTCAAAGTTACTTCCAACTTGCTTTTGGTCTTGATCAAAGTGAGGAGAACTCATATTTTTGAGATTGGATCTTACTCGTGTTTCATAAGGTAATGATTTGGCAGGCCTGCCCCCAACCAAAAAAAGAGATTCAATTGGCGGAAGACCTGAAACCTTGGAGATGAAGGCATTAATTTAGTAAAACCCAGGATACAGTGGCAGATAACATGAAAGCCTAAATGAAAAGTTAATTGATCGAGTCTTTTGTGGTTGGAACCCGTGCCTGAGGGGCAGATCTGTTTATGTTCAGATGCCAGGATTTTTGTTTTTCATATCATATGTTACCTAATAGCTTTTCATGTTTGCTTTTAGAAAAGATGTACAGGATGAATTGCTGCTGCACGGAGTTACAGAAACAAGTGGGTAAAATTTCCTTTAAGTGAAATTATCCTCCTAACATTTTGAGAAATTAAATAATACTATTTTTTTCACCCATAGGTTGAGAAACATGAACAGATTCTTCTCTTCCTCTTAAATAATCCAACCAATCAAAATAAATTTATTGAAATGAAAAAATTGTTAAAAAGTTAAGTAAGTTAAATTTGATATTTTGCTACTTCTGTAACCACCAGGAGGACATCTCCAGTCCTGTTGTGAGGGTAGAGCTAAAGGAGTGAAACACATCCTTGTAAGGCTGTAATTTATTTTGTGACTTAATAATCTGAGGTCTGGCTATAATGTTTTGCTGTCTTCCTAAGTTTGATTCGATAATCTTCCTTGACACTGCTGATGGAACTGAGCCCAGGGGTGGTCCCATTATAACCACCTTTCCTTACTGTTGTTTTTGAGATTATTCATGTTGTCATGCGGAGGGACTTGTAAAAATTGTTGTAGGTAAAGCTTAGCCTGAAATTCTTTGTGTCTAGATGTAAGATTAACTCTCACTTGTGCTCATTGCTGTAAAAATGTTAAGCGTTTTTTGCGAAGAGGTCCTGTGGAGCCAAGAATAGAAAACAGGCTTCACTGTCAGCATATTTCAAAATGAAACATATTCTCTTCTTTTGGCTGTGATGATTGTAGCGGTAAAAAACGATATGGGTGAGTTTAAACAATAGTTCCTCTGCTGTTGTCTGGAATCCTTTGTTCTTAGATGGCCCTCGGAAATTACTTTATGATCAATAGCCAGTTAAAACTTCTGATCAAAATGAAGTCGTCCTTATCACTTTGAGTTGATATAATTTCAGCTGAAAGCAAAGGATCTTTGATGTAGTACGTGCACTCTTATTGGCTAAAGTGCAGTTTATATCAGAATGTTTATAAATAGCACGTACTGGTCTCTGTGGGCAAGGCAACTCTCAAATGGGTACCTGTTGGGTCCAAACATTCTCCATGTAGTAACGTATGGTTGTTTTGTTTCTGTTTCTAAGAAAGCACAGCTAAATCTAAGCTGAATGTCATTAATGCAAGATTAACAGTTTTGATTCTCATTTATTTCCTTTATAAGTTTTGGATTATTTTTAACAAATGCTGACTTGCCATTACCCCCTTTCAGTCTTTTCTCCACACATTATTTTAATACTGACTGCTGTTTTGTGTATTTGAGTTTAAAATCTTAAATTTCATGGTAATTTTAATTTCATAGCTTAAGGAACATGCAATGGCATGAACTTCTGGAATTTAGTCCTAGCACCAAATCATCTTATTTTTAATCAAGTTGATTAACTTGTGTGCGGTTTTCTTTTTATCTGTGTAATAGGCTTTTTTCCATAAAGATGCTGAGAGTGCTTACATGAAACCTATTTTCTGTTGTTTCTAAATAGATTGAAGAGATTTCTTAAAAAAAAAAAAACTTGATTTAAAGCATAGTAGTTGAACTGTCTTTTCCTTTATTGTGGGACCAAATACATATTTCGTCTACATTTGAATACAGTGTATACCTTACATGTGGGTAGTGCCTTATTTAAAAAGCATTTTACATCTAGTCACATAGTTCATCTTCACAATACTCTTGAAAAGAAAGTAAGACCCCATTTGATAGATGATGAAGCTGAGGCTCAGAGAGGTTAAATGGCTGCCCAAAATCATACACACAGACTGGAAAGTAATTCTTAGGACTCAAAGCTGGGTTCTCTCTACTGCCCCCTGCTGCTTACCTGTGTGCTACGCTACAATGTCTTTTCAGATTAGATCAACTCTGAAGGGCGTGCAGCTTAGGTGTTATTGGAAAAAATTACATACCTGGTTACTTAAGCATTCTTCCTTCATTGTAGTGAAAATATAGTTGAATATTTAGTACTTTAAGTTATTCTTCCTAGAGATAATGTTTCACATTTAAGTGTTTCATCGTCTCTGGAGAAATTCATTTTGTTAGTAATTTAATTGTAAAATTGCTAAACTAGGAATGATGTGATGACGAGAACATATAACTCTGTAATCTGTTGCTCAGAAGTGATAAATACGTACTGCAGCGTACAAGTTAATATAAAATACTTCTTATGTTTGAAGGAGAGTACAAACAGCTATATTTTCTATTTGTATAGAGGGGTACAAACAGCTATACTTAACATATAGCTGTTATGGTGGTGAATTTTTTTTTACCTGGAAGACATAACTTAAATTTGTAATTTCAGTTAAAGTGACTATTTAGTTTGCTTGTACTTAAGATAGAAATGAAGAACCATGGTGACTGAGTTTTTATGTAAGGCATAATGGTAGTTGATTTTTCTCTTTCAGAAGCAGTCTCTTGGAGAAACACTTATGAGACTGGAAAACAGCGAGGGCTAGACTTAGGAGAGTAAGGACAGCATCTCGTGTTTTTGTTTACTGGAACCTTTTCTTTGTCTACATTTTCTCTAATGACCTCCATTTTTGTTCATTTAACACTCTTCTATTAGATTGGGTAGTTTTATTTTTTTCCTCTTAAGTTCTTCCTTTCAAATAAATGTCTTGCATGAAAGATTCATACCAGTTCATGGGAATGTTGGGAAGGGATACTTAGGGGCTTTCTACTGTATATAAAACTTTTTATTACTTAAAGGTATGAAAGGAGAGATGACTCCATGTTAATACTGGATAAATCTAGTTGATGGATACACGAGTTTTATTATTTTTTGGACTTTTCTGTATGTTTGAAATAATAATACAATATGCTCACTCTCCCTGTCATCATCTGCCTCTTGCACATAATAAATGTTCTTTGGTTTATTGTTGCTTCAGTCTCTGCCTTTCTTTTCCCATCCACTCTGAGGGCCTCAGCTTCTTTCTGTCCATCATGACTTGGATCACTTCTCCTTTGGTCTCTGGGCATGGAGTCTGTCCTTGGACTCGGCCAGGCCAGCTGGGGAAGGAATTTTCTCTTACTGGCCCTACATCCATACCCTTCCAGATTGGTAGCCACTTAGATTTTTAGTACAGATATAAGTAGCCATTTTCTAAAACACAGATACAGTTAACAATTTAAGTTCAAAATCTAAATTAGAGTATGTATTTTCCTTGAAGCACATAATCTTAAATTCTCCTGAACTCCCCTGTACAGAATGATGGGCCAGCCGTCTTTCCTGCCAGTCTCTCACTTTCTATTTGGGAATTTTGTCATGATTTAAGTATCATCTTATGACAACCTAAGAAGATGCTGTCACCAACTCAAAAAAGAAATTTAAAAGGCTTTATTTTTGCTTTTGCTGATAATGTGTGTCAGCTAATCTCTTAGATTAAGTGGAATTTTTCCTCTTGTAGAGAATTGTTCAAACATTGATGTGCTTCTATTAGATAAAAACTGATACTGCTTTGCCCAATAAAATCCTTGTACTTCGCAGCCAGATTCCTCTTGTATTCTTGCTGCCAGCATTTTGCTAACTTCCCTTTTCTATTTATACATACTAGGAGCACCGGGTGCTGAGTTCGTTCATACTCTACTCAGTTCTGGCCATAATGAAAATGCAAAAATGAAAACCATGGACTCACAAAGTTGGTCTTTTTTTTATGGAAAATTAGGGTAGCAAGTCAAAGAACACATAAAAAAATCTAAGTCACAATTTATTAGATTCTAAGGTTTTATCAGATGGTATTGGAAATTTGAATACAGTTTTAATTAAATGGAATTTAACATTATTTGGTGGTTCATCTATTTGCCTTGTTCCCCAAAAGAGACTAATATTATCTGTAGCATTAGTCTCATAAAGATAAATTTAGGTTAAGTGTCCCCTAGGTTAATTTGACATATTAGCATATCAGACCACCAGGTCTTATTTCTGAGTAGGTTTAAGATACTTCCTTTTTTAATCAACATTAATTCATTCAATAAATATTTAATGAGCGCCAGCTTTGTGTGAGACGTGGTGGTAGGTGCTATATTTATCGTTCAGTAGGGCCATGTATGGCTCATCACCTGCCAGTCACCGTCTTCACTTTCCCTCAAAATATTTAGTTCATTCATAGATATCGAAGTACACAAGCTTCATTCCCTGACGGAGGCCACGTAAGTATTGAGACAAATCAGATCCATTTTGTCAGGGGAGAGAAACAGTAAACGAGTTGATGGTAGAAAAAGATATTCTATATGTCTTTTGGTAGAATTATTTTGCTGGGACAGCTAGAAATGTTAAAGGCCCAAAATTGTAAATGAGGGTGGTTAATATGAAATTGAGCTTTCTTGCTGTATAATACATGCTCCAGAAAACCAGTAAGTACCGTGAGGATCCTTACCAGCAGGGCCCTAAGGTGCTGAATTCCAGGAGAGCAGTTATGTCACTGTGAGGCTTGCTCCTGGGAGAAGCGGACCGTTAGTGTTACTACTGGGCTCATCCCCAATACTACTGCTTGTATTTGGCAAATTGAACTCTCTTGGGATTAGCCAAAGAGGGACATCTGGGTTACTCACCAGTACAGGAAGTTACGTAGTTGGACTCACACCCAAGCAGTGCTTAGTCATTAAACATAAGGTTCTGAAGGATGGTTTTTGGCTTTCCAGGTAAGAGGAATCGGAGGGCAGCCTGTGGTTCTAAACGTGAGTGGTAGGATGCTTGCGCTTGCTGAAATTAGAAAGTGGGGTTCATTTAAAGTACGGCTGCTGCCCATGTGCAGGGTGAGATGCAGAAGGCTCACCCAGAGAACCGCTAATGCTTTTCCTATTACTCCGAACGTTGTTCAAGGTACCTTTTGGGTACTGCTGTCTAACTTCCCCTGGAAGGTTCTTGAATCTTGGCATTAGCTTTCTGATAACCTAAAATTGGTGTCATTTAAGATTTTAGCTGCCCAGCCTCAGCCATTTTCCTCTGCTTTTACATGAGACCCTGAGGTGATGCTGTTTTTAAAACCTCGTGGGTAGTCTTTTGATGAGGTGCCCACCTCCTGTGATATGGACTGTGAGGCTTATACATCAGAAGCCTACTCCGCCTCTTCCAAGGGTGGACCC
>NW_024344378.1:10465215-10534849 GCF_902729225.1 Pteropus medius | reverse complement strand
ATTACGTGCTGAAGTCTCCATTTATCCCTGCATGGAATTCAGAGTCGTCTTCATGCTTTATGTGTTTACTGTTGGGACATGCTGTACAGGGCAATTCATGAATGAATTCACATTATAAAAGGCACTTACTATGTAGAGTTACCTGGCACTGGGGCCACAGAGGTGAATAAGGCAGGTCCTTGGAAGCAAGGGGTGCTCGCTAACAAGCCCTTCGAGATGATGGTCTTTTATGGTGACTTAAAAATTTCCTCAAATCGTCACAAAGGAGGGGTCACCATGGATGGCAATAGCAGCTGCCCAGCTTCTCTGTATAAAAAGCTTCTATTCCTGCTAGTGTCCCATTCGTCACTCTCCAGAGCCTGGACTGCCTGCCTGTCCCTCCTCCCCACATGTACACCTGCTAGACACCTGGAACAGATGGCTTATACTTCGATGTGAAGAAGTTTGAAGCAACTGGTATCTCCACCAGTATTTACAGTTTAACCTTTTACTTCTTAATCATGAAATGAAAATTTAATTTACCTTTAATTAAAGATGTCAAACTGTCAGAAACTTCCAGAATTGAAATTTGGCTTCTCTAAGGTAAACCTGATGAGACAGGTGTGCTGGGAAGTATTAACCACCAATCATAACAGGTGAGGAGAGGGCTGTCAGCTGGGAAATTTCCACTTTTATCAGGACTTGGGGGTATGCCCATCTCACCCCTGCTCTGTTTAAAGCGGCACAGGCCACTCGCCACATGTAGCTACTGAACACAACATTGTGTTCAGATGAGCTGTAAATGTAAAATCTAACAATTTCGAAGACAATAGAAAATATCTCAATACTGATTACACATTGAGATAATATTTGGGATCTACTGAGTTATTGTTAACATTAAGTTCACCTGTCTCTTCACTTTTTAATGTGGCTTTTGGAACATTTAAAGTCACTCATGTGACTTACATTACCTTTCTATGAGACAATGCCTATCTAGAGGCAGAGACCACTCGTCCCCACCCCCAAGCATTTAGACTGCAGGCAAGTCCCCTGCACGGGTGCCCTGTGTTACTTATACTGCTCTGGCAACGTTGGGAGGGTTGGAAACCGAGACAGTATACGTAGAATGAACTAAAAAGAATGTAGATTTTTATATAAGTAGAACGACACTCCAAGAACACACACCGTAACGTTAACAGTGATTTTCTCTGGGCGTTGGAATAGGTGTGGTTTTTCAACTTGTTTACTGGTATTTTCCTTTTTTACAATGAGCACACATGCAAGGACACTTTTTTGAGGAGTAGTAAAACTATAGGTCACACAAGGATAGCCAGCGTTTATGGAGTGCTGACTATGTACAAGGCATTGTGCCAGGCATTGTTATTTTGCTTTGTGGTGTCTGATTTTTAAAAACTCAGGCACCGTCTAGACTTCAACGGGGATACTGGCCAAATGGCCCGCGTATTACTGCCCAAGGGCAAAGATAGGACAGCCAGGTAAACAAACGGTAATTGCCATGACAAATAGAAACGATGCCAAAGCCAACATTTTCGCGTGAGAAAGAGCAATAAATCCGAGTGGACAGCGGATGGCACAGTTCTCTCAACGCTGCTGCACCGCTTAGAGGCCAGGACCTCGCGCAGAAGTAAGCACCTTAGTTTACTTGCGAACCTTGGCCAACGACGCGTGTTAAAACCGCGAGGGACGATGCGAGCCGGATTCGCACCAGCGCCAGATGCACTTCCCGCGCCGCGCTCCCCACCTCCCCTCGCCGAGAAACACAGGTGTCCCACGTGGCTCCCACCCCGGGTGCCCCTCCTGCGGACCCGCAGCGCCCCCTGGCCCCGCCGTGCGCTCCCCGCCACGCTGGTCCAGGGAGCCTGAGCCCAGAGTCGCCTCCGCGCCCCGCGCCCCGCTAGCGGCCTCGGAACGAGCGCTGGTTACTTATTCGCGCTCCTGGGAGAGGCCCCCGCTCGGCCCCCCGGAACCCTTCCCCGGAGCGTGGAGACCGTGCGGCCCCGCGTGGACGCCGCGGCGTGGCGGGCTTTGTTCGGCATTGTCTGCGCTCACCTGAGCGCGCCGGGAGGCCCGCGCGTCCCGGGCGAGAGCGCACCTGGCGTACGCCTCCTCCCGGCTCCCAGCCCGCCGCCCCCGGCGAGCCGGCTAGGGCCTCAGGAAGGGGCGCGCGGCAAGCTCCAGGGGGGCCCTTACCCCAGGTCGCCGGCACCCGAGCGCGGAGCCGAGGGGCGCGGACCTCAGGTAAGAGGACAGGGACTCGGTGACTCGGTGACTGTGGGTGCAGAAGGGAACCACGTATTAACCCCGAGCCGCTCGGCGCAGTCGTGGAGTCCTCTAACCTGGCGGCTGCAGAAGGGGCTTGTCTTCTGAGTAAAGGCTTTGGGACATGCCCGAGGCCCTCCCGCATTCTACAGAGCTTTTGCAGGTGTTACAGCTGCTGCTATGCGGTTTTCCCAGGAAGCTGAGTGTCCCCAGCGAAGTCTCTGCAAGCAGAGGCCGAGAGGAGTCCGCTGCCCTACCAGACTCGCCCTTGAGCCATGGGGAATTCCAGGGGATTTGTCCTGGGCGATTTCACGTGCAGGGGACGCCATCGCCCTGGCGGGCCCTGCTTCAGAATTGCACCTTTGAAACTTGCCTGGGGGAGTGGGGGTGGGCATTGATTTAAAAACCTGGTGGGCACCCAGGCAGAAGAGTAGGAGGGCACCTTTCTGCCCTTTCATTGTGGAATCGATGGCTGTCCAGCTGAGAGCGCCCTTTCAACGGGGACACCGTACAGTGCGTTTGGTGTTTTGGAACAGACTAATCAGAACCTTATAACTTTCAAATTATGAGGTCCTTTAAAACACAACCCTAGTACCCATAAGTGTTTTATAAACTGATGTCTAAAATTTCAAGCTCTTTGGCTTTTAGTGTGACATATTTAAAAATTCATTTACTGAGAAAAGATAATTCAGAAAAGTCAGAGGTAGCACTGTGGTTGGCAAAAGTAGGGGAGGGAAGCTGTTCATTTGTACATGCTGTTAGCTTTCAGCAGCCTGTAGCCATTCTCTGATGGCCGATGGGGGCACAAAGCCCCACTGGGCCATCCTTCACATGGGATATGGCCTTTCTCTCTCTCTCTCTCTCTCTCTTTTTTTTTTTTTCTTTTTTTTTTGTAGAAATCCAGCTCAGAGCTATCTCTTGACTATGTAAGAATTTCTCAGTCTAGGTCCTTAGGCAAATCTCATGGGGAGAGGGAGATCCCTTTCTTCATCGTACCTGTTTTATTTTTCTTTAAATCTGGTTTTTGGTCTACTATCTAGAGTTTAAAGTAGCTACAGGCGTACCTTGTTTTATTGTGTGCTTCACAGATGTTGCGTGTTTTCAGTTTTTATCCAATTAAAGGCAAGACCCTCCGCCAGCAAAAAGATTACAACTCACTAGTGCGATTCTTGCTTTATTGTGGACTGGAACTCAATCTGCAGTATCTTCAAGGTGTACTTGTTTTTCCCTTCCCCTCAATAGGCGAGGCTCCCCTGGAATAAATCATAGTCAGACGCCCATGTGTTTACAGAGAGGGTAGAAGATGGCCTGAGGGTGAATGGGAGAGGCTGCCAGGAACCTGGGCTCCTGGGTTTTTAATGAGCTTCGTAAAGGGCACAGCTGTTAATTGGCAAGCGATGACACAGGATAAACTACTGGTGCAAATGTAAAAGCCTCTTATTAAGAATGTCCCCTCCAGGTGTGCATCTTACAGATCATTTTTATTGCATCTCCAACACCTGGGAGGGTGCTGGGCACAACGGTGTTTATTGGAAAAATGAAATTTCATATAATTATATCAGTGGAAGGATCAGCAACGCAATGAGGTGTTTTAGAACAGAGGTCCTCAAACTTTCGTAAGTCACAAATCAGTAAAAATAAATTGTTTTAATTGGGAGGACTGTAACAGAATGGCTAATTTTAAATTTTATCCCACAAGGATATTTTAAAAAAATAGTAAATCCCTCCCATCATCTACAAGGCTATTGGAGGTCTCTTGGTGTTTTGTACAAGGGAGGGTCTAACCATATAATACCTTGCTTCAGCATCACCCCAAGCCAGCTCCCTGGGACAACTGAATATACTTGAAATCTTTCCTTTCCTCTTTCATTTCTAAACAGCTCCAGACTGCTTACTCTTCCACCTGTAAAATTACCTGCAGGCCTTCCCTGAAGGTGATTACCGTCCTTGATCCTTCGCTTCCTTTTCTGATCCTAAGTCCCTTCTCTTGAATTGAATTTCTCTGATCTCCATTTAGGAAACTTTGCCCTAGCCCAGGGGGGCTTTTGCATCGTGGTCTCGTGATCCTGGCAACATTTCCAGGTAAATAGGATGAGTGATGTCACTGAAATTTTTGAGAAACGGAAATTGAGAGACTGAAGTGAAGAAATTTACTAGAGAGGCTCATGCTTGGATCTCCTGACATCTGATTAGTGCTCTTTCCAGGTCATCTGTGGACTACATGCTTCTTGTCACGGCTGAGCTGTCTGCCATCGAAAGACCTGGGCTTGACTCCAACCTTGTGGTTCACTAGCTCTGTGACCTTGGACTACAATTTGTCCAAGACCATTTTCATGTATAAAAATGGAAATGATCATGTCTACCGTATAGGGTTACCTGTGTTGTTAAGTGAAATTAATATAAAGTGTAATGATCCCTTTCTACCATAATATAAACATATTACTGGATCTTTACAACAATGCGTGAGTTTATGAAACTGAGATTCTTCCCATTGGACAGATGAATGAACTGAGGCGGGGGAAGTTGGTGCTTGCAGAGTCATTCAGCTGGATATAAGCACAGCTAGGCTGGAATTCGGTCTCTGGACTTCAGGTCCTGTGTGTGCACTTCCCAGAGTTCCAAGGCAGTGGATTTTGGTTTTGTAGAACTTAAAGGATTTTCAGATATTATCAGAACAAACATCAATATCTCTTTTGGCTAAAAATGTCTCTTAGCAGGTCTGGCGACTGTGGGAGACCCTGCTATTTATGCCTATCTGCCCAGTTTTCTCTCCAACCATCCGAGGAATTGTTTGTCCCTTGGTGTTGACTCTGGTTGTTAGACTTGGATTCTGAAAATTTGCAATTCTTTTGAGGAAGCAGGACTTTCCATGGACTATGGGCCTGTGCCAAGTGTTTTCCCACATGGACAAGAAAGATGATTGTTACAGCAAAAGACACCAAGGGCTTCCTGGCCGGAGACTTCCACCTCCGATTTTAGTCTTCCAGTTCAGGCGTTGACTGTTCTTGTAAAGGGCTCAGATTTCCATCCCGTTGGTTGAGAGGGGGCTGCTAAGGGCTAATCTAATATTTGGGGTTGGAATTCTGTTTTGTAAGGAGGTGCAAGTGGTTTCCTCTTTCACCCTGCATGCCTTTCATTTCTGATCGGGGAGGGAAAGGCGGGCATTGTCTCTTAAAATGCCTTTAGCTATCACCAATCTGGCCCCCTTATTCTCAAAGGTAGCCTTGTTTTGGCCTTGATTTCTTCCTGTGTTGGGGGAAATGTAATCTCAGAGTGCAATGTTTTATGGTGCCTTGCAGCAAACCCCAATTTCTTGCTGTCCCAAATGCTGCCAGTGCTGTATGGAAATAGGACTGGAAGATAACGGATGAGAAGATTGTGGGGCAGGAGGCATCTAAGTCCATGTGGGAAGGTCCCAGAAGCCAGGAATAATGCATGGAATTAGCAGGAGTAATGGAACAGAAAGGAACCAATGTGAGTGAGGCGCTGTGTAATGGAAAAGGCTTGACAAGGTAGACATGGGAGCGAATGGTCTGTTTCTGCTCCTGGGTTGCAGACTACTCCTGGCTACTTTGTAAATGAATGCAGAAAGCTCTGGAAATCTTCTGAAGTGCTCCAGTGTGGGAGTTGCTGGCAGGTTATTAGCTGGATGGAAAACTGCCAAAGGGCAGGATTTGGGTGGCAGACTTTTAATTATATTTCTGTTTCTCTCTCCTGATTCCCCAGAATCAGAAAGGTGATGGATTGAACAGATCACTGGCAGGCCACATGGGAGTCCAATCTGCTCATTAGCTGTGTAACGTGGGGCAAAACACTTCTCCATGCCTGTTTTCTCATCTGTAAAATGGGGACAATACTCTCACTGGCTGGCTATGCAGATTAGGCAAGAGAAGACACATACGTATGGAGCCCAGTGCCAGACAACAGTAAAATGCTCACTAGATGGTAGTAGCTCTTGACTTTTTACTATGGAATTCATCCTTTTAAAAAAAGTTTGCTGATGTCAGGTTGTGTTTAAAGTATCTAATTAGTATTTCAAGGAAGTTTTGATATGTGAGGAGGGGTAATAAACTGAATGTTTTGAAATGATTGGGTGGGAACAGACACTAAAGAGTTCTATTAATACTTCACCAACATCAAATAGCATTTGTATCATTTATCATTTATCTTGGTATAAAAATAATGCAGTGAGTGCAAAGATTCATCTGGAAGTATCCTATCTGTGGTGGGAGTCACGGTGCTTGGTTTACGCCACAGGCACCTGGCTTACCTACTGCCATGTGCCAGACACCTTCAGGTGGGGTTTCAGCAGAGGCTAAAGACTACAGTCCCTAGTCCCTAAGGCATTTGCCACCTGGCAGTCAAGATAAACATATCAACAGTCAGTGTCAGAGCTGTGTGACAATAGTTTTGTAGGAGGACGAGGGTGGGGCTGTGGGGGAGGTGATGCTGAGGTCCCAGAGCCAGCACTGTCTGATCCAAATGCTTACGGAGGCGGCATTTGGCTTCTTGCTTTGACTTGCAGATTGCCAACATATAGTTTTGTTTTAATGAGCAGAAACTTGGGAGACTTTGGAAAAACATTCACCTGGGCAAGCAGAGGCACATGATAGAGCGAGATGAAGTTGCTTAGGCTTGTTTCATAGTGGAGAGAGGAAGCCCATGTTCACTGAGCACCTTACCTAATGTCTTAGGAACCACCCCTCCGTCCTTCTACCTTGTCCTCATGGTAGCTGGGAAGCTGCTAGAGGCCTGGTTTTATAAAAAATTAACAGGCCTGAGCCTCAGAGTCCTTCATGTGCCCAAGGTCAGAAGCTGTGACCCCAGAAAATCGTCCTGAACTTAAGGACTAGATAGTATTGAGAAGTCCTTTACTTCTGCTCCGCACTGCCCCTCATCCCCAGGCCTGGCCCCTGCCTGGCTCCCAGGTGGCAGGTGGGGAATCGTCCTGCTTCTATTGTGTAGAGTAAGGAGAAAGAAAATGTGTCTTTTGGGGAAAGGGATGTGCCTTGGTGTCTTGTGCTGGGCTGGAAACTAGCAGGAAGCGTGTGGGCCCCTCGGCCACCCAGTACCCTCGCTGTCCCCCTCTGCCCCCGGGATGGTGCCTGGGGAGCTCCTGGCTTCCCCCTCTTGCACTATCGAATCTTTGATTTTCACCTAGATGAGATGAAGACATGGGCCTCAGTCATATGAAGCACAAAGACTCTTAGTTGGTTGGGACCTTCGATTTAGTTTCAGAAGTGGTTTGAAATCCTACGAGGTGAATATACAGTGGAGTAAGGTCTGACCATTATAGGTCCATGATGGGGTGATCAGAAGGGATTTTTGAAACGATAAGACACAGCACCTGGTACAACCTTTTTGTTTTGCAAGTAAGGAACCAAGGAACCTCTCAGGGTCACACTGTACTGGATGAGAAAGGGGGGCGTCTGGATTCAGGGTGTAGGTCTGTCGCCACGGGGTCACTTACAGGTGCGCTATCTCAGTGGGGATGGAGTTCTGAGCCTTGGATCAAGGTCCCTGAGCTGACCTTGGCTCCAGAAGTGGTATAGTTAGGGAAAGTACATTAGATTAGCAGCCAGAACCTTGAGCTGTGTGACTGTCCAGGAACCTTCCTCTTCTGAACCTCGGAGAACTCTTTTGTTCATGTCTGAGGCGTGTATGGCTCATTCACTCAGCTAATCCTCTTTCACGCCTCTGATTCCTCTGCTCCCTGTGGTGGGAGTACAATGACCTATGAGAGCGGTCCCTTGCCATTGATCCATCTTGCCTGCAATTCCGAGTAAGGTCTGACCATAGCACCTTTACAAACATGTGTTGGGTCATTTTCAACCTTTCTGCAGAAGAAGCTATACTTCTTGAGTGACTTCGATTTCCAGGCAGCCTGCATAGCAAATTCTCTTTGGATTTGGAGCTGTTTTGTTCTTGCAGGGGGCAGGTGTGTTTTTAATGCCCCTGCAGAGATGGTAGAGTACGAGTTCCTCAGAGAATTCATTTTAGTGCAGGTTAAGTTCAAGACACTTCAACGAGCTGCTAGAGATGACCAGGAAACTCCTGCCTTGTGTTTGGAGAACCGGTATCCCCAGGTGGTTGAGATTAGAAGGCCCACGATACATAGATGAAGACTTGGTGCTCCCGCTTTGTCATTCATGGTCTTACATGCAGAAGAGGGGTGCTTATTTTAAAGTGTTGATAGACCTTTTGGGAGTTGGGAACGTCAGGTTGAAATGAGTTTCCTGGTGCATCCTTGTGTTCCACACAGAGTGACTGGCCACTTCTCTCTCTGTCCTCATCTTTAGAACCTGAGGCTCCACTGGTCACCTGCAGTGTTTCCCTTTCTCTGCCTGAATTTTTATCTTCAGCGTTAACTCTTACGTGAGTGTCAAGGTTATTTGTTCAGTGGAAGGAAACTTGAGTAAGACCTACACGTGGTGTTGCCTCACTCGTCCAAGTCTTTTCTTACTTGGTCAAGTTTAATGCAGAGAAATTGTAGGGTGAGATCTTGAATCTATTGGATCCCAAAAGGCAAAAAATAGAATTTCTAGAACATACTATCAAGATATTTCCTGGGCCTCAAAGCCAAAATTAGAAGTAAACCTCAGGTGTGTGCCCTTGTGGAATTAAAGTTGCAGTCATAGTTTCTTATTAAAAGCACTCACTTTCCACCTTAATACTTCAAAAACCAATGATCAGGCTCTATGGAACTGAATTTTATTTATAAGCATTAGTAGACAACAACACATTTTAAAAAATACTTTTGTTTCTTCCTCAGCCACATCGCTCTTTATAAATGAGAAAATGCTGACTTGGTGAACTTGCTACGTTTCATAAAACGAAGATATTGAAATCAAATGTTCAACCTGTCAGAATCTAAGTGCTCATGAAGAAATGGACATGCTGAGAGGGAGGGGCTTTCCACAAGATCACGGGGCTAGACAGGGCCCTGGCCGAACTAGGGCCGCGCCTCTTAATTCTGGACACAGTGCTCCTTGCCCAGATCTGTGAAGGGGGTTTTTGGGGGCAGGTATCTGCAGAACATGTTAGACTTTCTTTTAAAATTGAAGTCATTGGAGTAAAGTCTCCAGTGCCTTTTGGGAATGTGTCTTCTCCAGGCTACTGTCATTATTATGGTAAGGAGGGGCCTCTAGCATCATATTCGGTGCTCTGGGAAAGGCTGAGTACTTGTCATCTTGTTTAGGGGTGTGACATGAGTTTACAGAGCTAATTGCTGATGCTTTTTGTCCTATAGTCATCTCAACATGCCCTCTGTCCTGCTGCTAGAAGCCGTCTGCATTTTCCTGGTTGCTGGAGGTAAGGTTTTTTGGTTGGGGGGGGCGGGGTATCATGTCGAGGGGTTTGGTTTGTCTTGCTTCCTGTCAGTTTTAACTTCTAAAGTTCTCTTGAATGCATCTAGGTCTCCACTCCACAGCCACCTGCCTGGTCTAAGCCCCCTCATCTCATGCTTAGACCATGACAGTAGCCTCCCAACTGGTCTACCTGCTTTTCCTCCAGCCTGTTCTTCACCCAGCAGCCATTTCAAAATGCAAATGTGATCATGTGTGGATCTTTTTCCACGTCCACCCCCTTCCTGAAACTGCTAAGTAATATCCTGTTGCTCTCAAGAGGCCCTGCCTGATCTGACCCCATAGCCACTGGCATCCTGTAGTCCACACTCTTGTAGTCCTGCCCAGTACCCTTGCTCCCTCTCATCCTAGGAATTCTCCGTTATGGTGGCCCCTCTGCCTGGATTACCACCTTACCCAGCACTGCTACCCTGGTAAACTCCTACTCATCCTTCAGCACCCAGCTCAGTTCCTCCCGAACCCCCAGATCATGTCAGATCCCCCTATTGAAACCTCTTATAGTCCTGAGTCCCTCTGCTATGTAGCACTTAACATAGATATGAGTTTATTTCTGCACAAACTTTTAAAAATTAGTGTCCATCTTCTCCACTAAACATAAGCTCCATGAGAAAGAGACTCTGCATAGTCTTTACTCACTACTATGTAAGCTCGGTACATAGCTCTGGACTTGGCATATACTTGGTTTTCAAGAAGTAGATTAATGAATGAATAATGGAGCAAATCAATTTTCCTTTTACTTCTCACTTTGCCACTTCCAAGTTCTAGCCTCTTTGAAAATTGAAATATGAGATGGTAGAAGGGAATATGTGTTTTGTGATCATTGTCCTACAAGTAAGAACAAATGGACAGTGTGGCAGGCTGACCAGGTCTAGCTCAGGAGCTTCTGGCCGTCTGAGATCTCTCCTGCAGTTCCTTCCCGGTCTGTTTCAGTGGGTGGGTATACCTTCTCTGCTGAGTTGGCTACTGTCACCACCAGCCTGTTCCCCAGAGCCTAGGGGAGATAAGAGAGACTGGGAGAAGAGGGTGGTTGCTCAGCTCACCTATCCCCCCGTCTAAGCCATGCAGGAAGACAGTGTAACACAGTTGCTTCATGGTCAAGGCGTTGGAGAGCAATGAGACGTATTTAGGGACAGGGCCTGAATATGTTCCCTGGAGGCCCAGGCACAGTAAAGGTTCTGCTCCAGCTCATCACAGAACTTCATCTTCTGTGGCTCTATCCATTTTACAGAGCACTTGATCTGAGCATCCCTGGGTTGTACAGATCAGTCAAGGGAGGCCCAGAGAAGCTGTGTGACTTGTTCGGGGTCACACAGCTGTTGACAGCAGAGTTTAAACGAAATCTCAAGTCTCCTGACGCCCGGTCTGGTGCCCCCTGCTCCCACTCTGAGTTCCTCTAGGGGAGACAAGAATTTACAGGAATTAGCTCTGTAAGCCTTGGCTCTCTTATCTGTAAAGTGAAAGGGTTTCACTAGATGGGTGAGTCTCCTTAGCACCACCCATCCGCCCTAAGAGTTTCAAGTTCTGCAGCCCAGGCAGGTGGTCTTCAGAGGCTGGGCTGACTTGGTTAGACAAAGAATCAACAGCCATACGTTCATCACCTTCCTCTTCCAGGGGGATCCTCTGCAGAGTCCTGAGATAGTTTCACAGGAGAGCAGTGGAAACATCATCCAGGCATAGGGAGGGCTGACCTGAAGCCTGGCCCCTGCGGTGGCAGCTGAGCATGTGGCACAGAGGCATGCTAGCTGAGTGACATCTTTAGGGAATGGTCTCTGGTCACAGGGCTCCTCTCTCTCCCATCTGGATAGACAGCTGGCCTTTCTCCAGCTAGAGAATTTGCTGGTAAGACATTCAAAAAGGAGCAGTATTTTCATTTTTATAAAGCACTGGTAGAAATGTCCTCTTCAGGGCGCTTCCAGGGGAGCAGGCGAGCTCCCGTGGGAACACCATCCCATTAGGGTGGGCAGCAATGGGGCCCCACGAGTTGGCAGGATCTTGATGATGTCTGAATGCAGTAAAGCTCAAAATCTATTTTCTGAAAGAACTATTTGCTGAATTATTGAGTGATTTTCATTCCTTTTTGGGGTGTTGCCTCTGTGCCGACGTCTGCCATTTTATGAAAGTGAGTGCTTTTTTTTTATTATCTGTTTTTGTAGTTTGCCTTTTTTCTGCCTCTGGTGGCAAAACGGCAGTAACAGTTGCAGACTGTCTTAGACCTCGTGAAAGATATTTGCCTGACAGCCTTTGACTGTGGAGTTAATTGTTGGGTCAGCGTATGGCCTCGAACCATCTTCTTTGTGAGAGAGATTGAGGCAGGGAGTGTATATCAGGTGAGCAGAAACCGTCTGCTCAGAAATACAGTGGGGGTGGGGGGAACTAAAACTACTTCAGTTTGCACCGGGGACTATTCGAAGGAGAAGAGCCATAGAGTTGGAGCTCGGATGAGCCCAGGGGGCCGTTGATGGATAAGCTCCAGGGGGTGCTGCAAGTAAGGGGTGTCCTTCCCCTCCCCCAGCCTGACATCATCTTTTGGTGTCTCCCTCCTCATCACTTTCCTGGCAGTTGCAAATCCCTATGGGCCCAACTTCCCTGAGCTGAGTAATTGCCCCCTGCCCGGCTTCCTCTCCTTTACCTCTTTCCCCGGCAGCCCCTCCGCGCTCATGTTCCTTCCTCTGTCCCCTTTTTGGCCCAGCCTGCTCCAGGGCTCTGCCCACCTTAGCTTTGTTTCCTCTGTGCTTACCGCCCCCAGATATCGACATGTATAAAGCATCCGTGTGTATATTTCTTTTGCCACTAGACACTGACCAAGTGCCGTTGGCTTTTCAAATGATCTCTCCAAGTGGCACCTTCATTGCCCTCAGTTAATTTTGTAAATTGTTATTGATCAGATGCCATTAGTACAATTTTACTGGGTATCCTGTAAAAGAAGGAGAAATATATCCGTGAACTTCCTACCTCCAAACTTTTTAGCCCTCGTTCGTGTTAGTGTCATTGAACAAATATATAAGCAATTACTCATAGTATCGTCTGTTTGGATACTTGTTATCGTCCACATCCTTCTATCACAAAAAATGTCGAAGGGAGCGTCTTGATGCACATTTCCCTTCTCTAAAGTGTTTTTCTTTCAGGTCAATGCCCAGGTGTGGTATTACAAGGTTAAAGGATATAAGCATTTTTATGATCCTTCAGTTATTTGACCAAATTATTTTCCAAGAGAGTTGTACCAATTTACAGTGCCACCACCAGAAATTTTTTTCCTGAATGAAGCTTTCCCCCAAGTACAGAGAAACTTAGAATTTGATCATTTACATTTCACGTTTAAAACGCTATTTCCTCGTTTGACTGAAAACATCACCTGCTTAAACATTTCCCCTGTGCTTTTCTATAAATTCTCTTTACGAGTTATCTATTTACATCCAAGGTCGACTTTTATGGCAGTCAGCGAGAGACCCAGTTATTATACTTAACCAGGGCAAAACTCGTTGAAATCACAGGTTCTCTGTAACCCTTCTGAGTATATGTTTAATTGTCTTCAAATTTAGATACAAAGGTACCTGGTAGAAGTGGGGCGGTCGAGGGTTCTTTCATGCTCCCCATCTGGTAATTTTTAACTTGCGATATCGTTAGACTCTCCCACATTCCCATTTTCTCTCTCATCTCCTGTTCATTCTGTTCACATAATTTGGAGACTAAGACGGCTTCTGGTGTCTTCTCTCCTAGTGACCCCATCCCTCCCTCTTCAGGAAGTCCACGTAAGCAAGGAGACCATTGGGAAGATTTCAGCGGCCAGCAAAAGTAAGCCCATGTTTTTTTCCATCCTCCAAACGCCCATTTCAGCCTCCGCATGGAAACCATGTTACTCCAGACAGTTTCCAACTCACGCTGTCGCCAGAATCATTTTCCCCAAACAGGCCCGCCCAAGTCCCTCTCCTGGGTAAAAAACTCTTGGTAAATCCCCGTTGCCAGATTTCTTGGTCCGCAGTTTGAGATCTTCAGTGACGTGACCGCTGTCTACCCAACCAGCCTCGCCTGCTGCCACGTTTCTTCCTTTTCCACCTTACTCCATCCCCATGTGCGGAGGCCACACCTGCCCGTGCCCAGGGCCCCGACACATCCCTTCCTCCCCGCTCGGGTGGACTCGCCCTCCTTCGCTGCCTTCTGGCGACACCTTCTCACTTGTGCTTCTCTCGCTTCTGCTCTCTTGCATCTTTGTGGCGGGCGCGGGCTCTGGAGCCACAAAGCCCGGGTTCGATTCCTGGCTCCGCCACTTCCTAGCACTTTGTCCTCAGGAATGTTACCGAACTGCCCTGTGCCTCGCTTTCCTCCTCCCTCCAGTGGGAATAAAAATTATAGCTCTGCTTAGGGGTGGGGTGGGGGTGGGGAGCCAGGGAGCTGATAACTAAAAGGTACAAGTTTCTTTAAAGGTGATGGAAATGTTCTGAAATTGAGGTGATGATGGAATGTCTGTGAATATACTAAAAGCCATTGAATTATCCACTTTAAGTGGATGAATTATATGGTGTTTTATAAGGTGTTTTATACTATATGGTGTATTTTATGATATCTCAATACATCTGTTAAAAATTTTTTTTTAAAGTCACCTGAAGGTCATGGTGACTTTAAAACTAATTAGTCCATATAAAGTGTGTAAAGTAGCACCTGGCATATAGGAAAGAAGCAGTCAGTGCTGGCTGTTATTTCTTATCTCCTGGGTAATGTGACATCACGTGCCAGGCCGCCTGGCTGTGTCCTGTACTAAATCGCGGGCCCCAAGGGCTGGAACCAAGGCCTTTCAGTATCCCTCACTGGCCCAGCAGCTCCTCCTCCCATATGGCTCAGTGTTGCTGAATTAGACTCTTTCATTAATAGCTCATTTCCTGTTTAGAAAAACAAAAACAAAAAATGTGCAGCTCGCCGCCAACGTTAATTTTACGTAAACGTGTTCTTCGAGGCTGAAGCAAATCTGACTGGTTTTCGATGCGAAAATAAAATATTAAAAACTATTCTTGGAGCTATTGCTAAACAACTTGTCTCTAATCCTAATATAACAGAAATGTATCCATAAATCAGATTCATCAAATGAATCCAGCTAATAACTCTTCGAGAACGGTGTTGACATCACACGTAGGAATGCTACGTTTCTAGGATTTGACATTTTCAGTGATTGAGAATTACTGTATTTTGTAAATGTGGAAACACCGTTACTAAAACCAGAATACTCTAAATAGAATGATGTCATTTGTTTCCAAAGACTATCGATACACTAGAGCGATGCAACAATAATAATAAAAGCCGGATATTTCATGGCGCACTTTGGCGGTTAAGGTCAGAACTGGAATCTGTGAGTTATCTCAGGGTAAGTGCTACAGTCGCGAGCACCGCCGGCAAGTATTCTCGGGGCAAACGGGGAACGGGTTAGAAAGACTTTCCCGTGAGGGCGTCTTTGCGCATCATGCCCATGTGGGTGTGTGCTTCCCGCTGCAGGGGAGGGCCGCCTCTGGCCCAGGCCTTCTCCGGGGCCCGTCCTCACCATCGTGCCGAGAAGAGCAGCAGCTGGCTTGCCACAGAGTCATTTCTGCCTCCACTCTGCTTTGGGGAGTGAGATACTTGGGACCAGACGGCAGGGAGGCTGGTCGTCACCCATCTGTCTCCCTCTCCCCTAGTGATGTGGTGCTCCGCGGCGATGGATGTCCTGTTTCTGATAGATGGCTCTCACAGCATCGGGAAAGGGAGCTTCGAAAGGGCCAAGCACTTTGCCATCACGGTCTGTGATGCTCTGGACATCAACCCCGAGAGGGTGAGTGCGTTTTATTGTCTCCATCTGTGTTAGGGTGTTTTTGGTTGCGAACGACAGCAATCCAAGCAGAAGAGGGAGTTTCCTGGCCCGTGGAACTGGGAAGAACAAGGGGGTGAATCCCGGTTCCAGGCGTGGTGGACCCCACGTGCTCAATCCCCCTTTTTCTCCTCTCCTCAGTTATTCTTTCTTCAGTTGGGTTTCTTCCTAGGCAGGTTTTCCACACACAGCAAAGTCACCTTGTATTGTTCTTCAAGCTAGTGGCCCTAGTAAAAAGAAAGTGGACTTCTTTTCCTGCAGATCTAGCAGAAGTTGGGGGGTGAGGGTGTGTTTGAGGAGGTGTAGGTCACATGACAATCCTTTGACCAATCACAGTTGGTCAAGGGAAGAGATGATCTGGCCAGACCTGAGTCCCATGCTCATCCACGCTGATGGGGTGATGGGTTTGGTTTCCCACTAGAAAGGGGTTGTGTTTGCATGACAATGGGGAAGGGAAAGCTTATCACTGTCTCCCAAGACTAGAATCTCGGTATGAAGCACAGCTCCTACCCTCTCTGCTCACTTGAACTGTTCCTGCCTGAGTAAATCCAGCCAGTACATTCGTTTCTTGTTCTTCCTGGCTCCAGATAGTAGATGTTGGTTCCAGAGTGTGCTAGCTGTGGCTCTTGTTACTAAAAGGGACATTTTGGAAAAACTCATTAGAAAAACGGGCAACAGACACAAACAATTCCCAGGAAACAAAACACAGATGGTCCTTAGACACAAAAAGATGCCCAACCCCTTCACTAAATGTAATGGCAAATCTCTGATCGATAGACTGTTTTTCAGTTACTGGATTAGTAAAAATCCAAAGTTTGGCGACATGCTCCATCAGCAAGTCTAAAGGAAACTGGCATTCTCACGCACTGCTGGTAGAAGTATGCGATCTCACTCTCTGGAAATATGCATCAAAGTTACAAAAGCTTGGACCTTTTGATTTAGCAATTTATTCTAAATATACTCCCACAGATGATTTTTCAAAGATGGCATTCCTGGGTTAATCCTAAGAAAACCACTAGGATTTAGGAGAAGAAAGTGGCCTTTTTTGAGGGCTAGATTTTCTCCAAAATAGCATGTCATTTTGGGAGAGTGAGCACATTGCCCTGGCAGATTTGCATGGTTTTCTGAAGACGCCCTGGCAAACGGCCTTCCATCTAGGCGTGAGGAGCCCGGAAGTTCCATCTGTGACATTGACCCTTTACAGACCCTAAAAGGGCCAGGGCCATGGACTGCTGAATCTCCACCCTCTTCCACACAGGGCTCTGCTTGTAAAAGGAAATGATTCCCTATGAAATTTCGCTGGTTATTCGTGGACAAAGAGCCTTAAAACTCCAACACTGTTGACCTTGGCATTGATGTAGTATGTCCTGAAATAGGGGTCCGGAAGACCCCAGCAGATGGCAAGTTGGGAGAGAAGAGCCGTATGGATTATTAGAGGACATGGAAGAGGAAACAGGTTCAGAGACGCTTAGTGACTGCCTAAGGTCACACAGCAAGTGTGGAGGACCTGGGGCTCTTGACTCTCAGCTCAGGGCTTGTTCTATTAGGTCATTTGTCCCTATCCACTGGGCTAAGATGAGATCATGACACTCAGAATTCACAGCCTGCCATCACATAGCAAGTGGACAACATGGCATTGTGGTGTGTTCGTGTGAGTATATGTGGAGGTGGTACGTGCTGATGGAATTCAGCATCCTCAGAGAGGTCAAGAAAACCATGACAAAAAACTTCATAGCTGGTGCTGTTGGGAACAGCTGCCCCAACCCACAGGCTGTGCCCCAGAGTTCAGGGAATTAATCTCAGTGTTGCCAGAGCACAGCTAGAATGTGGCATTTCTAGGTTACATGTTGGCAAACCAGACAGTGCCCAGGACAAGGAACCAGAAAAGTGAGACCCTTGGAAATTTCCATATATGAGGGAACTTGATTATTATTTTCATGTGAAAGAGCATATAGAATGACTCCATTTTCTTAAGAGGACAGAAGCTGAGTGTTAAGGGAGGTAAATGTGGTCTTGGCTCGAGAAAGACTTTCTCACAGCAAGACTTGTTGAGCAAAGGAGTTGGGTATCTGTTTCGGTGAGCGAGTGAGCATCTTGACCTGCGAGGTGCTTCATCAGACTTGCTGGAATGCTAGTGAAGGGTCTTTTTGCATCAGGGCAAATTCAGATGGTTCCGTCTGACTCGTGGCTTTAGGTTTTCTGTTTTCGCTGCTGCATTTTTTGTGCCTTCTTGTTATCTCCATGTACAAGACATTTGAAGTGTGCCTCATTTGACTTTCTATACCTTTAGTTTTCAGGAAGAAATGTTCAAGTAGCTATAAATTAAGGCTTTTAATGAAATGATCTGTTATTGAGGTGGATTTAAAATGTTTGAAGTCTTCCTCTAAACACTTAAGAGCTGAGAAGTTTAAAAAAAAAAAAAAGCTGAGAAGTTTTACTTCCTAGCTGTAATATGATGATCGCAGCAGAGTGATTGCAGTGGGGTGAGAAATCTGGGCGGGCTTGCTTCTGATCATACGGTAAACTGAAGATAAAAGGTAGCTCTTTTCCTCCCAAACCACCAATTAAATTAAATGCCTTAACTACTGACTCAAGCTGTTTCCATCTTGTATCCTTCCTGTTTAATTCAAGTAAATACACCCAGCTGTTGGTCTCAAGAGAGTCTTTTTTTTAAAACTAATTCATTCACATGATTCAATAAAAAGACATTCAATGAAGTGTCCCTCCTACCCACACACTTTCCATTTGCCCAGTCCCCCGACCTGTTGTCTTGAGCATCCTTAGAGAATCGCTTCATGCAAATGCAAGCAATATGAGTATGTATTTTTATACAAAGGGTAGCAAGTGACACAGACTGTTCTATTCCTTGCCTTTTTCTCCTCGCATTGTCTTGGAAGTCTTTCCGTATCTAGGTATATAGGTAATGTAAGTATTAATATGGGTATATATTTTATAGCTGATAATGTTCCAGTGTAAGAATTTACCACGTTTTAATTAACCAACCCCCAGTAGATGGAATTTGCTGTTACAGATATACTGTGAGCTTGTAAATATGTCATTTCATACATGTGACAGTATATCTGTAGGGTAAATTCCCAATAGCCCGATGCATTTGTAATTTCCAATAAATATTGACAAATTGCTTTCCATGTATGCTGTACCATATATGTTCTTACCAGTAATGTTTGAAAATGCTGGTTTCCCCCCTACAAACATTGTATCTGACTTTTTGCTACATCTCAGTGTGGTGAACTCAAACATTGGTTCATATATTAAAGAGCCATTTTTGTTTCCTGTTCTGTGACCTCTGGTCATATAGCCTTTGCCCATTTTTCTATTAGGTTTTTGGTCTTTTGCATGTCAATTCCTAAACACTCTATATATTAAGGAAACTAATGCTTTATCTCTGACATGTGCAAATGACATTTCCATGTTGTGTTCATTTTTTGGTTGGACCATGGTACGTGTTGCCCTGTAGATGTTTTCTTCATATTGTCATTTATCAATCCTCCTTTACAGCGTCTAGGTTTTTAGTCATAGTAAGGTCTTTTCCACTTTGAAGTTTTAAAGGAATTCTCTCAAGTTTTCTTCTAGAACTTTTATGGTTACATTTTTCACATTTAAATCTTGAATCCATTTGCAGTTTTTCCTTTATTCTTTCGCAGATGTCTATTCAATTGTCCAATATCACTTACTCTCTAAACCATCTTTTCCCTACTGGTTTGAGATGCCCCCTTTATCACAGGCCAAGTTCAAGGGAGATTTCCAAAACGTCTCCTCAGAGACTTTCCTGAGCTTCCCGACTGCTCAGTGTCCATCCCCCCATCGTGTCTACCCAAGACTTAAATTTCTTCCTACTTAAGATGCCCAATGACTCCTCCTCAGAACGTCCTGTGGGAGGAAAGTTTGATGGGCTGTGCTCATTGCAAACAAATGCAGCTGGCCTGATACAGCCAGTGCTTTGATCACCTCCCAAGCACCAGGCCTATTAAGGCATCAACAGTGAAGGAATTCAAGTAGCGAGCAAAAGGCAGCTTCATTGCTTAAATATGAATCTCTTGGCTCATTTGCAGTCTTGGCCAGAATCAGGGTTAGTTATGAGAATAATAACTGAGAATAGTCTCCAGGGGTTTTAGAGAGCCAATGATTAGGTTCATGGCTTGGACTCTCTGGAGGACATCTAAATGTTTCTAGCCTTCTTTGCTCAAGACAGGCTAGCTTCTTAAGAGTCCAGAGAATGAGTTAGTTTTCCTTCTCCAGTCTTGCAAGGTATGAGTTTTCTCATAGAGCCTCCTCACTTAGGATGCAAAATCTGTTTGGAATCACCAGTGGCTTTCACTCCCTCCAATGCACAGGAACTTCATCTCCAATATTGCTCGTGTCAGGTTAGGGCGTTGATTGTCCCCCAATGTGACTCTGGTCTGGAGAGCTGGACTTTCCCTAGTATGGCAAGAGCAGGCCTGGAAGGGCTGATGACCCCCTCCTCCAACCACCAAGGATGGGGATGTGGTGGCTGTGGTCAGTGATGAGCCACCAATGATGGTGGCTGTGGTTAGCTTCTGTGCCACCCCTGGCTGGGTCAGTGAGCATTTTGCTGAAGCATTTCTGTGCCGGCTGCGGAGAAGGCAAGAGGTATAGCTGAGCCTTATGAAGGTCATAAGCACGAAATCCAATGGCCTGGCTCCCTTTCTCTCCAGCCCTGGGCCAGATCTGTACACTCTCTACATTTTAGTTTCTCCAACAGTAACGTGGGCATAAACAGTGCCTGTGTGGATTAAATGAAATAATGCGTGAGATTGCTTAAGACAGCGCCTGCCCCTGGCAGACGTTTGGTAAGTGGGAGCCCAGACCTTGCCCTAAAGACGCTCACCGCTCAGCTGAGGGAGCTGCCAGAATGGAGGGTCAGGAGGATCAAACTGGTGGTTGTCATTGCAGAACACAGGCAGATCTGACTGTTTCCTTCCCGATTCTTCTTCTGGTCTTTGGAATGTTCTTTTAGGGAGATCAGAGAAAGCTCCGGCACTGGAATTTGTTGAGTGAGCAGGAGGCAGGGTCCCTAACCTTTCTCATCCCATCTTCCACTTATAAATGTTTGTGTTCTGACCCTGCTCTCAACCCCTGGGCCCTCTGTCTCCCACTGCAGGTCAGGGTGGGAGCGTTCCAGTTCAGTTCTGTCCCTCGGCTAGAATTCCCCTTGGATTCACTGTCAACCCAACAGGAAGTGAAGGCAAAACTCAAGAGGATGGTTTTCAAGTATGTATGCTCAAATACTGCCACGGTGAGGATGCAGCTAGCTGCTCTGAAAATTGTTGTTGGCTACCCAGAGAAGGCTGTGGGCATCCAGAAGCCCAGCCGTGCTCAGCGGGTAATGAGAATTTGCTTCGCAAGGCTGCCCCTCATTATTACATGATGTCCCAGGTAGGAACTTCAATGCAAGTTTTTTTTAAAGTGTTTTCTGCTATTATGTGTAGTTGTCAGTTACCTGGGAGAAAGGGCTAGTGACGATTGGGACTGGAGTTCAGAGCAGGAGGTAATGGGAAGAACACCGAGTCATTTCCCCAGCTCTGTCCTTGCTGACCACTGCAGCTTGGATAGTTTGCTATCCACTTCTCGAAGCCTCCTTTTTGCGGTCTATCTAAAAAGAGGAAGTTATTGAGAGTGCTTTAAAAATGATGAATAGTTGTTCGTGTGCTCATACACATACATAGCCTGTAAATATATATGTAGTAGGGCTGTAACTACTCACATGAGTCAGCTTTGTGTGTGTGTGTAATATGCGTGTGTATGCACATGTGGATATACATATATTTCTTGCGTAACTGTTTTTATATGTGTAGTACCTGTATACCTGTAAACGTATACATCCCTATATGATTGTTATACAGACATACATATACATACAACACATACAAACACTGTCGGAGCCAGCCGACGAAGTAATTCAGGGTACCTGAAAGGGGGAGCATGGACTGAGGAAAAGAAAGAAGACAGACAGAACTGCAGGAGGGAGCACAGACACAAGCTGTCTGTGTCTGTGTCCCCGAGTTTATTCAAAACACACTACTTATAGCATTGCAATGAGAAAACAGCAGTCAAGATTCAAGGTCAGCCCAATTACCTGTCCTGCAAAACAGATGCAGTTTTCACAACTCCCTTCTTTGAAAGCACTGAGTGATTAAAATAGTTTTAGTACCACTTATTTCAAAGCTCGCCAATTTAGCTCAGCTCCCAACAATACACATTATATTCTTCACAAGCTGTCATAGAAGACGGTCTCGAACTTGCCACGCTGATCTCTCTCCTTCCCCTTGCACTAGTGTCCACTGAGGTCAGGGGTCCCAGCCATGTTTAGCTGTCGCCTCCAGTTGCAAAGGCCCCGAGCACCGAGGTCTTTTTCCAGGTGCAGGCCTCTATAAGGTCCCCAATGCTCTCACTCAGCCCGAACCCCCGCACTGGGCACACCAGGAACTTTGGGGACCCCTAGTGACTTCACCTCAAGGCTATTTATCCCAGCCTTTTCCTCTGCCCGTGGGTGCCCCAAACAGAATGAGGGGTAAGACAGGTGCAAAGGGGGAAAAAAACCACATCGATATATATTTTTTAAATGACACCGGCCTTTTCTTGTCCCTTTGGAGCCCTCTGCCTTTGAGGCCGCCAAGAATGGTTTCCTGTAGAGAGGAGTTGCAGCCTTCCTCCTGCATCTTGTCACAGGGAGATTTTAGAGCCACCCGGGCGAGAACTGCCAAGGGAGTATGTGACCTACCGAAGCACTCTCTGGGCAGAGCTGCTTAGCATCTGCCCCTTTAAAACGTCTCTCCCCACTCTTCCCGCTGCCCCCCTCCCTGCGCCCTAGGACCCTGGTACACGCTAGCTTTTCTTTTTTTAAAAAAACAGCTTTAGTGAGAAATAATTTAAATGCCATAAAGTTTACACATTTAATGTGTACAATTCAGTGGTTCCGAGTATATTTTCAGAGTCATAGAGCTAAGACCATAATACGGTTTTAGAACATTTTTTCATCATCCCCAAAAGAAGCCTTATAAAGAGACATTTCTCCAGAGATGTATAAATGGCTGATAATAAGCACATGAAAAAATGCTCAACATCAAAACTATAATGAGATAGCACTTCGTACCCACTGGAAGCCTAAAATAAAAGGCAGCAACAAGTGTGGCAAGGATGTGGAGAAATCGGAACCCTCATACACTTAGGAAAACAGTTTGGCACCTTCTCAAAGCGTTAGACATAAGAGTTGCCATATGATTCCTGGAACTCCACCTTAAGAGAATTAAAAACATACACCCACACAGAACTTTGTACCCTCACGTTCATAGCAGCATTATTTATAATGGCCCCCAAAACAGAAACAACATAAAAGCCCAATGGTGAACAAAATGTGGTATATTCATACAATGGAGGATTATTCAGCCATCCAAAGGAATGGCATTTATACCACAGCATGGATGAACCTTGAAACATTATGCTAAGTGAAAGAAGCAGCCACGAAAAGTTATGTGTTGTATAATTTCATTTATATGAAATGTCTGGAGTAGGTAGATCTATGAAGACAAAGTAGATTAGCCATTGTCGAGGGCTGTGGTGGGGGATGGTGAGTGACTGCTAATGAGTGTAGGGCTTTTGGGGGTGGGGGTGACAAAAATGTTCTGGGCTTAGATTATGGTGATGGTTGCATAATTCTAAATGTCCTAAAAGCTGAATTGTACTTTAAAAGGGTGAATTGTATGGTGAATTCTTATCAGTATACCATTTGATTATCATAAAAACTTTATATCTACTATATATGCACTAACATTTGCGGGGGTCGGGAAAGTCTGTAGGTTTAAGTTTAAGACTCAAAGTCAGAAACTGAGTGACTTTGATTCAAATGATTTGGCCCTGCTTTCTTTCGAAAAACGGAGCAAATTGTAGCAAATTGGTTCAAAACAGCTCTTTAGAGATAGCCCAGTCTCTATCCCAACTCTTTATTTTATGGAGGATTCTGAGGTTGAGAAGGAGCAGGTGCCTTGGCCAGGAGCACAGAGTCACCCTGCTAGTTCAGTAGCCCCTGCCCGGCTGTTTTTCTCCCCCCCATCTCTCCCACATCCCGAATAGCTGGTTAAGCCTCTTCTCAGCCGTGTTGAAAGTCATAACTAAAGGCTGGAGAGTATTATTCATGACATGAAACCCAGAGACATATTAAGAATGTGCCAGATGAGGACACTGGGGGTGGGGAGCGAAGCCTCTTTGTGTTTGAATTAAGGTCGGCCCCTCTTTTGGCGGTGGGGAGCGGGGTGTGGTTAGCGCTGTGTATCCTAGGATGACTATAAAACAACAAACAAAGCAAGGCGGCCGCAACTAACTTTTTGGCCACAGTCGCAAGGTCACTGAGGACACTAAATACTAAGACGCTGTTATTAATCAGAACAGAGGAATGTTGGACCAATGGGAGTGATGACCTCCCCAGAGCTCTTGACCCTTTTTCTACAGTGAAATCTTAAATGCTGGACTGACTGGGACAGCTGTACCCCAAACCCAGAACTCTTGCCTTTCCAGACCAAGGAAGTCCCCCAAAAGTATTTCGAGGTGCCTAAGAAACCATCCTGACAATCACCTTATCGCTACTTTGCAAAAAAAGTTTTAAAAATATTACAGCCAAGCCTTCCAATATTGCACCCCCATGATCACAAAATCAGATAAAACATAAAATCAGATAAAACAGCATTTGGCTCTGAATATCCAGAACTCCTGGCCAGCTGGCTGTGCAAGCTCACTCAGTCATTTCATTAATCTCATAGTAAGCCAACTCTGATTTTTCTGCGATTGAATTTTTTGGGACCTCCTCTACAGCTTATCAGAGTTTCACTGTATTTAGATAGCTCTGCAGAAATAGCTCTCACCACTTTAACTTAGCATAGAGCCTCTGGAGCCTTCTCTGCTCTCTCTCAAACCACATTAACATTTAAACACAGCTTTTAGAGTAGTTATAGTTACAAAGCATTTTTCTCTTTTTTAATTTAATATTTTGCATGCATTTCTGCATAAAGCTGAATTATTTTTCACGATGATCCTTTTTAATGGTTATATAATAATCCAGTGAATTAAACTGTCACAATGTATTAAATCATTCCCCTAAAAGGACACATTTGGGTTGATTCCAGGATTTTTGTCTGTTGCTTAAAAAGAAAAAGAAAAAAAAAAGCTATAATTAATATTCCTATACCCCCAGCGAATTTTCTAACAAAGTATTTTTCAAAGTCTGTCCCACAGACTACCTGCATCAGAATCACTGCGGAAGGGGAGGCTCGTTTTAAATGCAGATTCTCAGGCGTGGTCATACTCCTACCATTTTGGGTTTTCTGAGGTAGAACCTGAGACTCTGTGTTATCAAGCCTCCTGAAGGATTTTTATGCTTGCTGGAATTTGAGACGAATGCAAAAGGCAAACTTCTTGGAATAGGCTGCTTGCTAGTTGGTTCATTATGATAATTATCACTGATGGAGCACTCACTAGGTACTGGGAGGCACTGGAAACAGCAGTTAATCCCAGACAATACTATTACTTTCCCTGCTTGTACAGGGAAGGACACTCAGTCTCAGGTTAAGTAACTTTTTCAAGTTTTCCTGCTCATATGGGACTAATATTTGAGCCCCACTGGCTCTGGAGCCCATGTTCTTAATTACTTGACTATACTGATGGCAAGATGTTTAACTTCTGGGATCCCCTCCCACTCCCCCAACCCCCACCCCCCGCCAAAAAGAAAAAACATACTTCATAATCCTAACTCTCCCAAGACAGTCTATCTGTGAACCTTTACTTTCAACCTAGTTTAATCTCGTGAGAGAAATTAGGAAAATCTTGGTGAGACTCTGGTCTTAGACCTCTGTCTGGAGCCAGAACCTGAGCTCAGAACAGATATGTCAACAGAAACAGTTCACGGACTAAGGAAAGTGAAGGCATCAGGGTTTCTTCTGATTTCTCAGAGTTCAAAGCCCTTAGGAATCTCACCTGAGCTCGGTCGGAAGCCAGCAGAGTTTTCCAATGGGAAAGGCCTGTTGGGGTGCAGAGCTGGAGAGGATGGGCAGCCCCGGCATTTGTGTGCTGGGTGACATGAAGGGCAGACATCCGACAGGCCAGTGGAGCTAGGGGCCTGAGCTCTCATGGCCTTGACATTTAATTTCTCTCTAACCACAGCCAGGAGGACATGAAGGCACAGGGAGCTCCATGGTCACCGGGGTACTTTGGCTTTTGGTGACAAGAGAGTTTTGTGACCATTTAGGGACAACAGTATAGAGCAGGTATCAGCACACTTTTTCGGTTAAAAGTTCATAGAGTAAATATTTCAATCTTCGCAGGCCGTATGGTCTCTGCATGGACAGTGTGGGAATGAATGTGTGTGGCTGTTGCCCATGAGAACTTTATCTACAAAACTGGTGGAAGGCCTGATTTAGCCCGTAGACTAATTTGCCAACCTCTGGAGAGGAAAGATCATTGGCTTTGCAATCAGCATGACTGGGTTTAAATGCCACTCTGCTAGCTGAGTGAGAGGCAGGTGACTTGACTGGTTGTATAACATTAGTTAAGAACTTGGCTCTGGAAGTGGAGGGTCCGGGGCTCAGGTCCTGCCTCCACCGCTCATGAGTTATGTGACCTTAGAGAAGGCCCTTCCCTGAACTCTCCGAGAGCTGTGGTGAGAATTCTACGTGCTAAGCACTTTTGTACATACACTTGCGTCCACTCTCACACATTCTTTGCACAGTGGTGCCTGGCACATGGCAAGGGCTCAGTAAATACGAGCGGTTATTACTCTTCTCTGAGCAGGGGTTTTCTCATCTTTAAATGAGGGCAGTATTAGCCCCTTTTATCATAGTCATAAGGATTACGTTCAGTAACAGGTAGGTGAGGTGTTTGGCATAAATTGGAAGCTCAGTCCTAATAGTATCCTTTAGAGGCAGGAGACAGCTCTTCCAGGAGCCTGCAGGAAGACTCTGCTGACATAAATGCTTTGGTGCAGGCGGCCGTCTTCCTGAGTATCAAAATCCCCTCGGCCGTCTTCGGTATCTCTGATGTAATCCAGCACAGTGTGGGAGGAATCGGGGGTGTTTGGGATCTACCGTTGTTGGCACACCCGCTTCCTCTTTGATTAGCCCATTCCACAAGCCAAGCTCTGCTCACCGATGTCTTTGCCTACGCCCCTGCCCCCCGTTGGCGTGGCTTTCTCTTTTCCTCGTCCACTGATTCACTAAGACCCCATTCAGACACTTTCCCCTCTGGAATCTGCTCCCTGATAGTTCCTCTCCACAACGACCCCCTCCTCAAGACTCTTGGTACTTTTGTCCTCTCATCGATCTTATGTGCCTGTAGGTCTACTCCTTCAGCTAGACCGGCAGTTCTTTGAGGGGCGAGGTCATGGGATGCGTCTTGGGCTCACTTTCACTTTCTTCCATCTAGTGGGTCCACAGTAAATACTAGTGGGTTGAAAGAGTGGCTTTTTAGTTGACGCAGATACTAATATATAGTAGACTAAGAGTCTGAATCCTAGGAATTGTCCACGCTTGTTGACATTTATTAACTTAATGGAGCTCCATGAAGAAAATTGCCTTTTAAGAGATCATCAATGACAGAAATCAATAAAAGTGAAGAATCTTCTAGGCCTGGTCCATAAATCCTTCCCAGGCACATTCTTCCATGCTCTTTCCTCATGGAGGAGCAGGACTTTAAAAAACTGAGAGGAAGGCGGAAGCACAAAATGAGAGGAGCCTGGATGCTACTACTACAGTGGCTGCTTGGAGGAGAGCAAACCAGGAGAGATGCCCAGGCAGGAGGACCCATGTCAGACTTGCATGAGAAGTAAACACTTGGTGTTATGTTTAAAAAAATACACATTCGTACATATATATACACATGTGTGTTCTCTCTCTTTCTCTCTGTCTGTCTCTGTTTGTCTCTGTCTCTTTGTCTGTCTGACACATACACACATGCACACACACACACACACACCACCACCACCACCATCACCACTCCCCGCCCTTCCCCCCCATGCCTGTGCCTCTTATCAGTTGGATATTTTCATATTAGATGAATGACCATAGGCTCCTGTGAGAGGGCCGAGGGCTACGATAAAGGCTGGCATTGCGTTAATTTAAACTCAGAGTGCAATGAGTATAAATGGTCCCCCACCCCGCTCCATGTATAGTCTTTGACTTGCTAGCATTTCAGAGTGATGATCTAGCAGGGTTTCTCTGTGCATACAGTTCACCGTGGTGATTCCGTCAGCCTCTATGTTGTTGCTCAGGTGTGAATGTGTTACCGTCTACTGAAAGGTTTGGCCTAAAATCCGTTGTAGTGAGTCTTTATTTTCTGCCCCGTTGACACTGAGAGCTGGCAGTCCTCCCACTGAGGACACCTGCACAAGCCTCCTATCAGAAGATTTAGCAGAGATGCTGCACTGGGATTCTAAGCTCAGTTCACAGTCCTTATAACTGGGCTGTAAGGTTAGAGAATCTTAGCCTCCTGGTGAGATGGACCACTGTAACCTGCCCTGATCTAGAGACAGTCAGACAGTTCGGCCTTCCAGCACCCAACCCTGAACTTGGAAGTGGGACCGAAAGTCCCAATCACAGGAAGGACACTCATTAGACCTTTGCAGCAAAGCCCTGTCCTTCACGCTCGTGGATTCTTACTAAGCTTCATTATCTGCTTTCCCACCTCAAAGAGATGTTGAGTCATAACAAGAAGGAAAGGATATAGGGTGGGGAGATGAGTATTGGACAAATGATGAGAGTTGTCCACCCAGAGCCATCACTGGGGAAGAGGAAGTAAAAACAAACACAAAGAATGACATTATTACATAAACGGCAGAGCCATGCGGGGTGCATCTTAAGTCCACAGGAGAAGTTCATTTCTGCTCATCATTGTCGTGGTTTAGATGGTGAGAAAGTGCATCTTCTCATGGTGGAGTTGTCCCTTTGAGCCTCTGCCAGGAGAAAGTGGCCGTCACTACGAATGGAGGAGCCCATTGTGGTAGGCTCTCTTCCAACTCGACCTCTCTGGACCGCTAATTCTTACTTTCTGTTTTCCTTCTGGGCGAGCTCAGAGGAGGGCGCACAGAGACGGGCCTTGCTCTGAAATACCTTCTGCACAGAGGGTTCCCTGGGGGCAGAAATGTCTCAGTGCCCCACGTCCTCATTATCATCACCGACGGGAGGTCCCAAGGACATGTGGCATTGCCGGCCAAGCAGCTGCAGGAAAGAGGTGTCACTGTGTTTGCCGTGGGGGTCCGCTTTCCCAGGTAAGCGGCTCAGTCACTGGGTCGGCCTGGGGACCGTGGTGTGGCCGAGAGACTTCACAGCCATGGGAGGGGACGGGAGCTGGAAAAACCATTCTGGGCCTTCCAGGGTCTCTCTTGTCTTCGCTCGTTACATTGTAGCTGTAGCACAGGGAGCACCAAGTCTGGAAGTCTGAGAGTTTGCATTATTTTTCATTTAGCCTGCACATTTGGTTGAAAGTGCCAGAAACTTGACTTTATCCGGGAAGAAATAGAAATGCATGGACTCATCTCACTGCACTGGCTGGGTCAGGGGTCCTTCAGGGTGAGCAGGAGGAGCCAGGGACTTGAATGCCATCGAGATTCTGTCCCCCACATGTTTCTGCTGTTTCTTAGGAAGCTGCCCAGCTCACATCTTCCCATCTCCACCCTGGAGAGAAAAGACTCATTTCTCCAGTTGAATAATCCCAGAAAGGATTCTAATTAGTCTGACTCACACCCCGACTCCCGAGACCAGGGGAGTGGGGGTGGAGGGGGGCGGGTCCTTGGCTGCCAAACCTCCCACCACATTTCTCCAAATGCCGGAATATGCCTTCCCCAAAGAGAAGGGGGCACAGGGCCTCCATGCTGTCAACCCTGAAAATAGCGGTGACATCCGTGATGCTCTAGTTGTGGGTATTCAGTGAAAAGACTCGGGTCTGGGCACCATGCCTGCACACAGAAACCCCTCTGTGAATCTTAGTACTTCGTTCTCTTAGTCAATAAATATAGGTTGCTTTCCTCACACCAGGTACTATTCTAGGTGTTGGAGGTACAGAGACAACACTACAAAGTCCCTGCCCTCATGGAGCTTCCATTCTAGGAAAGGAATTAGAAAACAAACAAGTGAATGGATAAATAAGGAATATAATCGCAGGTGAAAATAAAATGCAAAGGAGAAAAATAAAGTAGGGTAAGAAGTCCCAGGTGGATGAGGAGTAGAGAAGATCGCTGTTTTAGATAGGGAGGTCTGTCCAGGCTTCTTTGAGTTCATTTTTGAGCAGAAACGACAGGCATGGTAGGTGGATGGTTAGCGCAAGGGTCCCGAGGCCATAGCAAGCGTAGTGTGTTACAGGAACAGCAAGACAGCCAGGGAGTGGCTGGAGCCCAGCAAATAAGGAATGAATTACAAGAAGTAAGGTATGGGAGGTGCACGGGAGTCGGGGCTAGAGCTTTTGTGGGTCATAGTAGATTTTAAAATTTGTTGTAAGTTGGGAAGTCTTTGGAGGGGTTTTGAGCAGGAAAATGACCCGAATTAGCTTACATTTTCAGAAGACCACCCTGGCTTCCAGGTAGAGAATGGACTGGTGGGGTGGGGCAGAGGGAGAAGCAATAATAAGGGAAGTAGAGAAACTGGCTAGGGGGCTGCTGGAGCAGCTCACACGAGAGATGCTGGTGGCTCGTAGTAGGGGAGCAGCTGTGACCCTGCTGAGGAACGGTTAGACTTAGGGTATGTTTCGAAAGCAGAACAGCGAAGTGGCTGCTGAATGTGTGTGTGTGAGAGAAGGATCAAGGATTTTGACCCGAGCCCCAGGGGGAAGCACAGGTGCTTCACTGTGCTTCCCTGAAATGGAACGACTGGAGGAGGAACAAGGGAGTCGAGTTCCGTTTCAGACAGGTCAAGTTGGAGACGCACGTTGGCCCTCTAAGTAGAGAAGCTGAGTAGACAGTTGGATGTAAGAGTCTGGAGCATAGGAGAGAAGACGGGGGTAGAGACTGAAATCGGGGATGGTATTTGAAGCCCAAATAAGATCACAGGGGAGCGAGTGCAGAGAGAGAAGATGACCAAGGACCAGCAGGCACAGGTCACAAAAGAAGAGTGAAGGAGACCGAGGTACCGCCCGTACCACAGGGATGTCCCGCATCGTGTCATGTCCCGATGGCCACCGCTGTCATCTTCGTTGTCATTGCCAGTAGGTTGGTATATAACACTGGCTGCTTTATTGTTGGCTCTTTTGAGAGAGACCTTGCTTCATGGCTCACTGCCCCGCGCTGCCCCCAACACACAGGCACTGTCAAACAGAGTGCCTTGAACATGATAGTTCAAAGGCCCAAAGGTTTGTCACTGAGGATGGAATCTACCACGTGGTGGAGATACACGGCCCGTTTGGGGGCATTCTCTAGCTGCTAAGCCGGAGCAGGGCTGCTCAGAGTATCTTTGGGGAAGGTCCAGTTATTTTGTTTCTAATCTATCATGGATTGATTAAAAAAATAAATTACTGGAAAAATGAAAAAAACAAACACAAACTCTAAGCTCGAATGTTGATTATTCAGGAGAAATAAAATGACTGTCAAGTTGCCATACGACTAGTTTCTAAGTGTTTACTCTCAGTGTCTACGCTTTAGGCCAGGGTGAAGCAGTTTGGGGACCTGCGCCAGCCCCCAGACCATGCTTTGAGTGTCCCTGGCTTAGAGAAATCAAGAAGCCATTGGTCAGGAGGGGGCATTGCTTAGATATGAATGGCCTGAGCTGCAGACACAGGAGCCTCTGAGGAAGCCTCCCAGCCCTGCCTGCCTCCCTCCTGCCCCTGCTGCCCCCCCAGTAAGCGGTTGGTTGCTGTCAGCCAGTGGTTCTCAAAGTGTGTTCCCTGTACCAGTTGTATCGGTATCACCTAGGAACTTGCTGGAAATGCACATGCTAGGGTCCCACCCCCTCGAATCTGTTCATCTGGCCCTTGGTGGTTCTGATGCCCACCAAAGCTTGAGAGCCACTGCTGTGAGCAGCATGAGGCTCTCTGTGACTCTTCCTCGCTTTTAGTATTTATCGAGCCCCTTCTCTGATGGTTCTCAGCGCTGGCGGAGCGTCTGAATTACCAGGGAGCTTTTAAGGCAGCCTGTTGCTGGGCGGGGAGAGCTAAGGGGAGAAGCAGACGGAACTCCCCACTGAGTGCTAATGTGAGGTGGGGGCCGAGAAGCCCCCTTCTGGGTGCCAGGGAGAAATTTCTGGTTTATATAGTTTCAGAGGAGCATGGGGAGTTTTACATAAGTGAATTTTAGAGATAAATGAACTTTTTGCCACGTTGGCAAACCTTGGCCAATTTCGAAGGGCAGAGTTCTAAATGCGTTACTCTCTGCCCTGTATTCTTACAGGTTCCTCAGCATCATTCGATCCTTCCTTCATGCCTTAGTGTCATCATATTGTATGTGATTATCTGTCCTGGGCACTAAGTGATGCCCCTGGCTAAGTGTGCTGGCAATGTATGGCCTCTTATGTTCACTGCTTTTAATTCCGCCATATTTTTTTTTTTTTCTTTTTCTATTACCAGCTGTCTCTATTCTTCTCTTGCTGTCACCTAGAACCACTTGCCTTTATTTCCTTTCTGGTTAGTTCTTCTCATCAGCTCTGGGTTACAGAACCAGACAACTAAATCTGTTAGGGCCGTGTCTGAAATAAGAGCAGACAGTTCGAATGTTAGGCTCTCCTCTGGGGGAGTTTGTGCACTGTAGCATGCACACATCGTGACCCATGGCTGAGAGGCCCTGGGGTCTTTCTGTGGTTCACTCTGGACCTTACCTGCAGCCTAGATGGATGAGGTTGCAGCTAGGTGGCTTCTGGATGAGTGGGGTGGTATTGCTGCCCACAGGGAGCTCATGGCCTAGAAGATGGGTGGGCAGGAGGGCGGGTGTGGGACAACGAAGCGACATCACTTCTCTGCTGGGGGCTGGGGCACAGGTGGGAGGAGCTGCACACGCTGGCCAGTGAGCCCAGGGAGCAGCACGTGCTGATGGCTGAGCAGGTGGAGGATGCCACCAATGGCTTCTTTAGCACCCTGAGCAGCTCTGCCATCTGCGCCAGCGCCTCTCCAGGTAAGTCCTTCCAGGCTGGGAGGGTGGACTTGCCCATGTGGGAGCAGCGTATGGGATGGGGAGGGTTCCCCAAGGAGCCTCCCCAGGGAGGGAAGGTGAGAAGAGCAGGGTCTCGCAGCCTCAGCCCTGGGGTGCTCCGCTCTGTTCTCTCTGCCTGTGTCAGGCCCTGTGGGTTTCTCAGCTGGAACTCTGAGCTCGTCTCTGTAGGGCAGAGGGGTCACAGGGCTTGGGCCCTAGATCTGGTGGGGCCCCTGTGTCTGTCCCTCCTCAGGAGGAAGAGCCAAGTCAGCTCCCCTGCTATGGTCAGCAAAGGGACTCTTTGGCTTGGGGCGAGGTCTCTGCATTCCTAGTCTTTATTGGGTCCACCAAGGAGCTCCAGCAAAGTACATTATAGAAATGGTACATGTGTGCACAGGACATAGAAGCTGTGTGGGGTGGGGCCTGGCAGAGCAGATGCTCAGAGACTGGCTGTCCAGTGAGGCTCAAAGTGGGGCTGCTCCCCAGGGTGCTCTGCCCTGAGAGGCAGAAGGCAGCAGCCAGGGCTGGGGGTAGTGGGACCATGGGTGGGGGAAGGAGGCGTAACTTTGTATTCTCCATTGGGTGTGTGCTGCGGACACAGACTGCGAGGTCCAGCCTCATCCCTGTGAGCACAAGACGCTGGAGATGGTCAGGGAGCTTGCTGGCAACGCCCCGTGCTGGAGAGGATCACGGGAGAATGATGGCGTGCTGGCTGCCCTCTGTCCCTTCTCCAGGTTTGTCCACAAGGTCTGGGGTCAGAGCCTGAGGGCACAGCCCGGGTGGGGATGGAGGTCCCCAAGGCCAAGTGCTCACAAGCTGCAGGGAGAATAGATGTCAGAGGAGGCCTTGGAGGGAGCCAGGGACAGAGTTCCCAGGGTGCAGGGAGGGTCACAGCTACTCAGTGTCAGAGTCTCATCAACACACTGCCCAGGTGCCCAGGTGCCCTGTGGCAGCATCACAGCCATTCTGGAGGCTGGTAAGTGAGCTAAAAGCTGGCCCTACAGGGCAGCTGGATGGTGGTCTGGTAATCTGGTTCCTCTGAGCACCAGTTTCACATTAACGGGGGGCTGAGTGAGGCAAGAGGCTTAAGAGCTTGGATGAATTCCATCGTGGAGGCCGCGGGCGATGCCAGGATCTTCAGGACCGGTGTCCTAGAGCACCAGCTGCCCGGCCAGCAGCCTCTCTCTCGCAAGTCCCCGGACCGTCCCTCGGCACTTTGTCCAGGCTCCCTCCAATGCAGCACCTGGCCAGCATTGGTGATCCCGCCTCTTGCCATTTCTGGAGAGCCAGGGTGACGTTTGAACCAGCTGCATCTCTGCTCCGTGGCCTGCCCTCCAATGAGATCAGAGCATACACAGCAACGTGGTGGATCGGTCGAGAAGCCGTGAGGACTGCGTTGGGCCGATGGAGAGTCCACAGGTCATCTTAGCAGAGAAGGGCTATGCCCTGCATATGGTCAGAGGCAGCGGGGCCTCGTGCCACGTCAGAGGCCACTGGAGGCTCTCTTCATAGCCTGGCCTTTGAAGTGACAGGCTCCTCTTTGTTCCCTGGTGAACGTGTTCTCAGTGCAGCTCCGAGCCAGGCAGCGTGCAGTGAGGAGACAGGCACAGTCACGGCCCCCAACACACTTGAGAGGGGGCATTGGCCGAGCAGAGCAGTGGCCGCCCTGAGGCGTTCCAGGCACTAGGATGGGGCCTGTCCTCTCTGGGATGGAGAATGCACGAATACTGCAGGCTCCTCGAATGACAGCTGCATAGAGGAAGATCTTCATTAATTCCCTCATTCAAGAAACACTCACGGGGGGCCTCCTGTCCCAAGTCCTGGGGAATCAGCATAGACATCTCAAACTAATCAGCCTCCTCACAAGCTGACATTCTGGGGGCAGAAAGGACGCAGCAGTAAACAGAACGAACACGTAAAATAAACTAGTAGGTAGTGATAAGCGCTAGAGAGAGCAAGAACACAGGGTGGATCTGGGTGGGGTTGGCGGGTGATGGGGCGTGTGGTTGCAATTTGAAACACAGAGGAGAGAGACCTTGCAGAGAATGTGACATCTGAGTCCAGACCTGAGGGGGGGTCGGAGACGAGCCATGTGCAGATCTTGGCGAAGTCCTGTGGCCAGTGTCCCAACACTGACTCCCAGTGCAGGCCTGGGCGGGCAGGGCAGGGCCCGCAGAGCTTTCTGAGCTAGAACTTGTGGTTTTATGGAGCACTAGGCGTTGACAGCGGGAGAGGACTTCTCTCTAACGAGCTGGCAGCTTGACCAACTTTTGATTTTTGGCAACTCCGTGAGCTTGTAATTGACTTGGCTTCCAACCCAAGTGGATATCTTACTCCAGGATAGGCTCTGCCCTAGAGGCGAGCCCATTAGCCAGCCCTGCGGTGTGCAGCCTGGGGTGGGGGGTCTGGTGGCAGGAGGCCTCTTTGGAAGATGTTAGAGACCTGTATTGCTTCGGCCCCAATTGGGGAGTCCCTTTAGGCGAGGCCAGCCCTGCAGCTGCTGCCAACCAAGAGGAGGAGGGCTTTCTGCCCACAGGTGAGGATCTGCTGCTGCTGCTGCAGCGGGCTCGTCACCCCAGAGCCTCAGGCCAGGGGCGAGGCCCAGAGGGCTGAGTGCAGGGGTTGTGGAGTCAGATGGTGGAGTCGGTCCCAGCTCTGCTGTGTTCTAGCAACCGCCCGACCTTGGGTGACCTAATTCAGCTCTCCGAGCCCATAGCTCCATCTTCCAGATGGAGAGAACTGTCTCTTCAGGTGGCTGTGGATTCAAAGTAACGGCGGGGACACCTGGACCATGGAAGCCACCACAGGAACGGTGGCCCTTGTGTTATCACATAAAAGTTAGCACTCGAATGGACCTTAGAGGTCATCGAGTCTAGTGGTTTGAAAATAAATACTCTTGAGCTGTGTAGCCTCATGTAGACACTTGTGCAGACCAGAAAAACATTTAGGGTGAAGGGGCGGAGCTGTGGCACTGGGGGAGGCCTGGCACCCTGGCCAGTCTCCTTTTTTCTCACTGAGGCTCCAGGGAACACAGTTGAAAACGACAGGTAGAGCTACTGTATGGAAGAGAGAATGGAAAACCAGAGGAGGAAAGTAACCAGCCTGGGGTCACACAGCCAGAATCCAGTCACCTCATTCCCAGTATTTCCTGCCCCCTTGCCCTCTGTATTATGCTGGCCCCAGGAAGTAACTTGCAATAGAAAGTTCTTCCCATAGTTAAGAGTTTTGAACATAGATCAAACTTCTGATATGATACCAACCTACATAATCTTTTTTTTTTTTTCTTAACTGTCTCTAGGTAGTTTGAAACATTTCCCTACTCTACGTGCTGATAAAAGCTGGGGAGGAATCAGGAAAGAATCAGGAAAGGAAGTCTTTTCTGACCTACTTCTCCATTGGAATTTCATACCAGCTTTTAGTGTTTTAAATCATCTTTTGGGTTTCTGCCTCCCTGTTAAACCCTTGATCTCTAACACTCGTTTCCTTGGATTGTAGCTGGAAGAGAGTGTTCTTGACCTACCCCGCCACCTGCTACAGGACCATCTGTCCAGGTACGGTCACCTCTTGGGTTCTCCTTCTCTTTCTGGGCCCCGGGACTAAGCTGGCTTCTAAAGGGCGTTTGTACGTCTGGGGCAGATGGCGGGATGGATCCAGCGGCAGGGCAGAAGGATGGGCATCTCAGAGACAGCACGTTCATGCTGTGCTCACTCCTCACTTGCTCAGTGGTATTTTTTCACTAAGAGTAGAGTGAAGGCTTTGGAATGACCTTCCTTAACCAATGCCCCTTGCACTGACGAGAGGCAGAGGAGGTGCGCACTAAGCCAGCTTCGCTGACAGAAAGCCTCACATCCATGGTTAACCCAGGGCAAGATAGCTGAGCCTCACTTTCAACCTCTGTAAAATGGGGTAAATGTTTGCCCCAGGTCTGGAATCTCCATTTCCCTGATCTGTATGACATGGGGTTATCAACACGGGATCAGTAAATACTAGCCACGAAAGTGCTTTATCAGCTACAAAGTCCCAAGCAAACAGTAGGACTTATCAATGCGATTAGGCATCATTCAGCCTGGTTGTCTAGTGAGCCCTCATGCGCCTCACCCTGGGGCCTAGTGCATCCCACTGGCCCAGGAGCATAGATGTTGCAGTCGAGTGTGTCGGCATCAGACCTCGTGTGGATTTGCTACTCCTAATGAGGTGAGGAGCCCACATCTCAGAAGCAGAACAAGTGGCTTTATGTGCAGTCAGGTGGCACTTCCTAACCAGGATTTGATGGTCCCCTTGGCATCCTGTTTTAAAGTTCCAACACTGAAGCACAGGAGAAATGAAAGCGGGGTTGTTTCTGCTCACAAATTAAAGTTTGAAGACTTACAGTTTTGGAACCAGAATGACTTAGATTCCAGCACTGCCTGTTTCTAACTCTCTGACCTTCAGCACATGATGTCTAATCTTTGACCTTTAGCTTCCTTGTCTGAAGTGGTGGTGGTTTGCAGGACCCATCTCATCGGGTCGTGTCAATGAAATGGGATCATGCATGTGTGGTGCTTAGCACAGTACCTGGCACATAGTAGCTGCTCAATTAAAGGCAACCGTTGGTGATGTTAATGACTGTTCAGTTGTTTCTCTGATACTGCAGCTGACAGAACAGGCCTAGGTGCCTGGAGTTAGTAATTTCTACCTTTGAAAAGTATACAGTTTAATTATAATGATATGTCAATATTTTTAAGCAAAAATACTGCTTATTGGGGACATTAATCACTAATTTCACTAGTAACCACACAGCTGCTTATCAAGCCCTTTGAATACATGATACATGAACTCATGAAAAGATGCCGGCTGCTCTCTGTAACCCGGGCAGGGGGTCATGTCCTATTTGCATTTTACAGTAGTGGGTAAAGAACTTGAAAAGGAGCTCGGATGTCGACCACAGTGTATCATACATAGATCAGATACTTCGGAATGGGCCCGATTTTGACGTGGGCTCTGGTTTCCTGGGTGAAACATCACCTTTGAAAGAGGCATTACTCATAATTCGCACTTCGCATGCAAAAGCATCTACTGTCTTACCTGTTATGGAGTGTTTATTTTTGTCAGGCTATGTTCTAAGACTTTCCTTGGATTATTTCATGTAATCCTCACAATAACACTGTGGAATGAGTTATCACCACCCCCTTTGGGGATGAGGATACCGTAGCTCCTAGGGGCTAATGAGGGTGCCTGAGTACGTGGACGAGGCCACATTCTCTGACTCCAGGATCCAAGGCTCGCTGTCCTGCTGTGCCAGCCCACAGAGGCTGTCGGGAACAACCCTGTGTAGAAGTTAAATAGCACCATCCATACCAAGGCGTTCCCTGAGTCTTAAGACACCCCTGCTGTTGCCTGGATGTTACAGATTTCTTCATCTTTATCAAGCTCAGGTCCAACACCAGTTCATCATTACAGCCCCCGGCGCTCCTCCAGGCCTTCCTAGCAGCTGTAGGTTATTAGGGTGTGTCGCGTCAGTATTGTAGGGCGGCCATAACAAAATACCACAGACTCCGTGGCTTAAACAACAGAAATTTATTTTCTCAGTCCTGGATCCTAGAAGTCCAAGATCAAGGGGTCAGCAAGTTTGGGGTCTTCTAAGGCCTCTGTCCTTGGCTTGCAGGTGGGTATCTCACCGTCCTCATGTGGCCTTTGCTCTGTGCACATCCCTGGTGTCTTTCTGCCTCTTCTCTTAAGGACACCAGTCATATTGGAATAGGACCCACTCTTTGACCTCATTTAGCCTTGATCTCTTCTTTAAAAGTCCGGTTTCCAAACACAGCCACATTCTAAGGCACTGAGGGTTAGGACTTCTTCATATAAATTGGGAGGGTGGGGGTTGGGCACAATTCAGTCCATCGCAGTCCAGGTCCTGATGGCACATTCCTGCGTGAGTCTAATCCATGGAGGGCCTTACTGCCCACCATGGAGAGTCCTTTACCACACCCAGCCCCTTTACATACATACCTCGCTTGCTACAGGTGTTGCAGTTAGTTTCCTAGTGGTCCCCAGGGAAGGAGGAAGCCGGGCCGTGGTGGGGCAGGGTGGCCTGTCGGGCTCATGCCTCTGGGCTGACGTGCTAAGTTGTTAATGGGCATCTCTCTGACAGGCCCTTGTGACTCGCAGCCCTGCCAGAATGGAGGCACATGTGTTCCAGAAGGACCAGACACCTACCACTGCCTCTGCCTGCCAGCCTTCAGAGGGCAGGCTGACTGCGGTGCGTATGCATGGGACTTCCAAGGCGGACGCCCCCTTCACACCTCCCACCCTTTAGCTGCTAGATAGAAACGGGCCCTTGAGTTTTAGAGCCACCTACCTTCCAAGTACATCACTGCTCTGACGTCTCAGGCGATATGGCCTCTGAGTGCTCCTTGAATAAACAACTCAGGTGCTGGAGCTCTGGGTAGGGCAGCCGTTTCTGGCTAATGAGCTTCAGAATGGTCACTGCTTGATCTTGGAGCACGCCGAGCCCGGCTGCGGGGTCTTGGTTCTATATAGAATCTCTTCTCTCCTCTAGGAAGAGGTGCCTCAACCCCTTTTGGTTTGAAATATATGAAATGAAGATTATCATAGGCTTTATCTCTTAAGGTTGAAATCAGATTTTGAATGTAAGGTGCTTAGCACATTGCTTGACATGTAGTAGGGGCTTGTTAACTTTTTTTTTTTTTAATGGGGTATTGGGTCAATTGGAGATTTATATTGAAGAAATCAATCTTGATCCCCTACCTCACAAGCTGATCCCCTACCTACACAAAATTCAATGCCAAATGAATCATAGATCTACATGTAAAAAGCAAAGCCATGAACCTTCTGGAAGAAAACATAGAAGCACATCTTCATGAATTTCTCAACTAGGACACAAGCAGCGCTGACCATAATGGGAGGAAGTTACAAATTGATATATTTTAATTTTTCAATCGTGGTTGGGTGGAGACCCTTAGCAGGAGCCGGGACGGAGAGCTCTGTGTCTAGCCCTGTCTGAATCTGCGGTGACATGCACTGGGCACAAAGCCCGTGGAGCCTCAGTTTCTCCACTCCGTCTCCCTCTTGGGAGGGAGATTTCTCCTGCCCCGTGTGCTGGTTGGGTGTCTTGGGTAGGACGGTGACCTGCAAGCTCCGGGTGGTGTGACGGCTGCCGCTGTGATTCTGGCAGCCCCGACGCTGAGCCTGGAATGCAGAGCCGACGTCCTCTTCCTGCTGGCCAGCTCAGCGGGCATGACGCCGGAGGGCTTCCTGCGGGCCAAGGCCTTCGTGAGGAGCTTTGTCCAGGCCTCGCTGGATGAGGACTCTCGGGCCCGTGTGGGTGTGGCCTGGTACAGCAGGGAGCTGGAGTTGGCGGTGCCTGTGGGCGAGTACCAAGACGTGCCAGACCTGGTCCGGAGCCTCGAGGCCATCCCCTTCAGCGGAGGCGCCACCCTCACGGGCAGTGCCCTGCGGCAGGTGGCAGAGCGCGGCTTCGGGAGCGCCACCTGGACAGGCCAGGACCGTCCACGCAGAGTGGTGGTTCTGCTCACTGAGTCACGCACCCAGGACGAGGTGGCCGGCCCAGCGCGTCATGCCAGGGCCCGAGGGCTGCTACTGCTGGGCGTGGGCAGTGAGGCCGTGCGGGCGGAGCTGGAGGAGATCACGGGCAGCCCGGAGCACGTCATGGTCTACGCCGACCCACAGGACCTGGTCAGCCAAGTCCCAGAGCTGCAGGGGAAGCTGTGCAGCCGGCCACGGCCAGGTAAGCTTCTGGGGCCTGAGCCAGCTCCGGACCAACCTCGGCCTGACCCGGGGTCACTGGTCAGGGGTGAGCCCTTCCTCCTTCCGTTACCACTTAACCAAGGCCTGTGCTAGGGGCTGGAACCACAGCCCTACTCTTATGTCTTAGCCTCATGACCAGTAACTTCTCAGTTTACTGGCCAATAACATGGGACCAGTAATAGCACTTCCTCCAAGGCTTTTGTGAGGATTAAGACGAGCAATGTACATAGTACAGAGTAAGCACAGAGTGTGCACTCAGAATATTGCGCACGTTGCTACTTAACTATTTATCATTAACGAGCTCGGAACCCACTACGCACACTCTAGATGAGCAGCTTTCCAGTTTGAGGGCAGCCCGCAGAACAGTGCATTCCCAGCGCACGCACACAGCTGAGACATGTTTCGTGGAATCCTCATCTTTTCCACCTGCGATGAGTTCTGGCATTTTCTGTTGCGTTTCACAATCCATGAGGTAGACTTCATGACACCCCCTGGGCAGGCACTCTGGAGAACAGTGCCCCTGGGAGGTGCAGTCCGGCCGGTGGGCAGGGCCTTGGCCCACGTCCGGAGAGGTAGGAGCAGAAACACGTCCTGCAGGAGGGGGCCCCCCAATTTCTCCTCTAGAGAGGTGAGATGCTGCATATGGCATTCAGCTCCTCAGCCCCAGATGTCACACTCATCAGGGGTGAGACCTTCCTTCCTGCAAGCAGGGAGGACAGGGATCGGCTGCCCACCCCCACGCCCCCCTCCAGTCTAGTCTCCCCACGGCAGCCAGAGGGGTTGCTAAAGAATAGCTTTAGATTTATGGAAAAACGTGACAATAGTAGAGTTTTTATATATGCCACACCCCATGTCCCTCTTGTAAATGCTGACAAGGTGCGTTTGTCGCAGTTAACGAACTAATGTTGGTACACTATGATTTATTCAAGTCCATTCAGATTTCCTTAGTTTTGGCCTCATGTTCTTTTAGTGTTCTGAGGCTTCCGTCCAGGATACCACGTTCCTTTTAGTCATTGTGTCTCTCTAGGCTCTTCTTGGCTGTGGCAGTTTCTCAGACTTTCCTTGTGCTCGAGTGATTTTTAAAAGCCAATCAAATCCCTTTACTCAAACCTTGCCAGCGGCTCCCCTCTGCCCTTGGAATACAACCCAAACCCATTCCGCTGGCGTCAACGAGAGCTCCCTGTGGTCTGGTCTCTGTGGGCCTCTCTGCAGCCCCTGTGTGTGTGGGGGGGGGAGGGGTGCACCTCAGAAGACCCACCACCCCTCCAGCTCACACTTACTCCTCACACAGCACTTCTCCCAATCCACTTATGCTGTTTTGGCTGGTCCCTCTCATAGTGTCCCATTTTTCCCCTCACGGCTGCTCATAGAATTTGAAATTCTCTGTGGGTTCGATGCCTGCCTCCCCGTCGACTGTCAGCCCATCGAGGGCAAGCATCGACCCGTTTTGTCCATTTGGTAGAACGAGTGCTTTGTATACAGTGCATGGCACATGGAAGGTGCTCAGTAAGAGGACAGATGAGGGTTCAGATGAAGTCATTGTCACAAAGGGTCCCCAGAACTCAATGGCTTACATATGACAGATGTTCATTTCTCTCATATAACAGTTCAGAGTTCAGTGGCCTGGGCCGGCAGGGTGGCTTGGCCGCCTTGTGGTTCCACCTCTGGGTCTAAAGTCACCGTTTCTCAGCCAGCAGGAAGGGGTGGGGGCGGGGGGAGCGGATTGGAAGGCAGGCAGCTTCCTTAACTTGGAACTTGCACAGTTACTTCCAAACACATTACGCAGTCCACTTAGACACATGGCCACACCTGGCAGCCACAGAGGCTGGGAGAGTGGTCTAGCTGGACATTCATGTCCTGCTAATGTTCTAGGAGAGGGCGGAAGGTGGCTACTGCAGTGGACAGAGAGAAGACTGGCTGCCCCAACTCTGCTGGCCTGGCCCAGAGGAGGGGCTCCACCTGGCACAGCCTGTCCTGAGGCCCACTCCACCTGTTTCCACAGGCTGCCAGGCACCGTCGCTGGACCTGGTCTTCGTGTTGGATGCCTCAGCCTCCGTGGGGCCTGAGAACTTCGTCCAGATGCAGGGCTTCGTGAGGAGCTGCACGCTCCAGTTTGATGTGAATCCTGATGTGACCCAGATTGGCCTGGTGGTATATGGCAGCCAGGTCCAGACGGCCTTCAGGCTGGACACCCACGTCACCCGCGCTGCAGTGCTTCGGGCCATGAGCCAGGCTCCCTACCTGGGTGGGGTGGGCTCAGCAGGCACAGCCTTGCTGCACATCTATGACAAGGTGATGACTGTCCAGAGGGGCGCCCGGCCTGGTGTCCCCAAGGCTGTGGTGGTGCTCACAGGTGGGAGGGGGGCGGAGGATGCAGTTGTCCCTATCCAGAAGCTGAGGGACAATGGCATCTCTGTCCTGATCGTGGGCGTGGGGCCTGTCTTGGGGGAGGCACTGCGGAGGTTGGCAGGTCCCCGGGACACTCTGATCCACGTGGCAGCCTACGCAGACCTGAGGTTCCACCGGGACGCACTCATAGAGTGGCTGTGTGGAGGTGAGTGGGGCATCCGCGGCCTTCAGGGCTGCCTCCAAGGTCAGCATGCACATCTTTACCAAGGTCACAGCTCCTCCTGGCTACTGAGCGCTTTTTACGCATCAGGTTCTGTGCTAAATCCCATGTCACGGGAACCCCGTGGCAGGCACAGCCAAACCCATTTGACATTCAGGGCACAGAATATTTAACACAGATACCCTTCCCCAAACCTGAGAATGTATGTGGCTCATTTCAACAGAAGACATCATTAGGACACCCACAGATCCCCCAAGGGTCTAAGGACACCAGGATGACAGTGACCTTGGTAGTGAATGACAGAGCGAGAAGCAAACACAGCCAGGCCAGCCTGACTCCAAGGCTTCCTTTTGCCAGTGACATCCTTTCTGCCTTTTTAAAGGATGTGGCCATCATAATAGTAGTAAGCACCGCTAAGAGCATAGCACGTGCGAGAGTTTGTCTGTATGTAGGAAAGCTGTGTGCCCTTGGTCTTTGACCTGGCCAATCAGTATGGAGCATCGACCATGTGCTAACCTGTGGCTTACAGGCCCCATGAAGCGCTATGATGAGCAAGACCCCACGCTCGTGGCCTCACATCTGTACTGGGCTTCCTTAGGGGGCGGTCTTTGGGGCTGACCCAGGCTGGGCCTACCGGGCATACTCCTCCTTGCAGAAGCCAAGCGGCCAGTCAACCTCTGCAAACCCAGCCCATGCATGAACGAGGGCTCCTGTGTCCTGCGGAACGGGAGCTACCGCTGCGAGTGCCAGCAAGGCTGGGAGGGCCCGCACTGTGAGACCCGTAAGTGGGGCTGGCTCTGCGTGTGAGCTGCGGTGGTCCTCTGACACCGGCCGGGCCCCAGGGACTCAGCCGGAGGCAGGTCCCGGGGTGTCCGCTCCATGGAAGGAATTGTGCCATCATTTGCTGATTCACACACGAAACAGCGGGGGGCCTACCTCCCAGGCGTCATTCAGGCATGGGGACTATAGCAGTAAACCAGACAGTAAAAATCTCTGCCCTCGGGGAGCAATTCTGTACGCGTGCAGGGGACAGTAGATAACTATAACGTGCAGTGGATTGGATGGCGCTCAGCACACCTGAGAAAAAGTGGCAGTCGGGAAGAAGGCCTCCTGGGGAGCCGGCAGACCCCCTGTCACAGGAAGCCAGAGGGTGTGGGCACAGACGCAAGTCGGCAGGCAGATGTGGAAGCTGGTGGGACTTCTTTGAGTGTTTCTATTTGCTGAGGGGGAGGTTGTGGGCGGGTGCTAGAGGTTTGAGGGAGAAGGGAAGGAGTAACTGTCTAGGAGATTGGGACTAGCCTGAGGACACGGAATGATTGCCGGGCAGCAGTAGTGTGGGCCATCCTGGGGCTCCTGCTCATGAATTTAAAGTGTGAACGGCCTGCGGCCACCGGCAAAGGCTGCTCCCGAAAGCTGGGGTGCGGGTGAGAGGGCCGTCAGATGGGGCATCTTCTGCTTGGGTGGTGGAGCAGAGCAAGACATGCAGGGGCCCACGAGGCTGCCAGTTGGGTCGCGGGCCTCAGACACTCCTCACATCCTCAAAGGCCACTTCTTTCCCAGGGGCCCTGAGGGGAGATGCTCCCAGGGCACGTGGCTCCCGCTGGCGGCCTGCAGGAGAGCAGCGGCCGGAACCTCCCCAGCCACCACAGAGAAGGCCGGGGGACCCCGGACGCTGAAAGGCCGCCTCGCTCAGCACCGCGTCCTGTCGGCCTTGGGATCCTGAGTGTCTGCCTCCCGCTCTGCCTAGGACCCTCCCGCCCGCTTTCCTCACCCGGGGAGACGAGAGGTCCCAACTGTAGACAGTGCTGCTTAGCAACATGGTAGCAGCTGATTTTGCCCGTTAATGATGATGTCGAACACTTATGACCTGTAAGTAAATATTACCTCGCTGAACTTGTCCGCCACCTTTTCCCTGAAGAGAAACAAAGGACCCAGAGACTCTCGATGGCCTGTCAGAAGCCGCCTTTGCCCACAACTAATGCTAATACAGTCGGGACAGGAATACACTCAAATGAAGGTAGCGGCCAGCGTGTCCTTTGGACCGCCCAAGTGACGGCATTTCAAGATGGAGAAAGTGTGGACCTTTTCACACATCTTTCCCCAAAGATGTCCTAGGTGCATTTGTTTTCAGTTTGAAGAGGGGCTTGCGTGGCATTTGTGACCTCTTCTGGTGACTGGATCTGTGTGGGGAGAGACTTGGAAGGGGCCCAGACTGGAATGTGACTGATCGACTCGGGGAGGGGCCCTGTGCGGTTGGCCTGGGGACTGGGCCATGTTCTCTTGGATGGGCTTCCTTTTAGAGTTTACTTAGGGAGAGGTTACTTGTGGGGCTTTTGAGTGCGTTTCTTTCCTTTGAGTGGGGCAAAGAAGAGTAGAACTTTTAAACTCAACCGATATGGAATAAAGACACTTAGATGGGTTTCACTTTATTAAACATCTTATGTCGTCTAGGTTCTTGTTTTGCTTTCTATGTGTAGTTTTAAAAAATATTTTAAGACATGATGTTGGTTGTTTAACAGGAGTATTTATACCGATATGTCGGAGGCTTTAATTGGAATATTTTCAGTATTTTCTGGCAAACCAGGCACTTCCTCACCCCCACAGTATTTAGCTACCAATTCTTCCCGTTGGTTGTGTTGTTTTGAGTTGAGTTTTCAGTAGAAACCGCGGTAGAGCTCCAGCCTAAATCCGGACGCTGTATCATAGCTTTCTTCTTTAATATAATTAACGCAATGTGTTATGTGTGAACATTCGAGGCTGCCGTGACTTCACCACCACTTAGCTTTTAGGACTCCAAGATTTCTGGTGCTAGTAAAGTACTTGAAGGACTTCTCACCATGATGGTATTAAATGTTAAAAGCCTGGTGGCCCAAGAAGACTGTGTCATGACGGTCACTTGTGTTCGGGGGGTATTTTCAATTCTGTTACTATGCTGGCCTTGGCAGAAGGCAACATCAGAGCAGGGCCAGTGCCCACCTGGCAGGTGCCAATAGGTGATGCCGGAGAACTTATGTGAATCCATTGTATTTAAATTCACAGCAGTTTAATTGTTTTATGGTGTAGGCTGCTTGGTTCAGCGCTGAGATTTGGACATCTCATTTGAATTGTCTGGACTTAAACTCTACAAAACTGTGGGTTACCTATTAATGTCTCTACTGTTTCTAGTTTTAGGTCTCAGCCTTCGAATTTTTTTTTTTTTTTACCTTTTCTAGTGAAAGGTGCCACTGAATAATTCAATACTTTCAGTGTCCTAGTAGAAGCAGTTGATTCTCTTGTTTTCCTAGAAGATATTTGCAAATGACAGTTTTCTCTTCTGAGGTTTTATACTAATTTTTCTCATTTTTCATTAGGATGTTTAAAAAAGTAGTGGCAACAGCCTGTATCTGTTTCTGAACTTGAAAGGATCGTCTCATCATATATTACTTTCTGTGGATTGTTTTATAAGAGTAGGAATGCTTATGTTCCTAGAGTGTTGAGATTTTTGGTGTTTTTCTACTTTGAGATGTTTCTTCACATTTAATCTGTTTATGTGATAAATTATTTATTAGTATATTTTCAATTATTGAACCACCTTGATTCCTTGGATAAACGATCTGCTCATGACCCATGATTCTTCAAGCATTGCATAAATGTGCTTATTTTAAAAATGACAAGCCAAAATCTGGCTCATTGAAAAGACTAGGACAACCTCAGGCCATATCGAAGGCAGAACTGAAAAGGAAGCCTTAAGTACTGATATTGACAAAAGTCTTTAAATTACAAGAAAATGCTGTGAGGATCATTTGAGGAATACATATTTTCAATTTTATAAAGCCAGCATGGCTTTGATACCAAAAATCCAACCCATATTGCAAAGGAAAAACCAAATCTCATTATTGGACATGCATGCAAAAAATCTTAAAAATATTGGCAAATTTTGTCACTTTTAAAATAAGCATATTTATGCTAGGAACTTTAGTACTTAGGCCACCTTCTAAGTATTGATATGTTTTTTTCTTCCAAGAATTATTTAGACGTATATTTAACATCTAGGATTTTCAGTTACTTATGTGACCAGTTTGTGCAGGTGTTTCCTGTGTGACAATGTGATACATTGTTGATACGAGGAGGCTTAACATCTCCTAAGATCTCACCTCCTAGCTCTACCAGTTTTTACTGCACTCATATTGAAGTTCAGTGTGTAAATAACCGAGAAGTTTCCCCCCTTGAAGTCAAGTCCACCAGGCCCCCTGCCCAAGTCATTCCATGAAATATAAGCAAAACCCAAAAGACAGTTAACATTTTATTTTTTAAAAAATCTAACACCACTTGGTGTCCCTTTTTACCAAGTGTTTATGACAAAGGAAATAAATGCCCTGGGATTAGAAAGACAATAAGAAATCAAAAGACCTTTAGTTCTCAGGAAGCAGTGTTAGGGAACCGAACCGATTCAGAAACCCCAGAAACGAGGCAGAGATGATAGATAAAATGTTAAAACCTGTGTTAAAGCACAATGCCCTTAGAAGGACAGTACTGCCAATGTTGAGACGGAGCCCACGCAAAACAAAGTTCGCTACTTTTTTTGTTGGAAGGGGCCTGAACATTAAACACGACTTCACAAACAGACAAAGAGAGCATTAAATAACTCTTCCCTTAAAAATGGTGTGGCCACAGGACTGAATCTGTAAACACAAGGTAATCTTTTTTTTTTTTTCCCTACAGTAATGTAAAGTCAGTTAAATCTCAAAAGACACTTTGCTGGTCTAAATTACAGGATTTTAAACATTTAAAAAATATATAATACAGCGTCCCTTTAAAAAGTCCTTAATTTCTTGGGGACAGTGCTTCAGCTTGGTCCCAAATATTTTCTCCTGTTACCATTTCTCAAAAAGCACATGCCGTGGATAGTTTTGCACAGGTGGTATCAGTGCTATTTAAAATCACTACTTTGTTGTACTTCCTCTGGCTCTGAAAGGGACAGAGCCTCCTCTGAGCCGAAGCTCTGCTTTCTGAGTACCCCAGTCCTCACTCTTTCTTCCAGACTGACTCACCCTTTCCCAGAGTTGCTGACGAATGAAGCAGGACGGTCACCAAGGTCCATGTTGACAGGAGAGTCTTCAGGTGAAGCCTGTTTCCTAACTTGTTCCTTTCTTCTCCCATTCCTAGGGCGCCAAATACCAGCACCCCCCACGAAAAAGGAAGAAAGTTATTCTCCATGTGCACAGAAACAGGAGTACAGAGAGCAGTTATGTTTCAACCCCTGTGTGTTTGGTCACTGTTTGGGGGACCTATTGAGAGATTTTTGAGGCTGTGGCAAAGTAGAGTGTTCTGATTTGTGATGTCGGGCATGGCAGGGAGGGAGCAGTGACGCCCGTGGATTTAATAGTTAGTGGTGCAGATGCCTTGAAATGTTTCCAGCAGGTAGGCAGGATATAAATTAAGGAGCAGAGTTTGCCAAAAACAAGGCAGCTCTACGCAGTGTTCTTTACTGTACAAACAATCAAAGGATTAATAACCCTTTTTGTCTAGCCCACAGGGGAGAGCCCTATAATGGCATCCATGCCTCATTTATACCTTCCACCCCCAGCTGGCTGGGCAGCTTCAGGCAAATCACGTCACTTTTCGGAATGTGTCTAAGTTTTTATGGCAGGAGTCCTTTAGAATCATTGACTTTTTGATTTGAAAACTGTCTGTCTGGCTGTGAACTGTAGTTGTGCCCCTGGAATTAAGTGGTGGGTAATTCAAGTGTCCTCAAGCTGATTAGTAAGAACACGTGAACCAAGAGCCAAAGACCGAGCAAAGGTACAGTGAGGCGAGGCCCCTTGTCTCTTCCTGCTGAGTGGTGCCCAAAGCAGGAAAACGCCACCTGGTTCAGAGGAGGGGCCCCAACGTGGTGACAGTTCTGTTCAGTGGTGGCCCTGAAGGAGGCCTGGAGTGACTGCTTACCTTGGCTTTCTGGAGGACGGTGCCTTTGCCTGTGACCATGACGGAGAGAGGCCTGTTCTTGAGTGCTGTAGCAGAGTTGACCGGGGTACAGTCTGGGGTGGGGGCAGCAGCTTTGGGCTGTGGTGACGAGAGCAAGGCCTGAGCCAGGGGTAGGGAGACATGACCCAACTCCCCCCGACCTTGGTCCAGCAGGCCCCACCAGCAGCTCGGGGGAACCGGGGCATGTGGCACTCACTCGGGGGCTCACGTTCTCCAGGTGGGTGGTGTCCACGGCGGTGCCCAGCGTCACGGGCCCAGCCTCGGCCTTCTTCAGGTTGCCCTTCACCTCCATGATGTTGAGCTCGAGGTCCACCCGTCTGCCCTCCTCGATCTTACACTCCTCGTCAATTTCCTTCAGCTTCTGCTCCATGCTGGCCAGGACGCCCTTGTCTGGAATGAGAATTAAGCTGGCTGCAGCGAGCAGTGTCTCAGCCAAGGCCAGGAAAGGTCCTGTTAAAGACAAGCTGCTAGGAAATGGCTGGAAAAGAATCTAGAGGGACTCAGATTTTTTCTTGCAAGTGTCTGAAGCTTTTGTTCACATTAAAGAAATGAAGGCTGGAAACTGAAGATGATGCAGGACAGGTGTGGTTCATGCAAGAAAGATGACATGGGAAAAGGTGTTGGCGCTACAACAGATGAACCAAGGAACATACGTTTAAGTGCAAATAAAATATTTAAGGTGGAAACAATTTTTCGAGATGCCCTCCTCTAACCAGCTTTTAAACTAAGTCCTGGTCCTATTGACAACAGGTCAGAGGGTCTCTCTGCACAGGACAGTGACCTTTGAGGACACAATGAGGAGAGGACTTTAAGCGGGAGCATCCACCTGTTCCCAAAGATTGGCAGGGCTGCAAGCCAGGTGCATGGATCCCGACTCTTCTGCCAGCCAGCCCCCGCCCACACGTCCCCTGGGCTGAAGGCGCACCCCACCCGCCCTGGGAGGCCCCTACCCGTGCATTTTAACAGGGTTTCTTTCAGCTCCCGCTTCTCCTTCCGAAGCTGAGCCAGGTGAGCCCGGATGTCCTCCTTCTGCTTCTCCAGCCTCTCCTTCTCCTCTGTGTACCGCTTCACCTCGGCTTCCGTCCTATTCTTGCCAAGTTTGATCTCTGCAAACCCAGAGACGGGAACCCCCAGGTTATTAGCCAGGCGGGGATGTGAGGGCTGTCTCCATCCCACTGCGCAGGCGCAGACGGAACCTGGGGCTCTGACAGACCAGAGCTGGACACCAGGACAGAAAGGAAACTCGGCCCATGCCTTCATCACTGATTGACCTTGGGCCCAGTCCCTTCACCTCTCTGAACCTCTGTTTCTTCATCAGAAAGGGAAGGGATTGGGCTAACTTCTCTGAGCCATTTCCAAAACATCGGACTCTTTTTTAGCACAGGTACCTGCAGAGGTCACCCGCAACCTGTCCTTCACAGGTGTGCTGGCCCCCGCTGGGGTTACAGCCACGACGTCAGGACAGCTTGGTGGGAAGGAGATTTTCTGTTGTTCAGTCTGGATTTTGACTGTTGCAATTCTCGGGGAAGGCTCCAGACTCTCCTGCTGCACTGGCTATGGGACAAAGCAAACATGACTCAGCTGGCCAAGGGGCCTGGGCAGGTGGGGCTGGCTCACCTGCGGGCGGCTGGCCTGTACCTGAAACTCTGGGGTCTCTGCAGACTTGATGAGGGGCTCGTCTGGGGCCAGGCCCACGTCTGCAGGGAGGGCCTCGGCTGGAGGGTCCAGGTGGGGTGGTGTGGGGGAGCGCGCCTGGATCTGGGTGCTGCCTGGGCTGTGCAGGAAAGACTTGACGGGTGTGAGGTCCAGATACACACGGTCAGGGTCGGACTCAGCTAGAGCATCTGTGGGAGGCGTGGCTTCCTCGGGGTCCACCTGCAGAGGAGCGTCAGGTGGCTTTCACCATCGCCTCTGCTCCCTGGGCTGTAGAGGCGCCACCTGCCCTGCCACAGAGCTCCTGTCACCTCCCTGTGCTGCAGTGGGCAGAGACCTTCCCCTAGGGACACCTATTGAGCAGGGGTTAGGTCAGGGTTCGAGTCTGGGATTTGCCTTTCAAGAGGTGGGAGACCCAGGACAGAGTACTAACTTTCCTGAACCTTATTTCCTCATCTGTAAGAGGGTAGTCGTACCTCCCTGTAAGGTGGTTAGGATGAAGGGAGCTAATCCACAGCAGCCCTTAGCACAGCACCAAGTCCCATGTCTCATAAATGGAACCCACTTCCAGAAGGAGGATTCCAGCTCCACTATAATTTTGGTCCTCAAAGGCTAATGGTGTCCTCGTTGCTAATCCCAACAGCACATCCCAGTACAAAAGATAACCTGCCTGCACCGGTGGCCCTGCAGGTGACTTGGAATGCACTCGTCTTAGGGACAATCTAAGCTGGCACTGAGGTTTGGCAGGAAGAGGACTGGACAGCCCCAGGCCACTGCCCCACTGGCGTCCTTACTGTGGCCGTCAGCTCTGACATCTCCACGTCGTCATACAGCAGCTCCTGGCACCCCTGGCTGGGCAGGCCGTCAATGTAAGTGTTCGGCTCTGAGAACTTTCTCTGCATCAGTCTGGAAGACACAGGAGATTCGGGGCTGGGTGTCAAAGCCACCCAGTCTCAAAGGATTCATGATGACAAGAGGTGCAGTGGGAGAGCCGGTGTCCAGCTCCAGCCTCGTTTTAGCACAAACTCGTTTATTTAGGGGGTAGCTCCCCGCTCTCCTCCTAGGGCCTTCCTACTAGAACCCTCGGCTCCAAATTGCCAGAAAAACACATTTCCCTTGCCCCGCCCCCTCCTCGGCATCCTCTCGTCACCTGATTCCCTTTTAGAATTCCGACAACAAAATCCTCTCTCGTTTCATCTTCATAATACACTTGGGGCAGCGCAGACCTGAGACTTTCCCCATTTTGTACATAAGAGATTCTGTTTCATGGGCTTGGCCGGCTTCCAACAGGGCTCCTCAGCCACACAACCCAGCGCTTCTCCCTGAGTGCGCCCCAGTGTGCTCATCCGGAAAGCAGAGAAAGCACCTGCTCTTTCCAGGGTGTGCTGGGGACCCAGGGAGGAATCACAGGAAGGTACTGAATCAGCAGTAAAGGGGTGGGGGGTCGGGAAATGTGCCGACGTAGCCACGACGATCTGGGGAGCGTCTAATCCAAGCCGAGGATGCTGCAGCTCCCGTGGCCGGAGGCCTGGCTCCGTTCCCAGGCTGGCCTCCCTCGGGGCAGCTCCCTGGCCCTGGTCTTCCTGCTGCCGGGAGGACAGGGCTGGCCGACCCTGACTTCTCAGCAGCCACCCTGCTCGAATGGCCATAGAGGCCAGTCTGGGCCTGGAGTGGAGAAGCACAACTAAGACAGGGAAGGGAGAAGACAGAGGCCCTGAGACTCACAGCAGAGAGGTTTTGGCTGCACTCACGATACAGGAAACCCGATCTGCATCCACATAGTCGTAGGTGAATTCTTCTGGGTCTGTCTTGGAGCCCGACTCGGAGAGCAGGAGGCCTAGCCAGTGGCCCATTTCCTCGGAAGACTTGGCCTAGGAGGAGGCAGAGAGGGACATGAGCAGGTCTGGAGCATGCCCAGACCCCCCCACTGGCTGGGCACAGCACCCCTACCCCTATGCTCACCCTGGGCAAGGCCTCAGAGAGAGCCTGGGGCCATGCTCCTTCATGTTCACCGGTATTTCCCATCCCACGGGGGCCCCAAATAACATTTTCTGCCACTAGTGATACCTTGACGCGACCTCATGATGCCCAGCACCTTTGTACCAAGCATGACGTGATTTATATACATGTATTTCTAGAAGGCTAATGGACTGGGAGAGAACTGTTAAAATTTTATGTATTTTAGGTTGATACCTCTATTTTTTGAACTGTCACAGTGTATTACCCTAATCCAAACATACAAGACTACCTGGATCCCCTAAGATGTAACAAAATTCAAATTTATTTTTGTTTATGGTTTCGATAGTCAAGATGGCTTAAACAGCTTACGTGAGGTCAGCTATCTCTGCCAAATCATGAACTAAATCCCAGGGTAACCGGTCCTTAGGTTTTTTCCAGGGGACAATGAATTCTAAACAAACACATCTAGTGGGTATTTCTATTGGAATGCCAATCCAATGTTGTTTCTTGCCATTAGAATGAGAAAAAAACTGGGAATTCTATAAGTACTATGTGTTTACTTTCATGAGGAAAATCAGCTACCACTTGGGCACTACACAACACAGCTCTGCACCTTCCTGCTACGTTCTCTGCACCAAGGAGGCAGCTGTGAGCCGAGTGACATTTAGCTGGTTTCCTTTTCCCATTCATTTTCAGGCAGGTTTCTCCATAAAGCTTTTCCCAGGCATCACCGAATTCCCGCTTAGCACCGTCTCTGCCCTGGGCCACTGTTACGGCTTATTAGCAGGTCTCATTTTGGCCCCTGTCCCCCACCCTCCATCTGTTCCCCATTCAACAGACAGAGGAGGCATCTCAAAACCCAAATCTGAGCATGCCAGCGCCCCCCGAAACCCTTCGGTGTCTCTCACTGCTCTTATCCCACGCGGTTCTGCCCTGACCCCAGCACGATGGTTTTCACTCATACCCACCACTTTTCAGCAACTGTTATTAAGTAACTGGGTAATTAATTGAATAACAACATCTCACTCTCACACTAGAATGTAAGTTCCATGAGGACAGGGAGCATCTCTGTCTTGTTCACATATTGTACTGAGTAGAGAATATGTATTAGTCTAAACTTGTCAACTTGTCTGAGAAGCAACCGGTATGTGGATCTTTTAGCCACCAGAGGGCAGCATTGAAACAAAATTTGGATGAAGACCCCAGGATCCAGGACTAGATGAACAGGAGTGAACTGGGAAGTCTGTGCTTCTGTGCGTGTGAAAAACCCTGGCTGAGGCCCACCCAGCTCAGTGCAAGGCATTATGTCACCGCTTATTTTGTAAATGTGACATTACATCAAACAGAGGGCGGGGAGTGGGAAAAATGTATCATAAACCTGATTCTTCCCCCCAGATAAGCCTTAACAGTCGTCATTTTCATGTACTAGGCTCCATCTGGTGATACACAAACTAAATCAAACCCACTGTGAGTCCCCAGGTTTTTCCAGCAGCTCAAGAGTTATAAATACTCCTCTTGCCCTAAGTGCAGGAAGTAACTCATTGTCCACTCCTTTAACACAACCACCCTGAGGTCAGAAAGGGAATGGAAAATTTTTAAAAATGCAAACAATCTCAGGCAAAGGAAACAAAAATAAGGCACAACTTCACTGAATCTCCACCACTTGCAGCAAACAGCCTCAACCTCCCCGCCCAGGCCGCCCCTGCCTACCCCACGGGCCAGCAGTACCTCGAGCTTGGCCAGCTCCTCGCCATTGTGGAGGATACGGAAGCTGTAGAGGTGGTCCGGGCTTGGGTCTGGGACCACCTCACAGCCCACCAGGCTGAGGGGCTGCTGGGCCACCTTGCTGCGGTTCCGGTCCTGGTAAAAGTGCAGGTGACTGTCCCTGACGGAGCACCAGCGTGACTTCCACTGGCTGTTCACCAGCACGTTCAGGTAACCTGCAGGAGGGCAGGGGTGGCTGAGGGGCGTCCAGGCTGCCTCCACCTCCGGGCCTCCCAAGGTTCCAAGACTGGTCAGGCTTTGCCCGAGAAGTTTTATGAGCTCGGGCTGTGAATCTCAATGTGTTTTTCCCCCTCCTTTGTGTTGGCAGCTAGACCTTTCGAAGGTGGGCAGCACAGCTCTACTAGTATTTGAAAATGGTGTGTCTAGAAGAAAAGTGTGTTGCATCTTGGACTGGGCCAGGCCGCTATGCAAGTGTGCAGGGCAGTGGGATCCCCCAGCCCAGGACTCATCTCCAGGGCACTAAGCGCCCGGCCAGCAGCAGCCTCCAGTCACTCAGGCCACGTGCAGGAGGCTCGCCCTAGCCAGGGTCTCCTCGCTGCAGGTGTGATCCCTCTGCCTCCACGGCCTTAGTTTCCCAGCTTGCGCGACCGCCTTGCCATCCCTGGGTCACTCAGTCTCAGCCTGCAAAGTCCTCCTCCCCCTCACCAACTCCTTCTCATCCTTCCAGATGCAGCTGGCCTTGGCCCTCCCCGGGTCCTGCACGCTCTGCTCTGCCTGCCTTCAGGACACTTGGATTCAGAACAGTGAGACCCTTTGCTTCCACGTCAGCCTCCAATGGACAGTTTCTCACGGGCAGGAACTTGCCATGCTCGTCTTCAGCACCCAGGGTTTACCCCCGGGGCCTCTCCAGCAGGGAGCCCCTCTCTCTCCTGGCATGCAGAGGCAGCCGGCAGCCACCATGCAGTCCTTTACTATTCTCAAATGGTTGCAAGTACAAGAGTTCAGCTTCTCAAGCAGAGGACAAGCTTCCCACCACCCCCAAGGGAAAAAAAAGTTAGATGAACATTTAGGGACCTGACACCATGTGCCAAGTACAGCCTTATCCTTGGGGCTGCAAAGATGAGTAAAATCCAGTCTTTAGGATGCTTTGCAGGCTCCGGAGTGCTGCTCTCCATCCCAGGGACACTGGCTTCCAAAGCAGATGCCTCCTCCACCATAAGGACGTGGCAGCTACTTGGAACCTTAGCCGGAATGAACTAGACTTGTACAGTAGGGTCAAAGTGAATGGCCACCTTCCTACCCAGCCAGTGCTGGCCACACAGCAGGGATCATGAATTGTGGGGATCGTGAATTTCTCAGAGCCATGTTAATATCACAACAAGGTAGCAAAGGGGAAGAATTTGAGCCCAGGACCTAGGACCTCTGGCTCATTTGGGCAGATGCCCCACTTACCCATCACAAGAACTGTGGACCAAAAAGAACTCTGGGTGAGGAGGGTGGGAGCTCGGATGCTGAATCTCGGGAAGGAGAGCCCTTGTGTTCTCCCTGGCCCCTCCCCAGCCACAGGGGGCAGGAGCATGGTTCACTGCTGAATAACATCCAGCCACAACTCCCAAAGTGACTCATCGTAACCAGGCTCTGATGCCTCAAGGCCACGGGGACCGGCAGAGCCAGGCCATTAGCCAGTGCCTGGCTGGAGAAGCAGAAGGCCCAAAGGTGAGGCCTTTTCTGCCACTTTCCCATTCCGCCCTACCCCCCAGCCACCTGGCCAGCTTCAAAACGCAGAACAAACTGGGACTCAGGACGAAAGCCCGGGCTGCGGCATGGGATGCATGAGGAAGAGGAAAGGGCCCAAAGGTGGACAGCAACAGCCTGCAGGGCATGCAATGATGGGCGCCACCCCAGGGCATTTTCTGGGAAAGGTGTCTCTCCCGGCCTCGGTTTCCTCAAGGCTGAGGGAGAGCAGCAGAGGTGACCTGTAAGAGCCTACCAGCACCTACACACACCCTCTGTCCCAGCAACATGGGTTTTGGGGGCCCCTTAATGCATCTCACCGGGGCCCATCTCCTGCCCATGGGTGCCACCCCAGCCCATCCAGCTCCTGTGCGTCCTTCAAAGCTCAGGTCCAGGAAGCCATCTCTGCCCCCGAGTCCTTACAGCTGCTGAGGCGGCAGGTGTGTGTTCACGGGCATAAAGCTATCATCCCTCTTAAGCTTTACGCTCTTAGGACTGTGTCCTCCCTCTGCTCGTCCCTGTCACTGACACTGTGCCTGCCATGCCCTATAAACAATGATCGAATGAACAGACTTTTAAAGACCATCAGGTGAACAGCAATCATTACCCTTCACTTCCACAAAAGATCTTGCATTGCAGCGAGAGTCTGGGTTAGACCTGAGAACCACCTGCAGTGAAGATAAACTATGGGCGACAAGCTCACCATCCGTGAAGACGTTTAAAGTGAGCCCTAAAAGCCCTGCCTTCATCAGCTGAGCAGCTGTCCTGGAGACGGGCTCCAGCCCAGTGGACAAGCCCTCTGGTCCAGAAGGTGGCTAAGATTCTTACTGGATGTCTCGAGGGACCTCTCTGGAGGCTCCAGCGAGGTCGATTTCTTCCTGCCCAGGTTCATCAGGTTGCTCAGCTTGAGGCCGGCAGAACACTTCTTCTTGACTGTCAAGACGAGAGAGAAAGCCACGAGCACAGCCCACAGCTTGGCAACACGCCCTTACGAAGGGTAGAAAAAATAACAGACCCTTCCCACATCTGCCCCTCCCTGCACACGCACACATGCATGCACACACACGTGCACACACAGATACACGCCTGCTCCCCAAACCGGGGTCCACAGGCCAGAGTCAGGTGTCTCTAGCATCGCACGCTCGAGTGGCACATCAGCTTCTCTCATGCAACGTGTCAGCGCTTGAGTATCTTTACAGACTGACTGTATTTGGCTCAAAGAGATTTGAAATTGTTAGCAAATAAGAGATGAGAGAATATTCTACCCCTGGCAACTCATGAAACTTAAATTTGGCCGTCTCTCCCGTTTTCCTGGATCTGTCAGCTGTAATATTCCCAAGGAGTTTATAAATTGGAAGCGTGTTGGAGGTGGCTGTTCAAACCCATCAGGGTGGAGCCAGACAGCTGAACCTCACGGCCTGGGATCCTGTCCCCCCTCCCCATCCTAGGCCGAAGGCCATAAGCACTGGTACCATCTTTCGTCTCTGGGACCTCAGGATGGCCATCGACAGAGCTGCCATACTCTGAGGCGAACAGGTACTTCTCAGTTAAATCTGGCTGTGGAAGAGAGAGAGAGAGAGACAGTGGGTGATCTTATCTGGAAATGGTTACCTCGAAGACCACAATTTAAGAGAAAATAATAGATTACTTTTGAATGTAGGGGTCGCCCTGGTGTCCAGGTCACTGGTGGGACACTGGCTGGGCTTCCCTCTGGGGCTACCTGGAGGACCTGCCTTCATCCTCCCTTCCTGAGGCGCCCTGCCCTGTCCCAGAGCACCTTCGCCTCGTGTATAAGTTCTCGAAACGGCTGCTCAGCCTGATATGACAGCAGCTCTGCAGCCAGTGGGGAGGGCAGGTAGCCAGCCCCGGGGGTGGCCTTAGAGTCGGCGTCCGAACTGAAGCTCATGTCAAGCTGGGAACCACCCACGTAAACCAGGGGCACAAAGATACGTTTTGAGAATCGACTGAAACATCCTCCAGCTCTCGAAACCCCGCTCTGCGTGTGTGTAAAACAGGGGTAACGGCCCCGTCTGCAGAGTCCCTATCGGAGGGGAGCGGCTGCTGCCGTTCGAGTATGAAGCCCTCGGACGTTTCCAATCAAGCTTCTTCTAGAAGCACTTACTGCAGACCTCTGGAAAACAAGCTGGGGGACTCTCAACCAACAGGGCTGGCCTTAGGTGGGACCAAGGACTGACGTGCTTGGCCAGGGAACACTGCATGCAGGTCTTCAAGGAAAGCTGCTGATTCTCACCCCAACGTGATGGAAACCCAAGCTGACTGATTTTTGTTTCTTGTCGATGACCAAGGAATGAGGGAGACAACTAAGACAGGCCCCTCTAAAAGGGCTGTCCGTATTTCTACACGGGGGATGGCCCGTGCCTTCCCAAAGAACAGAGGCCGTCATTCCTGCCCAAGCCCTCTGCGTACCCTCTACGGGACCCTGAGATCAAACAGTGACCCTCTGGCTGCTCTGTGCATCCCAGGCTTCAGGGCATCTGCCTGCAGATACTCGGGGACATGGTATGTGACCCTGCATGTGGGGTCATCCGCTCGGGCAGCCCCCAGCCCTACTTTCTTGACTCTGACCCTTCACCAGGGGCCCCACAGTTCCCTGCAAATGAGCACTGGAGCCGTCCGGCCGGGGTCAACATCGAGACAGCTTCCCCAACTCTGGGAATGAGTGGGAAGAAAGAGCCTGGAACAGTAAATCTCCCTGCCGAAGAATGGAAGACAGAGTGACTTTGTCCCGATCAAGCGCTTCCCCCGCCCCTTGCCCAAGCAAAAAGATATTTCAGATCCGCATCGGCTCCATCAGTTTCCTGCCAAGCTGAAGTGACCGCCTTATCCAAGCATTGCGCGTTGCTTACTAACTGGGCTGGAACGCAAAAGCCAAAGATCCCGATTTTATACGTTTCATTTTTAGGGAGTAAACATGGAATTGGACTCGCCTTCCAGGCAGAGTAGAGCCTTACCTTCTGACAGTTCAGGCGCTGGGCTTCTGGGGTGGACTGGTTTCCCTCGGATGCTCCTTCTGAGGGCAGGCCGCTCACCTCCTGGATGACCTGAAGGAAGAAGGCGGCCGTCAGTGGAGGCCCAGGCCCCCGAGGCCTGCCTGGCCTGCACTCACACCACACTGAAGCTGGAGCCCTCAAGGTCACGAGAGAGTGGGCAGAGGTGAGAGAGAAGACGCATGATTTCCCAAGAACAAAGAGCCACCCCACCCCCAATAGCAGGCCCACATGTGGCCTCAGGACCCAGCTGTGTGGGCTATGATGGGGCTTGTTCCTTGGGCCCTCTCTCCTGCAGGCCCCATATGTTCTGGGTGTGGGCAAGCGGAGACTTTTACAACAAAGCCCAAAGATGGCCAGAGGAGCCATCCCTCAGCTCTGCAGCCCTAGGCTAGGGGCACGCAGGTCAGAGGTGGCACTGGCCATGCCAAGCAGTACCCCTGCTCTGAGCTGGGGCCACATGGGGGATTCCCAGAGGATAAGGGCCCAAGGCAGCCACAATCACACTGCCCAGCCGGAAGCCCTTTGGAGATACGGACTCAGCAAGGGTGATTTCAAAGACCCTCCTTTTTCAGTCTCCGCCGAGAGCCGTTTACGGAAAGGGGTTAAAATCAGAAAAGCTAAAGAATGAAAGGAAGAATAGCTCTGGAGACGGGGAGAGGTAAGGCATTTCTCACTCCTGAGACAGACCTTGGGCCTGAGCCTCAGCCACCGCATGTGTAAGATGGGACAACACCTGTGCCATGGCCGCTGTGAGGACTCATCCCAACGCGTTCATTAGCATCCTTACTGGCTGGGGCCTAGATACACGGAAGCACGCGAGGCCGAGCGTCCAGGCTCGAGGGCGCAGCGTTTCCACTTCTCTGCGAGAGTTCTGCCTTGTGCCTGCCGTTCCTGGGACTCCTGTTCCAAACTCAACATCTCCTATTTACTGTCATATATCTGTCCAACCCTGAAGGCACAGGTATGACTATGCAGAGTTGAGACACAGAGGCCCAGGGCAGGTAGGTAGATGCGTCTGGTTCAGAGCCCATTGGACAGGCTAACGGGTCCCACCCGAGTGCAAGCGTGTGCAGTCTCTCAAGAGTCGGGTGCTTCCGGCCAAGTCTGCCTCTGCACTCACCTGAGCAGGAAGGAAAGGGCCAACGGAGAGGCCGTGTCTTTTCAAAGTGTTCTTGTCTTTAAACCACCACCAAGACTGGGGGTGGGGAGGACAGAGGTCTGAGAAAGAGGGTGTGAATTGGAGAGGGAGGCTGGGCGTCAGGGGAAGGGCAGGTGGGTCTGGGCAGTCAGGGGAGCGACACTGGGCACTGGGAGCCGGTGCAGTGCACGTGCACGTATGTAAGTACTTGTGCGTGCACGTGAGTGCATGATATCTGTGTGTGTGTACAGATGGGTGTGGAGGGCGGATATAATGCTCCTGAATGGAAATGCATCAACGTGGCAGAGACGCAGAAAGGAGGGAAGGGGCCTCTGGCTCTCTCTGGCCTCACCAAGGGCCCTGCTAGGTCTGGAGATTCCTCTGCAACCGTGGGCATCTTCTTGACACAAATCTTACGCCTTCGGGAATCGTCAATCGTTAATAAGGGGCGGCAGGCCCCTCCCAGGTGCTTCCTCATGCGGGCTACGTCACGGAAAGTGTAAGCAGAAGTGACTGTGTGCACTGGAGGTGACGGAGCACAGCCCTGGTCAGTTCTGGGCTTGAAACTCGATGCAGCCACTTGCCAGCTGGCCTTGATTGGTCACCTCCTCCCTGTTAGCCTTAAACTCCATTCCAAAACGGGACATTAACATCACCCAGCTTCCTGCAATGTGTGTTATACTTGCTAAAAGTGGGTTAAACTTGCTCAAAGCGCATGGCCCATGGTAAGTAACAAGTGGCAGCGACATCTATTCTTTTTTAATAAGGAGGTTGATGACGTATCATTAGAGGCCAATAGATAAAACGATTTCAACTAGAACCCACGCCCAGGGCACTGAGAAGGACGCAGACCTGGCAGCAGAGTGCTGCGGTCCATCTCCCTAAGGCTGATTCCCACCACTCAGAACGCAGGAGGCCCTGGGACCTGGAACGAGCTAGACCCTTTACCCCGGACGACATCCATCCTTTTCAGGAAAAGCTGGGGAGCCAGAACTGCAGGGGTCCCAGGAGGCCCCGTGGGGAGCAGGCCCGTTTCCCCAGCCCCCCCCCCCGCCGCTGGGGGCTCCCTCACCCTGAGCCACTGCTCGGCCTGGTCCTTGCTCTGCAGGCCCAGCACGATCACGTCGGCGTTCATCGGCGTGATCTTCAGCTTGTGTTCCTTCTTCCGCACTTGCTTCTCCTTGTGTACAACGCTGCTGCCCAGCAAGTTCACGTCCAGCTGAGGGCTGTGGTCCTTGGAGGATTTGTAGCACTGGAAGCAAAGAGACGAGGCACCGCTTCGCCAGGGGTGCCAAGCCTAGCCGGGGTCTGCGGAGGGAGGGGCTGCTGGGCGTGGCAGGACCCGCTGAGAGCTGGGCTGCGCCCCGCAGAGCCACAGGCCAGACGCATAACCTCAAAACAAGGCAACTCCTGGTCTCGGCATCAGACAGGCAGGTCGTCTGCCTCTCCTTCAAGCTCACTTCTCACTGGCCCCGGGACCTGCTTATCTGAGCTGCTCTAACCTCACTGTGGGCCTGGCTGGTCCCTAAAATACGTCTCCTACAGGCACCACTCACATATCCGGGGTGGAACACGCTTGTCCCATTTCTCTGCCTCTGCGTTTCTCGCGCAGCTACCCCAGCAAGGGGTCCACAGGGGAAGAAGACTAAGCTTTTCATCTGCTTGGTTAGGAAGATGATATTGCTAACAAAGCAAAGAAGGGATTTTCTTCCCCTACCAGAGAAAATACTGTGCCTCTCGGTCTCTCATTTGCAAAATGGGGGTCCTCGTGGGGCTGCAACGGGGTCACCCAACGGCGCGTCTGCACAGAGCAGGGCACGTTGGAAGCAGTGAGGAAAGGGTGTTTGTATGATGCCACGGAACTTCAAATCACAACATAAAACTGTGAATTTTACTTTAAATAACAGGAAACAGGTCTCTGGTAATACCTTCTGATTTCTTCATGGGTCTTGTCTTATAATCAGTAATGCAAAATATTGTGACTTCTTAGAAAACACCTAATTTATGATTCTCATGCCACACAGACATGCAGTAGCCAGAACCAGGGCTAGGGGAGCCCTGATCTGGCAGCAGGCTCCACCCCCAATCTCCAGTGTCCTGGAAGCAGGGAAGAACAGGCCCTCAGACTGGGGACAAAAAGGTCCCTGGAAAAAATGTGGATGGGATGGGGTGGGGGAGGGGTGGTCTGATGAAAATGACTAGACTTTTCTACCTCGGAAAAAGCGCATTCCTAGAAGCTTGATCAGATTGTCTAATTACCTTTTTGGCGATAAGAAATCATAAAATTCAAATTAAAAAAAAAAGAAACAGCACACTCATGCATGCAAAATTCTATGTACGATTTCAAGTTAGAAAGTGATGAAAATCTGATATAAAGGGGTCTAACCACCTGATATTAGGGACCATCCCCTCCCCCCAAAAGAGAGAGAAGACCAGAACATGAGACCAACTGACCAGGAGTCTGGTGTCCTTGATGACGCAGAGCTGCTTGGCCCACTGCCCCAGCCACTTCTTGCGCCACAGAAAGGCGCAGATGCGGGTGTCACGCATCAGCTCGATGCTGGCCTCAGGGGAGGGCCACTGGTAGGGGGCCGACTTGCCTCTGCTGCCTTCCTCCTCATCGTAGGACTCATAGGAGCTGCTCACTGCCTCTCCATCCTCTGCAAGGAAGATGCGCTCGGTCACAGCCCCGCCAAGCAGGGGACATTCCTAAGCATGCTCGTTCGTTCAGGAGGGGGGACAACAGGCAGCAGGCAGGAGCAGCCACTGGCCCCCAGGCCACAACCCACCTGCCCCTCCAGGCTCTTGAACCAGCTCCAGAGCTGCCAACCACAGACCCAGGCAGATTTTCCGGCCCTCACCCCCGGACCAAAGCTTCTTAGATGCTGCCTCTGGCCACAGACACAAACAACCTAAAACCAAGGGTTTCTCCCTTTCTCTCCTCAAATCCTGTCATGCTCAGACCCCACTCAAGGCCTCTGTTTTCTCAGTTGAAAGATGAAGTGGATGGGTGAGGCTCTTTCTGGTTCTCCAGGCCTGGTGCTCTGTCATCATTTGAGCCAAGAGCTGGGCACGTGGCAAGCCTCCAAGAGCTGTCTGCCCGGCTGGACCCGCTCTGACCCGATTCTGTCCTGGAAGCAGGGAGGGGATATGGCACCTCAGAAACAAAAGGTAAAATGAACCATGGCCAGAAATGGCTTTCTGGGGAAGGGGCCACCTTCCCGTTCCTCCAGGCTCTCCTCATGGTCGCAATCTTTTCCAAAATCTACCTCATCCTGCACAGACTCTATTCTCTCTCTCTCCCCCACCGAACACCTCTCGGCACAAACTTAGTGCACACAGGCGCGTGCGCGCACGAGCACACACACAATCAAGCAAGCCCGCGAAAGCGGGACGCCCAGAACTCCAGGTCTCTGGTCCAACCCTTGGCTCAGCACAGAAATCCTATGTATTGTAACTTTGATGGCGCTCCATCCAGCCTCTGCTTGAATTCTCCATGGATGGGGAGCTCACTTCCTTCCAACTGCTCCCATTACTGGGCCGCTCTCACAGAGTGGGTCTACCATGGGCTTCCCTGTGACTTCTACACACACCATCTGTGTCCTCGAGTCAGGGTGAATGAATGAAGCCTCTCGTTCTTCCCCATGACATCCTCCAGGAAAGACACAGCCCAGAAGCCCCTTGTCCTGCCTTCTCCAGAAGCCCTTTCTACCACCTGCATAGCTAGGTCCCTGCATACCAAGAAAACAGAGCCACACTTGAATTCGAATATAGGAAAACAGATGAGGCCACTGCCACAGTTATTCTGACTACGATGCCAATAAAAACGTGTTTTACATTTTTGATATTTTTGAAAATAACACTTTAAAAAGCAGTGCTACCCAGTGTGGGACCCCGAACTCTCACGTTACTGGTGGCAACGTAAACCAACATGGGCCTCTCAGAAAACGGTCTGGCAGCCTGCTGTTTCAAGAGCTATAAAAACACCTGTATCCTTTGACCCAAGAATCCCGGTCCTGGGAGTTTACCCTAGGAAACTGGTTTTTTAAAAAAGGAAGGAAGGGGAGAAGTTTACATGCATTAAGACATTAATTCGAGCACAATTTAACAGTCAGCAGAAACAGAATGAGGGAAGCATGATTTCATCCAGCTAGGAGCATAGCATGCAACTGTAATCAATGAAAACCCTGAAGACTCTTTTGCAACTCGATAGATACGACGGTAAGAGAGAAACCACATTGTTATTTATGCAAATAGATCAGGACTGAAAGGCAACAGGGAGGACTCAAAGTAGTTGATCTGATCTGGTGGTAGAATCGGGGCGCTTTTATTTTTTAAGAAAAAGAGGGAATGCGGTTAATAGCATTCATACGATGGCTAGGCGGAGGGCCAGGGGAGGGAGGGAGCAATTGGGGGGATCGTTTTATGAACTATATAGATGTCTCACCACTGCACTGTATACTTGAAACGAATTTAAATAAATTTTTAAAAAGTCCTTATTGTCAGTATTGTATTAATGTGTACAGTAAGTGAAATAAGCATGAATGCGAGGTCCCTGGGACACCCCTTCCCGTAACAAAAAGTAATGGGAGCGGCTCCAGAGCTCAGTGTGAAGAAGCTGGCCCAGGCCGCTGCCTATTTCGTGCTTCTGGGGCTACTCAGAAATCTAAGATCTGCCTGTCCACCTCGGCAGGGGATGCAGAGAGATGAGAAGAAAGAGCAAAATCATAGCATCTCAAGCTACGTGGAGTAGCTTGGAGGATATTTTGGGCAAATGTCTTCATTTTGTTTCTCCCCAAGAGCAGTCATAGAGCACCACCATAAATGTAAGATATTCTTAAAACACATACTTGGCTTCCAGGGGTCCTAGGGCAAATAGGTGTGAAGGGCAGGATGATCAGATAATTCCGTCCCCATTTTTGCGGTCCCTAGGTGGGCTGCACCCCACTGTGTCCTGTCCTCGGGAACAGAGGGCAGGACAACCATGCAACACGCTGGGTCCTTCAGCCATGCTTTCAGATGCCACAGGCAGGGATCTGTGGAAGGCAGGGTAAGTCTCTGCTGGAGGGATGACACATGGCATGCAGGACCCGGCATGAGAGCAGGAAGAGAGCAGTGGCCGCACTCGGGGCATGACCCTGTCTCTGAGAGCCAGGCAGCAGGCACAGATTCGACGGCATTCCAGCTCGGGGGACAAGCAGTACCCAAGGTGATCGTGGCATAAACGACTCCTTCGGGCACCCGCACCCATCTGGGGACTCCAGTGGGAGGAAATCTGCCAGAATGACCTGTATGATATCCGGAAACACAGACGAAGGCAAGCTGGAGAGAGACAAGATGCAGAGAGGGACAGAGATACCGAGAGAGAGACCCGGATGTGGCGACGTGGCCGCCTGCTCACCAGAAGTCAGTGCTTTCCCTGTGGAGGTGTGGGCTTGTCAGGAGAGGCCCCAGCCCGGCTAAGGACTTCATTTCCCAGCCCCTTCATTCACATCCGGGGATGACCACGTGACTAATCACCACCAACAGAACGTGGGTAGAGAGATGTGTGTCCCTTCTGGCTGGTGCTTTTAAGATGCACATAGGGGTTCTTTTCTCTCTCTCTCTCTCTCTCTCTCCAGAGGATTCTGTGGCCTCAGAGGGTGGCAGAGCCCACCCTGGAAGAAGCCTGGGTACCCACACTACCCACTGACCAGTAACACCCATATCGAACTGTCCATGAGTGAGAAGCAGATTTGTATTGTGACGATGAATTGAAAGGGGACTGCTTGTTCCAGCAGCAGTTATTACCCAAGCAGGAGACATCAATGAAGGAGCAGGTGTCTTGGGCAAGCAGGACAGACACGATTACCCCCTGCACAGGCCAGCGGGGTACTTACTAAAGTTTTACTTGGAAACGAGAGCCTGACCCGGAGGAGCAATGTGGGGAACGTGCTGACAAAGCAGGACGAGAATCCAAGACACTGGTCTTTTGTAGGAAGTCAGCACAATCGCCGCTGGCCAACCAACTAGAGGAAGGGGCCAGAGCCCAACGGTCATTCCTCCTGCTGTGACCTGCACGTCTCACAGCTCAAACCCATGTGGGGGACAACACACTGGCTGGCTTATATCACAGGTGAGGCCCCCTCTTTGTGGCAAATGTGGCCTGTTCTCCCCAAGTCACTCTTGGTCCTTGTCCAGGCAGGAGACGAAAGGCAACCTGGCATCTTCCCAACCCCACTGCTGTGTTTGAGCTGACCCTGTGATGAGCTCCCCACTCTTGGCTAAAACTAATGAATTCACAGTCTAGCAACAGACACCAAGAAGCTGAGGTCTTTCTGATCGCTTGTTTGTGTCAAGATGAGGTGTCTGCCCCACAAACAGGCCCCTGCGAGTGTCTGGAAGGCAGGCCCCGGCTGGCACAGGCTACACCCACGAGAGAGCCAGGCTGAAGATGCAACAAAGGTAGATTCTCACCATGGTGACTCATGGCTTCCACCTTCCAGACACAGCCAGACAGCAGCACCACACCCTCAGCTTCGGTCTGAAATCACAGCGCGGCCGGTAGCTCGGCAATGCCTCACACACTCAGTGGGTTCAAGCTGAGTGACTTATGCCTACCACACCAGCCTCTTAGAAGAAGATAACCTCAGGCCGAACAGGTCCTCCCTCCTACACTGTTCCCGGGGCCGCAGGCAGTAGGTGAAGCGTGAAGAAAGAGAAGAATCCAATGAGGCTCCAGGCAACTGGTCCTGTCTCATCCCTGGTCCTGTTCTCAATGGAACCCACGATGCCCCCGTCAGCCAAGTTCATTCCCATCACCAGGGACCCTCACTTCTCACATTTGCAAATCGCTTACACTTTCAAAGACCCTTCGCTTACAAAGGATGGAAAGAGGAAGAGGTAAGAAGGGGAGAGTGAGAGGACCAGCTGCCCGGAAGAGTAAGGTCACAACCATCTCTTTCTCCCAGAACCTTTGGAGCTTTTCTGTGTTAAAGAGGATTTCTGATCTGACTTCCTCCGGCTGAGAACCCTGGCCAAGGACAGATGGCTCAGTGCGAGGCCTGCCCCCACAGGACAGGTGATCGTCTTAATACCTAAGTTAGGTCAGCCAACGAGCAACCCTCCAAGGGCTTGCGGTGTCATTCAGAGAGAAGCTAAAGTCCTCACCGTGGCCTGCACCTGACTTCCGCGTCCCCATTTGCCGTCTCTCCCCTCCCCGCACCTCACCTGCTCCTGCCACGATAGCCTCCTTGCTGTTCCTCAAACGTGCTAAGAGCTTTCCCGCCTCAGGACCTTTGCATGTACCGTGCTGTCTGGGACGTTCTTCTTGCAGTTCTCTGCCTCACCCACTTCCCTTCATTGGGGTCACACTATGTAAAGTCTTTCCTATCTTAAAGAACACCCCTCTCCTGCCCACCCCAGCCCCTGCTGGTTTCCATCTTTATCACCCCCTGACACCTCCTATGTTTATTTGTCGTCTGTCTCTTCTCACAGAACTTAAGGGCCATGACTGCTGAGCTCTCCCAATGCTCCGGGTTCCTGACTTCTAGAAGTATGTGGCACACAGTGGGAGCACAGTAACCGTGAGTCCGACGAAAGAACCCTGGAAATTGGGCTCTGCCTCAGTCTGACCAACACGTCTTTCCTCTGTCCCACTTCTGGGCTGAACCCGGCAACATTTAGGCCAGAACACCGAAAGCATCAGACAGTACACCAGGACCATCGTGCACCACCCTGAGCCCTTCCTTGCAGGCGGGCTGGTCTGCTGTAGGTCTCAGCTCCCCACCAGACCAGATGCCCAGTGCGCTTGGCCCAGTTCTCAGCTTGGGCCGCTCTCTGGGACCAGCAGCCCAGGTTGTCCTCTGCTTCCAGCACCAGGATCTGTGCAGAGAGCAGCTGGACTCCGTCCGAGCCCCAGCCACAGCCCCGGATGTACCATTGAGGGACATGTCATATGGCTCAGCCTCTTCATAGTAGCCCTCTGGAGACTCGATCTTTGGGATGGAGAGCTGCTCCCGTTCTGGAATCTGTGGTAGAACAAATCAAACAAACGCGCTCAGATATGATACACTGGCAACTCGCTGGAATTAGCGCTCTGGGTGGGAGGAAAGTCCAGAAGAAATAATAATGCCTGGTTGGACTTCCAGAAAGTTGGGAGGGAGAATGCAGAACGCCAGGAGTCCCGTCAGCCAGCCTGTCCACAGCGATCGGCCAAGTCTCAGCTTCCTCCTCTGCAAAATGAGGCATGGACCCCGCCGGACAAACCATCATTATGCATGTGACATGTAACACACTTTGAGTCCAGATGGTGCTAGGCTATTGTCGTAGCTACTATGGCTGCTCGATAGAATATATGTTCTAAAAAAACACGGCTAATCAGAGGCAGATGGAAGAAGGTGACTAAAGCTTCTAAATCTCCTAAATCTCAAACTTCTACCATAATAAGTTCAGTCATTCATTCAGCAAATATTGGATGGCTCCCGCATACGAGCTGTAAGGGACGCATCCAGCCCACTCAGGAGTCAGTCCTAAGAAAGACTTAACTAGCCAGGGAATGTGCACAGCTCCTGATCAGGTGCATCGTGAGTACTGCTGGTAAGAGGCAAGTTCAAAGTTCTGTGGGAACCAGGAGGATACGAGGAACACTGAGGATGCTCAGAGGACAAGATCTTTGAGCTCAGTCTCAAAGATGACCCTGAGCTGCTTATGTGGAGCGGGGTGAATGAGCACAATTTGAATAGAATGAAGAAAAATACAACAGTGTAGAAGCAAGAAGCATGAAATCAACTCTATTCCTCCATTACTGCTCCTGTAAAATGGGCACCAGACTGTGAAGCTAATCTTAGAAGCAATAGCGGGGGGGCGGGGGGCGGGGAGAAAAAGAGACGAATTGTTAATTACGTGACTGTTACTATACACAGGTCATAAACACATAAGCATCTGCCCACATGAGTCTCCAGTGTCTTCCCGAATGATGAAACCCCTGAGGAGGGCCGAGGGAATATCCACAGTGAGCTGAGAACAGAAATGACGAGATCTGAAGTGCATCTTCACTCCTGGTTTTGAAAAGTCCTTGTGCTGGACATTCCGCATGAGGGGCAGGCCTGGGCCTTCAGGAAACTCCGAGGGACAGCAAAGGAAGGCCTTAGGGTAAAGGCGTTGAGGGCGCACCTTGAAGAGGGGGCAGCCAGTGGAAGGACCCCGCAGGACCCTGAGCTCAGATGGATGCCTGCCCTGCTGGTAGGGGAGGGAGGAGATCTAGAAACCCGATCTGGAAAATGAGCTTATCTGGTGGACCCATAGTAGAGACAGCTCCTCTAGTCTGGGCCCAGAAGATGGTGGGAGTAGTCAGCTTGGGCTCAGGTCCCCATGGGACAGTACTCTGCCTGGGCTGTAAGAGTGTCCACTCTCAGCTCCCCCCAGGGCACAGTGATGTTCCTGTGGCTGCTTCACCAAAACCAGGGTCCCCAGGGCCAAGTCCTGTGTGGCTTGGCATCTGAAGTCTGTTTAGGACGTGGTTCCATAGTGTAGCAGTTAGCATGTCTACTTTA